>NC_080771.1:22926212-23237235 GCF_020826845.1 Diceros bicornis minor
CTACTCCTAGAGACCCTGTGTACAGCAGAGCGGAACCCTCCCTCTTTTTGCGCCATCCTCTCACCTTGTGGCACTATTATCAGACAGTGTTCCTCTGCTATTCATAGGGTTTTCGTGGCCAATTTTTTTTGTAATTGGGTGGCCACGTCTGTCTTCTTGTTCTGTCTTAGTCTGGAAGCTCCACTGAAACCTGTCCACCATGGATGTCCCTGCTGGTATTTGAAATACCAGTGGCATGGCTTTCAGCATTACAGCAACATGCAGTTGTCATAGTATGACAGCCAACAGATGGGTGGTGTAGTCCCCTGACTGGAAAGGAATCCAGGCCGCAGCAGTGAGAGCACCAAATCTTAACCACTAGGCCACCAGGACTGGCTAAATAACCTTTAATAAAATTTAAATACATAAGTATAATCTCTAAAACGTTATCCATATATATGTTACTACCATTGTTGCTTCCAGTTTCGTTTCCTAGGGACACTTTGGCCTCTGAGTTTTGTGGGGCTTGATTGGGCTATAGCTATACTTATGCCTTCTATTTAATTTCTCTAAAATGTTGAGACTCCTTAGAATGTAGGAGAGATAATGATAGGGAAGAATGGGTAGAGAGTAAGATACTAATGGGCAGACGTTAGAGAAAACAGTAAGAAAATGAGAACAACATAGAACTCTTTGGAGAGCATATGGCAAAAACACTGGAAGCCAATGCTGATGATGTATGCATGAACAAAAGGAGAGATGCTGTGAATATCTATCTTCATAAATTAGGTCTCATCGAGCCCTCTAGGGTGATCCCATAATGCCCTCTACAAAAAAATACTCTTCTCTCTTGACCTCAACAGGAATAATACCTTAATTCAGACAAAAAAATCAACATATTTTCTAAAGTCTCTCCTTCTCTTGCTCTGTCTCTGTCTGTCTGTCTGTCTCTCTCTTTCTCTCTCTCTCATATACACAAACTTAAGGAGAGAAATCCAATTCTTAAATATAGTTGGTCTCAGTGTTCTTATACTATTTAATAGTTCTTATTAGTTGAGTGAGATTTTGCTTATTATTTGCACAGTGATTTATATTACAATCTCTGTAAATGTCAGATTTTTTTCTCTGAAATTCATTTGTTTTATACATCTATTTGTATACAAATATTTGTTTTTGTATTTACTATAAAAATTAGTTGGTACAGATGTTTCTAAAAATTGTTATTGAAACATAATGAAATTGACTGTCTTTATTAAACATTTCTAGCTGTCCTTATAATTTTATCACAGTGAAGCATACTGAAAATGTTGTCTGACTAGTTCAAGTCTTGACTCTGCCACTTAATAGCTTTGAGACTTTGGGGCAGTCACTTACCTTCTACATGTCTTCTGTATCTCACCTATAAAATAGGAATAGTATTTCTTCCCCTGCTTAAATGATAGAGTTGTTGAAAAGATCAAGATAAGGAAATATATAATATATATCTATGTAGATATAGATATTTCTGTATATATAATATTCTTCATTATATGATTTCATATTTCTGATATTCTTTTTCATTATTATGACTTTAAACACACAAAAGTATCCAATTGGCCTTTCTTCTTTCCATTGCTGAGAATTGTTTGTTGAGTGAGATATAAGTATATTTTCAATCAACAAGTGGATTCATCAGGTCCCACAATTAAAGGCAAGTCATGAATTTGAAGAGAAAACAGGAATTTCAGTAGTTTTCATTCGTTCAGGAGAATGGAGTCAAAGTTGTTAGATTAGGGACAGAGCAAGGAAGGAGTCTTATTTAGAAGGATGCTGAAAGAATTATAAAGAACTGTCCTGAATATTCTATTTAGACATCTTAGCCAGCATTTTTGGTTTTGGATAATAGACCTTTCTATCTCAGTAGTAGAATAAAAAAAAAAAGAGGAACAACATGAACTTTACTTTTTTCTTATGGAACCCACACATGTCCATAGAAGTCTTAAAATAAAGAGGATATAGCATCTCTTACTATCAGTGAGAATAATGTAATTCATCACAGATCAAATACGCAAAGTCTTAAAAGCAAGTTTGGGGCTAGGGCTAAGCTTGAAACTTATTTCATTTAATTCAACAGTGGAAATAATGTTTAGAAATAGTGTAATATTATTAACCCTGACAGTCCCTTCCCCTCATCACCACACCCTCTGTATGAGAAGTGGTTCAATGTATTTTAGTAATTTGATGTTAGTAAACTGATGGTCAAATCTGGCTACAGTTTCAGCCCAGTGTAATGTGTGATAGCCAAAATATGTTAAACTTTCCAAATAGAGCACAAATCAGAAATGTTGTCAGCCAAAAGTAGGGATAAGTGACTTAAGACAACAATAAGTACTTGTCCAGTTCCCAATATTAAGAATCATAAACTAAGAACTTTCGATGTGAAGTTAGAAAGCAAGACAAGGACCTTCTGACACCTTATGCTTAGTTCATAAACAAGATTTTGTTTTTTTTTTTTTTTTGGTGAGGAAGATCAGCCCTGAGCTAACATCGATGCTAATCCTCCTCTTTTTGAGGAGGAAGATGTTAGATGAGCTAACATCTATTGTCAATCCTCCTCCTTTTTTTCCCCCAAAGCCCCAGTAGATAGTTGTATGTCATAGTTGTACATCCTGCTAGTTGCTGTATGTGGGACATGGCCTCAGCATGGCCGGACAAGTGGTGTGTCGGTGCGCACCCGGGATCCGAACCCCTGCCGCCAGTGGTGGAGCGCGCACACTTAACCGCTAAGCCACGGGGCCGGCCCCAACAAGATTTTTTTTAATAAGAAGTTTCACATATTTTTATTCTTTTAGGGCATATCTTATTGATAATGCTTCTCCCCTCATTGGAAAATAAAATGGGCTTATAGGGACAGTTTTTTTTTTACAAATTAACTTAGGGCTTGTATGTACAGGTCAGTGAGGAAGACCTGATAAGTAATCCTCTCCAGATTTTAAAAACTATTTCATCATTAATATTAATTAACACTTTACAGTGTCTTCTATATGAATGGTTTAGAAAGCATTTTTCAAAGGATAGGAGAAATATGTTCTATCAACTTCAGGAATTTGCAACTTGGGAAATTATTTCTATTTTGCATTTAGATAAGAGAAACTCCCTTTGTTTAATGTCCTCAGCTTGAATTCATGTTTCTCTAGCTTTGATTTATTTTGTAGGAGGACATATCATGGACTGAGAGAGAAGCAAATTTTTACTTTATTGTTAAGATGATTACATTAACCTTTATGATGTAAACTATCTACTTATTTTACAGGTGATTGAGGTATTAGTAAAATTGTAATTGGAAATCTGGGTTGCATTTCGAATCTTTTGATTCTCAGTACACTAGGCCACATACACGTAATGATTGTGGTTTAGTGTGACTGTTGTGTTTGAAAGGGTTGCTGACTTATGTAGCATCTCTTGTAGTTTGAGGATGGATTTTGGCATGACCTACTTCAATATAATTTCTATTAGTAACTCCATTGAAGTGTTAAATGATAAATCCTTTGAAATTTTTTCCTTGGGTAATCCTAACTTAACCATATTATGAAAATAGAAATAGCTCTCTAAGGAGGCAGGAGGGGTTTGTGTGTGTGTGTGTGTGTGTGTGTGTGTGTGTGTGTGTGTTAGCCTTTAGTCCTTTGAAGAACAGATACTTTGGGCTTCCTTTTGTCTCTAGAAATGTTATTTAAAGATGGAGTTGACGTTTTCCTATGTAATGCAAGGATTTGTGAGAATGCTTTGTCATTTCAGGGCATGTGTATAAAATTCAAATATCACAAGACTTAAAAGAAATGATCCAGTTTCTTACTCTAAAGCAGAGTGACAACACATCTTTATCCCACCACAAAGTATCATGATGAGGGTGATGTACTCCAATTGTGATAAATCGTGTCAGAAATAAAATAGCTTATTTCTAAACTTTAAGTGTATTTACACCTTAATTTTGAGACAGTAGAAATCATCTGCAAATATTATAAGTGATCAGCTAATGTGTTCTCCATTGGAAGTGAAGATAACTATATATCTTAGCTAATTACAGACTGCCAAACCTAGGGATGTTTGTAGATCATTATAGCTAAGGAATATAAAGAAGTAACACTAACTAAATTGCACAAAGGAAATGGATTCTCATCGTTATAACCAAGTGTTTGTTACTGACTGCCTTCTTTCCTCTTCTTCTCCACCTCCCCATCTCCCTGTACCTCTTTCCATTTCAGGAGGAGTGAACATTTTTATAATTTTTTTTCTCTAATCAAGCTCCATTCTCTCTTAAGTGAACAATGAGGTGACAACCTAGTTGTACTAATGTAGTCTTACATGGCGGAGATTCTTATAGCTGTCGTGCCTATTGAGGGTCTGTGTCTTTTTTTTTTTTTTTTAATATGCTTTAGCTGGGGAAGAATTAATTCATAATTTACCTTAATTTTCACAAGGAAAGGTAAAAGTTGTTTTTATTTAAATAAGCCATCATATTTTCAACAGCTTAAATTAGATGATTTACTTTTTCCCATCATGGTAACCCGAATTCCCTCGTCTTTTGAAATGGAAACTGTCCTAACCCCATAACCTCAACACCACTGTGAGTAAAACTCTTTCTAATTATATGACTGTGTAGTGTGCACATTAGCATTGCTAATCAGCTTACTGCAATGGATTTGTATCTTCAGTACTGATGTTCATAGAATGTCTGTTGACATAATTGCAGCTCTGTACCAGTGCTTAGATGCTGGTGTATTTAAAACCATAAGTCTGAAATTCATAGTGCATACCACAGTATATGGAAAAATTTTAAACCACATATAATTTTATGTCACTGGCTTGAGTTTATATACAGTTTTGTTTATCCAAAATGTTCATGGAGCCTAATGCTATATTACACTGGATCTTTATCTAAAAAAATTAAAAATAAAAAAAGACTTGTGACATCACTTGTTTTTGCTGTATTTTTGTTTCTTCTCTGACTGAAAGGCAATCATCTCCTCTGGGGGAAGATTTAATCTATGTTAAAGAATAGCTAATGCTTTCTGAAAATCACTTTCAGAAAGCTTGTGTGAGATCATCATGATTGTCACAAATGAATATTTATTAAATGTCTGTTGAGTTCTTTATATTATATTAGGTTTTGCAGAGATTTCACTGAAGACAGACAATAGTATGTAACATTCAGGGGTGGGCTAAGGTGTAAAAGGGAAAGGATTCATGTGAATATAATTTTATACATATATAAATATGAATAAAATTATTATGTAATTAGAATGTATGTGTATATTTTAGCAAATATATGGTATACTCCTAATACATGTGAACATGGCAGAAATATGATGAAAGAGGGGTATATGGAACAATTTCTATATTTACTCTGGAAACTAAAACAAATCCTTATGTAGAATCTTCCTCAAGTTAATGAGTTATCAAGAATAAAGCAGAATATATTAGCAGCAAATGATTAAGAATCATCTTATATGCTACTCATATTTGACACTGCCTTATGTAGTGGAAAATATAGTTGAGTATAAAGAAGAACAGAGTTTAAGTTGTTAAAAATGATAAAAATAAGATTTTTGCAAGTCCATTGGCAGTAAAACAACATAGCTAGAGTTTTGTGTTAAAAAGATAACTGGCAGATCCACATGAGGCAAACAGGAGAAAGAAGCTGAAGGGAAGATTATCATGACTACTATAGAAATCAATGTGAGAAAATTATGCTAGTCTAAATGAAGTTTGTAAAACATAAATTCAAAAACACAAATTTATTATGAGAGATTTTTGAGAAATAAAAGTTTGAGAAAAAGAATTAATGAAGGAAAAGAATGCTGATAAAGAATAATAATTCATTCAATCAGTCACTCAATACATTTACTATGTACTGCTCTTTGCCAGCCACTGTGCTAGGCGTTATGTGAAGATTTATGAGAGAATCCTAGACAGGCATCCTTGTATTAACTTGAAAACTCACCCACTACTAAACATCCAGAAATGGTAGATAAAATGCAACAAATATCCTTTTGAATGTATAGCTGTGCTTGTGAGAAAGTTAGGAAAATTCTCAAGACCTAAAAATGGAGAGGGTTTGAAAAATGGAGTGGTAAGCATGAGTAGTAACATGGGCTACCCCGGGAATGGGGGTGGGGAAATGTCCTAGCCCACTAAATATAGGCTGAATAGCCAGTCAAGATTGGGAGACAAGATTTGGGGCCTACACAATGAAGGGAGTTAGAGCTGAGACACCACTGTTAAGCAGGAGTCCTAGGAGTTTTTATCAAAGAACAAGATATTTAAAAAAAAAAAAAATCTGCTCTCCAGCGTAGGCAGACCACAAGGAGGATGTTTTCTCTACCTGGGTTCTGTGTCTAAGTGGATTGAAAAGCTTCCCTGAGAATTTCTAACCATAAGTGTACCATTTTTTAGATTTGAGGTTAAAATTTGCACTTCTTACCATTCTGTATGCTGAGAAGTCAACATAAAAGTAGTACTGAACATGAATTCTCCTAAGGTGCATTATAAGAAACTCAGATAAAAGCCATTCTAGGAGGCTCTCAACCCAAGCTATACTGTATTTCCTCAGAAAATACGCTACTTAACATAAGCTGACTTTCTAAAAGTTACAAAATATGCAAGGAAATAGCCAATAGGAACAAGAGTCAGTAAACCCAAGAAACACTAGATTAGCCTCTATTAACTTCAGATAATTGAATAGAGAATGTAAATGAAAAAGTATAAAATATTTTCAACAAAACATAAAAGCAGAACATCTAAAAATGAAAAATTTGGCCAGTGAAGAGAGAATTAACAACCAGAAGGTAGATCTGAGGAAATTACCCTAAAGGCAGTACAGAGTTATATGGATAGAAACTATGAAGTGGAGTTTCATAGATACAGCAAATAAAATGAGAAGATCCAACATACATATAATAGGAGTTCCAGATGGAGACAATGGAAGAATGAAGGAGAGATAATATTTGATGACAAAGTGATTGAGAGTTTTCCCAACAGCTTTGTAAGCACCTAAAATTCTGTATTAAATACTTTTAAACTTTAAATATCTGGAATGATTTCTCTTTTCCTGAGTGATCCATGATTGATACATAATCCCACCTTAAATAAGCTATTATTTAAGAATGAAAGCATAGTAAAGGCATTTTCAAAACAAACAAGAAGTAAAAGAGTTTACTTACTTGTAGACTGTCTGAAAGAATTACTAAAGAATACTTCAAGTAACAGGAGAATGAGCCTAGAGGGAAGCAGGGCCTTATGCTGAGTGAAAAAAGCCAATCTCAAAAGGTCATTTAAGGTGTGGTTTCATTTATACAACATCTTCAAAATGACAAAATTTTAGTGAAGGAGAGCATATTCATGATTTCTAGGGGTTAAGGATGGTGAGTTGGGGGAGGGCAGAGAGGACTGGGGTGACTATAAGGAGTAGCGTGAGAGAGAACTCTGGTGATGGAACATTCTGTATCTTGATTGCAATGGTGGTTACATGAATCTACACATGTGATAAAATGACAAAGAACTATACTCACGCATTGTACCAATGTAAATTTCTTGGTTTTGGTATTTTGCCATAGTTATTTAAGATATAACTATTGGGGGGAACTAGATGAAGGTGCATGGGACCTCTCTGTATTAGCTTTGCAACTTCTTTTGAATCTATGATTACTTCAAAATAAAGTTTTTTAAAAAGGAAAAATAAGGGTAGAACTGAAATACTGGGCAATAATATCATGTAAGAAGGGGAAGATTGCGTTAAGTGTCCTAAATTCCTTGTATTATTTGAGAGGAAGATACATTGATGATTTTAGATTTTAAGTCAGTTTTCTATAGTAAAAGCTTAGGTATATCCACTAAAAATGTAAAATTACAATGTGTGATTTCTCAACCAGAATAGAGAAAGGTAAAAGGGCAGAGTAAAGAAAATTTAAGAGGTGAACTTTATTTCTGGCAGCGTGGTTAACTAAGTACTAACACCAACATCCCACTAAAAATAATTTAAAATGCTGAATAAAATTTAAAAGAGACAATTTAATTCTATCCATGATTTGGTAAGAAAGTAAGGGAAATTCAAGCCTAAAACTAAGTGAAAGCAAGAACCTAAGTCAAGTAAGAAAAACACTGCAACCAGCTTTCACCTTGAAGACATTTGCTCAACTGAGTTAAACCTTTGGTTTTTATGACTTCTCAAGGTACAAGGAACAGGAGTCAATCCAGAAACCGCCCAAGTAAATATCTTCTTAAAGCGGGGGACCCTAAGGAGTATAACTGGAAGGAAACTACAAAATTATTGGAATTAAAAGTTAAGTTCTCTCTAATCTTCAGTAAGAAAGATTGGATATTTAGATATTTAAGTTTGGGCTGTGATAAAGTAGGTGTGTATGCAGAAGTTTATATGGAATTACTAAAAGAAAAATAATGGCAAGTAATATATATATTTTTAAAGTTTGAAGAACTATATGAATTTCACATAGACTTTAAGGGAAAAGCTGTATGAGAGATAAAGACAAGTTATTACATAAGTATAAAAGTTTCAACTCGCTAGAAAGATACAACATTTCTAAATGTACATAATAAGAGGGTCTAGAAATAAACAAAGTAAAAATGGACAGAACTATACGGAGAAATAGACAAATTCACCAACCTATTTTAGAAGTGTTTAACATATATCTCTCAATTTTTGCAAGATTCACGTAATATTAATAAATTGACTACTATAATTAACTGCACGTTAAAATAAAGAGCTAGACATACCTTACACTTATTTAATAGATTTTTTTTATTCCCTCAATATTTAGTATAAACAGTTTTTTAAATAAAAACACTGTGAAGTTAGCAGAAGATGGAAAAAGACGAGGAAGTTCTAAGAAAGAGCGAAGTAAAAATATTAAGTACAAAATAAGATGATAGAAATATACTCAAATAGTTTTCAGAAATGTAAAATACACTAATCTTATCAGATTAAAAAACAGTATTGTCAGATTTTAAAAAACTCATCTACATTTTACTTATAAGAGGCATACCTGACACATTAGGACACAGAGAGATTAGAAGTAAAAAAAAAAAAAAAAAAAAAGAAATGTATGAGGCAAACACTAATGAAAAGAAAACTGATGTAATATATTGATGTCAGATGCAATGTTCTTTAAGGCAAAAGCTTTATTAGAGAAAAACAGGTTACTACAATTTGTAAAATGAAGAACTCCAAAGAAGATATATGAGAAAAACTTGAATGCACATATTAATAAAGCCACAAACTATATACAGCAAAAATTGACAGAATTACGAGAATAAAATGACAAATCTGTAATCATAATGAGAGATTTATTACCCTTCTCTAAATAATTGCTCAAGCATACAAATTATTAGTCAGGCTGGAAAAGATTTGCACCAAACAATTAATAGTGTGGTTTAGGGGCCAGCTGAGTGGCATAGCAGTTAAGTTTGCACGCTCCACTTCTGGTGGCCTGGGGTTTGCAGGTTCAGATCATAGGCACGGACCTACACACCACTCATTAAGCCACGCTGTGACAGGCGTTGCAAATAAAGTAGAGAAAGATGGGCACAGATGTTAGCCCAGGGCCAATCTTCCTCAGCAAAAAAAAAAAAAAATGTGATCTAATGGATAGATTAGCACAATGATTCCAATAGTTAATGAATATACTTTTCAAATAAATGTGTAACATTTGTAGGAACTTACCATATACCAGGGCACAAAACAAGTCTTAATAAAAGCTAAAAAAATCAGTATCACACTAACTGTATTCTCTAACCAATGAAATTAGAAATCAAAAACAAAAAGATAATCCAAAACATCCCTCAGCCTTGGAAATTTAAAAACACACTAGTACGGCTAGCCCCTGTGGGCTAGCGGTTAAGTTCTGCACTCTGCTTTGGTGGCCCGGGTTCGGTCCCCGGGCACAGACCTACACCACTCATCTGTCAGTGGCCATACTGTGACAGCAGCTCACATATAAAAAGAGGAAGATTGGCAATGGATGTTAGCTCAGGGAGAATGTTCCTCAGTAAAAATAAATAAATAAATAAAAACACACTTCTAAACTCATGAGTCAGAAATAAAAATTGCGATAGAAGTTTGAAAATTTTTAGATGGCATATCAATAAAAATATACTATTTCAAAACTTGTGAGATGAAGCTAAGGAGGTACTTAGAGGAAAAGTTATAGCTAAATAGTCAACTCGAGAAAGAGTAAACCAAAAGAAAGTAAAAAGGAAGGAAATGAACAGAAAGTGAGGAATTGGAAAGTAAAGATAGAATAAAAAGATTGTTCTTTGAAAAGACTAATATGATAGACAAACATGAAGCAAAACTGATCAAGAACAGAAGAAATCCACAATTAATCAGTATTGGGAATGAAAAGGGAGTCATAGCTACAGGTACATTAATTTTTAAAAACATAATGAGATGCAGTTGTGAGTCAAGTGTTGCCTAGCCCTGTTCCCCTGGAAAGCTGTTCCCTCTGTTTCCCTGGAGTTGCAAATAATAGTTACAGCTGACTTTTGGAATATGAACTATGCTTATACCAGGCACCAATGCTTATGTTAAAAATGACACTTGATGCGTAAATCACATTGGTCTGGAAGGGCTATAAATAAGCTATTAATACCTGGTTGGAGATCATAGCTTTAAATTTCCCAGAGTGTGGTGATCTTAAGCTATGTCTGTAGAATTATTATAGGAAATATCATTGACTCCTGCACCCACCCAGTGTGATCAGAGGGATGACCTCAGATCCCTCATATCTGAGATTAGCTCCTTTTTGGGTTGATAGCCTGTTGTGATTACTATTCCCACTCAAGAAAAATGCCTGACATTGCCCTGCCAGTATGCTGTGTATCCTGGCCTGTATTCTGCTAAAAGAATTTATGCCAAGAATGGCCTATAATAGTTATGTTAATCTAATTGTTAGTTAAGCTCAAAAAACTTCCCCTGGTGGACATAAATTACCTTATAGCAATAAATTTAAAAACTTAGTTGAAATGGACAATTTCCCAGAAAAATAAAACTTTTCCAGGTTGACTCAACAGCAATTTGAAAACACAAATAGAACTAAAACTCTGTAAGAAATTAACATACCTATAACTTTTTAAGAAGTTAAATTTTTTTGTTCACTGGAAGAAATGATAAACAGTGCAAGTACAATCTAGAAACTGAGAAATCATTTTGATAACATGTAATAAAGGCAAAAATGCTCACACCCTATGGTAGAGCAAATCCACTTCTAGGTATTACCCTAAGGAAACTCTCATATATATGCACAGAGACATGTACAAGAACATTCATTACATCATTGTAAGACTGAATAATTAGAAACAAACTATCCATCAAAAAAGAGAATAGGTAAATCTCCTGTGATGGATTAATGTAAAAGAATATTATATGGCCAATTAATGAATGGACTAGAGCTCTTTGCATCAACATGAATAAATATGGTAAACAATGTAGAGCAAAGTAAGCCAAAATATAATGTGTACATTGGGATGTCATTAATATAAAGTTTTAAAATGCAAATAGTTATATATGTAAAAATATAAATAAAAGTATAAAAACATGCATGGAAATTTAGGGTAATGGTTACCTCTACTAGGAGAGGTGATTGGGATTGAGAGAACTGTACAGAGTGCTTCAGTTTTATCTTTAATGTTTTATTTCTTCAGCTGGGTGCTGGTTAAATTTCTCTTAACTTTTTTGAAAGCATTAAGTATTTTATTAAAGAAAGTTATATAAGGTGCAATACCAATTTTAAGGAATTATATTACAACAAGGGCTATAAGATGATAACAAACCATTATATTAAAAGGCATTACATAATCACTATAAGAATAGTAAAAAGAGTGAGTACGGTAAGATTTTAGATAAGTGAACAATGCCTTCTTGTTAGGGTGATAAAAGAAAATTTCATGGAGAGGGAGGCATTTCATCTGGGTAAAATTCTGATAGACTTGTTTTTAGGGTTCTAGTTTGTCCTTTTTCTTTCATTATATATTTAGTGAAATACCTATGGCATATCTGCAAAAAGACATGGTTGGCAAACATGGGATGTTTTTTCAGGCAGGGCAAGTAGATTAATTTGAGAGGGGCAATGGATTTGTGAAGCAAATAGTAGACGATAAGAATATATAGGTAGTTAGGAGTAAGATTGTGTTAGATCTTAAATGTATGGTGTAGAAATTTAGACCTTACCTTTTAGGCCATTGTTTTTTAATTTTTTTCTTTTTAATCATGATTCACAGGATACATTTACGTTATGACTCAAAACAATGGGAAAAGTTTCACAAAAGATTACACACCCTTTGAAAACACTGTTCTAAGCAAATGGAAAGCAATTAAATGCCTTCAAATATCAATGTGAGATGCAAAAAATAAAAACTAAACCAAATGTGTATCTGACCATAGTTTGCAGTCAATTTTCAAATGAAAAGATTCTGGATATAGGGTGACCAGATAAGAAACTGTTGTATTAGGCTAGACATAATGGTCTTATCAGTTGAAAAACAGTTGAGAGAATTGTGAAAGAAGAATTAGCAAAACTTGTTTCTTTTGGAGTCTGAAAGAACCTTTATTACCAAGAGCATTAGAACCTTTAACAAAAATGAAAGAATATGGCATCTGATCTTATCCTGAGGGGTTCGAATTCTCATGACACATTGTAAAGGGATAGATTGTGACCCATATTTGAGGTTGGTACTCTGACTTTCTGTTAAAGAAAATGCAAATGATTCAAGAAAGGTACTGAAAGCATAGGGCATTTACTAAGGTACTTGGGGTCCTAATATGAAGCTCAAGTTGGAAAGAGGTAATTTGGAAATTGGTGGCATCATAGATATCGATATTGAAAACTAGCAAGGTTAAATAGACTGCACATAGACACTTGTTGTTCATTGGTGAAGTAAGGGTATATAAAGCAGTAAATGTAAACTGGATGGGAATTGGGTTATGGTATTTAAAATAGCCTGGGCTTGAGAGTGAAATACAGAGATAAAAGGCAGTGAAGCATTCTTCTAATTCAAAATGAAAATAAAAGTTAAAAACAGAATTCTGAGGGAAAAGAGAGAATGACCTTGGTGTCAGACTCATCTGAAGCAGTTTGCAGGGAGGAAATTTTATAGTAGTCAGCATGCTGATGATTTTGTTTTTTAATATTGCAGAAAAGAAGAATAAAAAGGAAAAAGGAATGTTACCTTTTAATACCTAAACTGTTTCACTTAGACATAATAAAACACTTCTTTGTCAAAAAGGAAACTACAGTCAAGTTTAAATTGACTGAATTTTATTGAGTGATACTTTGGCATCTTTAAGATGACAGAGTTAGCTTCTGGCTTGGTTTTTGTTTGTTTAATTTTTTACTTCTTACTTTCTATCCTCCCCCACCCCCAGCCAAAGCCGATTGCTTTTTTAAATTAAATTTTTTATTTTGAGGTAATTGTAGATTCACCTGCAGTTGCAAGAAATAGTATAAGATCCCATGGACCCTTGACTCAGTTTACCTGAATAGTCATATCTTGCAAAACTATAGTACCATATCACAACATGGCTGTTGACGTTGATACAGTCAAGATACAGAACATTTCTATCTCAAGGATCTCTCACTTTGCCTTTTATAGCCACATCTGCTTCTCTCCTGCCTCCAACTCTCCTTAGTCCCTGGCAACTACTAGTCTGTTCTCTATTTCTATAATGTTCTAGTACCAAGAATGTTATATAAAGGAAATATACAGATAATAACAGGGTCTTTGCAGACCAAGCGTTTTTAATTTTGATGAGATTTATATTAGCAATTTTTCCTTTCATGGATCATGCTTTTTGTGTGTGTGTGAGGAAGATTAGCCCTGAGCTAACATCTGTTGCCAATCCTCCTCTTTTTGCTGAGGAAGATTGGCCCTGGGCTAACGTCCATGCCCATCTCCCTCTACTTTATATGCAGGACGCCTGCCACAGCATGGCTTGATAAGTGGTGTGTAGGTCTGCACCTGGGACCTGAACCTGCAAACCCCAGGCCACCAAAGCAGAGCACGTGAACTTAACCACTATGCTGCCACCGGGCCAGTCTCTCATGGATCATGCTTTTGGTGTCAATTCTAAGAACTCTTTCCCTAGCCCTAGATCTGGAAGATTTCCTCCTATGTGTTTTTCTAAAAAAAAATCTGTAGTTTTACATTTTACATTTAAATCTGTGATATACTTTGAATTAATTTTTTTTTTTTTTTTTTTTTTTTTGTGAGGAGATCAGCCCTGAGCTAACATCCGCCAATTCTCCTCTTTTTTTGCTGAGGAAGACCGCCCTGGGCTAACATCTGTGCCTGTCTTCCTCCACTTTATATGGGACGCCGCCACAGCATGGCTTACCAAGCAGTGCGTCGGTGCGCGCCCGGGATCCGAACCAGCGAACCCCGGGCCGCCGCAGCGGAGCGCGCGCACTTAACCACTTGCGCCACCGGGCCGGCCCCTGAATTAATTTTTATGTAGGGTGTGAAACTTAGATTGAGGTTTGTTCTTTTGCCTATGGATATCCAATTAAACCAGCACTATCTGTTGAAAGGTTGTCTTTCCTCCACTGAATTGCTTTGTAACTTTGTCAAAAATTATTTGGGCATATTTGTGTGGATCTAAATCTGGGTTCTCTCTTCTGTTCCATTGATTTATATATCCATCCTTCCATGAATATTGCACAATCTTGATTGCTGTAACTATAAAGTAAATCTTGCAACCAGATAGACTGATTGCTCACACTTCATTTTTTTTCTAAATCATTTTAACTGTTTTAGTCCTTTGCCTCTCCATATGAATTTTAGAATAACCTTGTCTATATAAAAACTCTTTCTGGGATTTTTATACTTAAATATATATATTAATTTGGGGAGAACTGACATCTTTACTATGTTGAATCTTCCAGTCCATGAACACAGTATGTTTCTCTATTTATTTCTACCTTCTTTGATTTTCTCTATCATTGAGTAGTTTTCCATACAAGTTCTGTATATGGTTTCTTTAGATTTAATCTTAAATATTTAACTTTTTGAACTCATTGTAAATGATATTGTATTTTTTTATTTCGGTGCCATGTGCTCACTACTTGTATATAGAAGTACAATAGATTCTTGTACTTGCTGAACTCAATAGTTTTAGGAGTTTTTGTAGATACCTTGAGATTTTCTACCTAGATAATCATGATAATCATCTGTAAACAAGGGCAGTTTTACTTTTTCCTTTCCAATGTGTATGCCATTTATTTCCTTTTCTTGCCTTACTGCACTGGCTAGAACTTCCAAGACTATGTTAAATAAGCACTTTGAGAGCAGACTTCCAACAGTATGTTAAATAAGTACATTGAGAGCAGACATCCTTGTCTTGTTCCCAGTCTTATAAGGAAGACATTCAGGCTATGACCATTAAGTATAATATTAGCTGTAGGTTTTTTATAGTTGTTCTTTATCAAGTTGGGGAAGATCCCCTCTGTTGCTATTGTTATGAGCATTTTATCATTAATGGGTTTTAAATTTTGTCAAATGATGCGTTTTTTTGCATCAGTTGATATGATCATGTGATGTAGCCTGTTAAATTTTGAATATTTAACCAGCCTTGCAGCCCGGTAAGAAACCGCACTTGGTCATGGTGTATATAATTCTAATTGTATTTGCTAATCTTTTGTTAAGCATTTTTGCATTTATGTTAATGAGATATTGGTCTGTAGTTTCCTTCCTTTTTCCTTCCCTCCTTTCCTTCCTTTCTTTTTGCTGCTGTCTTTGTCTGGTTTTGTTATCAGGGTAACCCTAGCTTAATAAAATAAGCTGGAAAATGTTCCCTCTTCTTCTATTTTCTGGAATAGATTGTGTAGAATTGGTGTTAATTCCTCCTTAAATATTTGGTAGAATTCTCCAGGGAAACTATCTGGGCCTTGGGATTTCTTCTTTGGTAGTTTTTACATTACAAATTCAATTTCTTTAATACCTATAGGTCTATTCAAATTATCTATTTCATATTGGGTGAGTTGTGGTAGTTTATGTTTTTTTAGGAATTAGTCCATTTCATCTAAATAGTAAAATTTATGGGTGTAGAGTTGTCTGTAGCTTTCCCTCATTATCCTTTTGATATTTGCAGGGTGTGAAGTGATATTCTGTGGTTCATTCCTTAGTAATTACTGGAGGTTTGTCAATTTCATTGATGTTTTCAAAAACTAGCTGTTTCATTTATTTTCTCTATTTATCTGTTTTCAATTTCATTGATTTCTGATCTACATTTTGTTATTTCCTTTCTTCTGCTTGTTTTGGGTTTATTTTGCTCTTCTCTTCCTAAATTCTTGAAATTGAGCTTAGATTACTGATTTGGGACTTTTCGTCTTTTCTAATGTATATAGTTAGTGGTATAAATTTATTGTATTGCATACCAACATATATATAATTTTTAAAATTCCATTTACAACAACAATGAAAACCATAAATATACAGGAATAAATCTATAGAAGGATGTACAAAATATTTACAGAGCCAATGATAAACCTTATTAAAAGTTTAAAAATCTGAATAAATGGTCAGAGAAGCTATGTTCATTAATAGGAAGACTCAATATTATAAAGATGATAGTTTCCTCCATATTAGCCCTAGTCATTGTAATGGGATTCAAATAATTGTAGCCTAAAAGAAAGATAAATATTTATTATAGATGCTATTTCATACTCATCAGACTGACAAAAAATAAAATTAAAAATATTTATAAGCATAGATGTAGAGAAATAACTTCAAAAACTACACGTGGTAGCAATAAATAGGTAAGTCACTCTGAAGGGCAGTTTGGCAATATCTAGAAAAGTTGAAGATGCTCATATGTACCTTCGTGAAACTCTCATATATGTCCACAAAGAAAGTTAATGTTTATTGCTGCATTGTTAATAATAATGAAAAATTGGGAAAGGCTAATTGTCCATCAGTAAGAGAATGGATAAATAAATTTGGGGATATTCTTTCAATGGTACACACATAGCAATTAAAATATATGAACGAGAACTACATGTATCATTAGGAATAAAACTCCAAAACATAATACTGAGCATGAAAATATTATTGCAGAATATGCGCACTATGATATCATTAATGTAGACTTCTAAAACATGCAAAGCCTGCATGGAAATAATAGACATCAAATTCAGTGTTCAGGTTACACCTAGGGAGGCAAGAAGAAAGGGAAATGGGGTGAAGAAGGGTTCCTTATAAGGCTTAAGTTGTAGCTATAATGTTCTATTTCTTAACAAACAAAAAAATTAAGCAAATAAGGAAACATTAAATTTGACAAAACTGGATGGTGGCTATACAGGTGTTCAATGCCATTATTCTTTTTACTTCTTTGTATGCTTGAAATATTTGATACTTTTTAAAAAAAGAAAACAAAAAGAGCAAAAATATTTTGCTCATGGACCCAAGAACCATATACAGCTTATTTTACGAACAGAAATCCCAAGAAAGAGGGGTAGTAAGAATTATCAAAGACCACTGTGAAAGAAAGTGACGCGGTCAGCATGTAAAGTTAATCAGTTTGTGCCTGTGTAGCTGGCTAACAAATGTTAAATTTAAACCTCTATATTTGAGGTACTGGGTACTTGTGGAGCCCACAGGCTGAGCCTCACAAACAGCCTTTTGCTGTTTATCTCTCTTTATCTTTGTTCCAATGTCTCTCTCTTCCCTCTTCCCTAGATGTGATGCTAGTCTAATGTTTTGTCCTTTCCTCTGTTAATGAGAAGCAAGAAACATTTCTTTATTTAAATTGATCCCTTTTCTAAGTCAAAGGGCACTCACGAGAGACTTAAACCAAGTCTCTATGCCTATAAAAACCCTCAAAGAGGTTTTTTTCCAAAAAGTGGGAGGTAGCATTTTCAGGATCCGCCTGTAGAAGCCAATTCTCTTTTCCCTTTTATCTCTAGCCTTCCTCACATAGAAAGCTCTCTTTGTTGAAGTTTACTACCAGGGCAGGTATGTGTGTCAAGTGCTTGTTATCTATTGAAAGAGCAACTAACTTCATAATATATAAGCCTTAAACATACACATAAAAAAATCCTTTGTTAATTCCTATAAGAAAGGATCAGACCCATTTGATGTAATATATTACATAGAATCTAATTCTATGAGGACTCTACCTGATTCACCTTAAAAATTGAAAAACTTTGTTAATATATGTCGTGGTTTTCCAAGCCGGCACAATAAGGTGATAGGACAAATTTTCAATCGGCGATCATATTTAGTTAAGCCCTATAGATTCTGTTATCACCAGTAGACTAGTCTATGTTATTTATGTTAGGTGGTGATAAGTGCTATAGAGAAAAATCAACGTGAAGGAGATAGAGAGTGCCAAGGCGGGGAGTGATTGCTCTTTTATAATGGGTGATCAGGAATGATACCCAAAATAAATAAGAGGAGGAGGCTTATGACTGTGGGAAACAATATTTCAGCTAGAGGGAGCAGCAGTTATAGGGCACTGAAAGTGAGAGTGTACTTGACACATTCCAGGAACCACAAGGAGACCGGAGGAGGCTGGTGTAGTGTGAAGGAGATGAAGAATAGTAGGAAATGAGGTCAGCGGGGTCGGAGTGGGGGTGGTCAGATTAAGTAGGGTCTAGTAAGTCAAGTTAAGGATTTTGGCTTTGGCTTTGAATGAGGCAGGAAGCCACTGAAGGATTTTGATCAAAGGAGGGACCTGATATAATCTATGTTTTAAAAGGATCACTTTGGCTGTGGAGAAGAGAAGAGGCCTATTAGTGATTCTTCCTTTATAATTTGGAGAATTTTAATGAAATAATAATAATAGTTAATATTTATGTGCTGATAAATATTTACTATACTGTATTTTTCAAATATTTATTTATTTAATCTTTACCACAATGCTACGAAATAGGGTCATGATTATCCACCATTTTACTAATGAGGAAAGTGAAACACAATGTGGTTCAGTAAATCGCCCACAGCCACACAGCCACCAAGTAACAGAGCCTGGATTCAAACCCAGGCAGTCTGACTTCATTGCTTCCACTCTTAATTAACAAGAATGCCATACTGCCTCTTGTACTTCAGGGTGGTATTACGAGGAATGTGTGGGTGTGTATATCTTAAAAATGTTGAAATCCACCAAGTATATATAACCAATGAAGTAATGGAAAGAATAGAATTATAATATAAATAAATTCTATAAGTAGTTGTATGGGTAGAGAACAGAATTTGTAGATCATTGACTTGAGGAAAAAATGGCTTGTAAAAGATGTGTAGTGTGTAAAGAGAATTTTATGTTGAAGGAAGAACATTTCTCTAAATATTTAATTAAAAGGCTAACTTAAAGGGTAGGAAAAGATTACAATCTAAGTGGCAATATTTAGGCTGGTTGAGAATTGATTGCTACTGGATAAAATTAAATTTGAATAAGATGAGCAAATATCATAAAAAACTAAAGAACTAAAAGTTTTTGTCATCTTATAGAAGACTGATCCTCTGACATGCCACAGTATGTTCTGAAAGTACCTACTTCAGTATTTCTTTACCTATTTGCTGGATCGAACTGGGTTTCAAGATCAGTTCCATTTGAAAGGAAAATGTTTCTAGTGGTGGTTTAAGATTTTTTTTTTTCGGTATTTAAACTGAGTCATCCAATTTGAGACTATTGTGTCACATTTTCCACCTTTCATTCTCCTCAAGAGGCAGGAGTCAGGAGAAACACAAGTGATAAACATTAGTGGCAGAGTGTGTGGTTACAAGAATCAATAAACCACAGGATGCTTCAGATTCTGAAACAGTAAAAAAAGGTGAGGCCACCATGTGGAGTCCACAGAAAGAGTGATTGTCTAAAGCTAGTACTCAGAGTGCAAGGACCCAGCCCATAATTAAAGCTTCCCTATCCTATTATAGCTCCTTCTTTTACATAGACATCCTGAGAGAACCCATAACCTTGACTGTATCTGAACGTTTTTAGAATTAATGTTTTACAAAACAACAATGCAGTTTAGTAAAGAAATGTATACTATGTAGTGCTTACATTGTAACTGCTAAAATGTTAGTCTTGCATACAGATTAAAGAAAACCTCCAGGCTCAGATTTAAAACATTAAACCAGTTCATTCTAATCTCTCTAGTCTTTTGTAATGACATAGAGCATCACAACCTCAAAAAAACTGTTTAGGATTTATATTTTGAATTTTTATTAAAATTCTTTCTTGCTCTCAGTCTGATTTTTTAGGTTTATTTTAACTTCTTCCATATTTAATTGTGTAACTCAGACTGATGAACTTGTATTGCCAGCCCTTTAACTGATCCTTTAATTGAACAGATATAGGCTGTACTCTGTGAGTTCTAGATTAGCCAAACAAAGGAGACAACTAGGAAAACCCTGACAGTTTTAACATGTCCCTTATCTTCATTTCTTCAATTCTACCTTTTATCCATTTAAATTGAGTGGTGTTAGCTTAGAGACTTCATAATAGAAGTAAGCCTTTACAAATAAATTTTAAAAGCGGAGGACTTTTTCATTGTTTCAGGAATGGGACACGGAAGTTGACAGTAGACGGAAGACAGTAAGAATGAAAACGAACTAAGTTTAAAAAGACACA
This sequence comes from Diceros bicornis minor, assembly GCF_020826845.1. Classification (NCBI taxonomy): domain Eukaryota; kingdom Metazoa; phylum Chordata; class Mammalia; order Perissodactyla; family Rhinocerotidae; genus Diceros; species Diceros bicornis. The sequence goes on from NC_080771.1 coordinate 22,946,806, forward strand.
AGTCTTCAGGATTGAAGAGAAGAGGGATGTTGATAGGGGCTAATTGAAGGAGGTCTGTTAATATGAAAACAGTAAGTCTAGCTACTCCATGTATATATTTAAAAGGAGTAGCTCTTTAGGTTGCCTATGAAAAATTGACATTGACTGAGCACCTACTGTGTGCCAAACACTACTTTACTTGTCTCAACTTAGTCCTTACAACAGCTATATAAGGTCATTACCATTATTTCTCCCATTTTACAGATGAGTAACTGAGGCACAGAGAATGTAAGTAACTTGACCAAGGTTATGTACCTAGTGAGTGATGGTGTCAGGTTTCAAAATCAGACAGTCTAGCACCAGAGCCTCTGCCCTTAACCACTATTCTAAATCATCTCTAAGATAGCAGTCCTGTTCTTCAATGTTATACAGCAAATTTAAAAGTATTTTTTGCACAAGTCTTAATTCGTTGATTATCAGAGATGAGGATAGTTTAAAGGTAGAGATGTGCCAAGATACAGGACCTACCAAGCATGTAATAGAGGCTTTCTGAGTTGGGAACCATGGTATAGTGTCATATCTGATTGGTTGAGAAAGAGAAGAGAGTTTCATTTCACACATTCAAAAAATTTTCTCATCTTTATATTTGTTTTGTAATGGTACAAACTATAGAAGCTATTTTCTAAATTTACCTTAAAAAATTTTTTTAGAGAATCCTATATAAAATGCAAAGGTATGCACAGATGAAATTAATAGGAAATACCAGCTATGGAGGTATCTACTATAAAGATAATATGAGAATGAACACATTGAAGATTATCTAATTTACAACAAAATTTAAATGTTAGTAATGGTTCTGTTTGTTGGTGGAACTACAAGTAATTTTGTACCTTCTTTCTGCTTTCCTTTATTTCCAATTTTTCTTTTATGAACTTACTTTCCCCATTATGATAAAAGTCATTTTTTAAAAGCTTCATGAATTTGAATTAAGAAATTTAATTAAGGATAATTTCATAATTGATTTGTAATTTTTAAAAGGGACTGATTTAGCTTACTGCATTATAAACTCATTGAGGGCAAAGAATATATCTTCTGCTTCTTATAACTTCCCACAATACCTATTCTTGCAGACAGTAGCAGCCTAATATGTAATCTTTAACAAGAAAAGAAAAAAAAAAAAACAACCCTTACTGTGAACTCTTGAGTTCAGCAGAGGAAGAAGTAAAATAAAATTTAGAAAACTTAGAAGAATCTTCAAAAGCTTGTGGGGTAGAAGCAAGTTCTGGGGAATAGTGAGCCATGAATCTTAGGGAACTTAGCAGAGTGAAAAAAACCCATAAGAATCAGAGCTCCCTATGCCATTGTTATAGACGTACAGCAGTTTTAGTTTCCACTAAAATTTGAAACTTGCCAAAATAGCTCTTGTGATTTCACTAGAGACTTTTTAAAATTATAAGGAAAGTGATATCAAAAACAAACAAGGTTACTACAAGAAAAGAAAATTACAAACTGGTCTTTCTCATGAACAGAGATATAAAAATGCTAAACAAAATGCAAGCAAATTGAATCCAGAAATATATAGAAATTATTATAAATTATGACCAAGTAGAGTTTATTGCTGGAATGCATGAGTGGTTTAACATTTCAGAAATATCAATGTAATTCACCATATTAACAGAAAAAACAGAATCACTTGATCATCTCAGTAGATTTTTTTTAAAGTCTTTGATAATCTTTAATACCCATTCATAATAAAAACTAGGAATAAAAAGGGACTTTCTGGGCTGGCCCTGTGGCTTAGCGGTTAAGTGCGCGCGCTCTGCTGCTGGCAGCCCGGGTTCGGATCCCGGGCGCGCACCGACGCACCGCTTCTCCGGCCATGCTGAGGCCGCGTCCCACATACAGCAACTAGAGGGATGTGCATCTATGACATACGACTGTCTTCTGGGGCTTTGGGGGAAAAAAAAATAAAATAAAAAATAAAATAAAATAAAATAATATTAAAAAAAAAAGGACTTTCTTCACCTGATTAAGAGGATCTACAAAAATCTACAGCAGAAGTCAAAACAAGAACAAGATGCCCACTATTATCACTTCTGTTCAACATTGTACTGGAGGTCCTAGCTATATAATAAGACAAGAAACCAAAATCAAAAGTGTAAACATTGGAAACAAAGAAATAAAATTGTTGTTGTTCACAAATTACACATTAGTATACAGGAAAAATACAAATAAATTTACAATCTTCATGTCTTTGGGACAGGCCATATATCTTAAACAGAACTAACTACAAAAAAAAAATTGAATTCATTGAACTACATCAAAATTAAGAATTTCTTTTCATCAATAGATACCCTTAAAAAGAGTGAAAAGGCATACCATAACCTAGAAGATATTTACAAAAGATGACCTGACAAAAGACTTGCATTCATAATATACACATAACTCCTACAAATCAATAAGAAAAAGTCGGTTAACCCAATAGAAAAATAGACAAAAGACTTAAATAGATGGTTCACAAAAGAGAATACCTAAATGGCAATAAACATATGAGAAAGCTCTCTCAACCTTTTATATTGAAACAACAAGAATAGCTAAAATACCAAAAGTTGACAAGAAAAAGAACAATTAGAATTCTCATACACTGCTGGTGGGAGTGTAAATTGATAATAGGCACTATGGAAAACTGTTTGGCAACAACTACAAAAGTGAACAACATATGCATACCGTATACTCAGCAGTTCCACTCCTAGGTATGTATATGTTCACCAAAGACATGTTCTAGAATGTTTATAGCATATATTTATAATAGCCCAATACCGGAAACAGCCCAAATATCTTTCAACAGTAGAATGGGCAAATATATTGTGGTGTGGTCAAATAATGGAACGCTTTACAGCAGAAGTCGGCAAACTTTTTCTGTAAAGGGCCAGATAGTAAATATTCTAGATTTTGCATGCCAAGGGTTTCTACCCTAACTACTCAACTCTGTCATTGTAACATGAAAGCAGCCATAGACAATACTTAAACAAAAGAACATGACTGTATTCCCAAAAAAACCTTTATTTATGGACACTGAAATTTGAATTTCATATAATTTTCACGTCATGAATATTACCTTTCTATTGATTTTTTTTAACCATTTAATAATGTAAAAATCTTCTTTAGCTCATAGACCATACAAAAACAGGCAACGGGCCAGATTTGGCTCACTGGCCATAGTTTTCCTACCCCTGGTCTATATCGATAACAATGAACGAACACAGCTACATACACCAATGTGAATTAAACTCACATAATTTTGAGTGAAAAATATAGTCACAACATAGTACATACTGGATGATTCTATTTACATGAAATTCACAAATAGAATTAATCTATGACATTAGAAGTCAAGATAGAGACTGCCCTTGGGGTAGTTGGTGGTGACTACACAAGAAAGGTTTCTGAGACACTAGGAAAACATTCTGCTTCTTGGTCTGGATACTGTTTACACAGTGTGTGCAGTTAGTGGAAATTCATAGTACATTTTTGATTTGTGTACTTTTCATTGTATATGCTACTTTAATGAAAACTTTATTAAAATGGGGGTCTTTAGTTATATGGGATTGGAGAGGAGGGAAAAAAGAGGTACATACAGCAGTAGTTCTCTACTAGGAAAAAAAAGTGACATAAAAGGCACAACAATCAATGGTAGATTTTTTTTAAAGGATCACTGAAAAAGTTTTAAATAATTACAGTATATCAATGACAAACAAAATTCCAAAACAAAAGAGGGCCTTTGAAGATGAAATGAAATATTATTATAAAATGGCTGAAGTTTTTAACTCCTCTTCACACACTCTGTTTCTTAAGGAAAATAGTATAGACGAACTTTATTGCTGAGGAAATCTCCAAAAGGAGAAAAATTAGAGGGTCATTCAGCATTTCATTAAACCTCTAGCCTTTTCAAGCATCTCTGAATATGGACTGATTAGTTCCTTTCTGATGTCTTTGGATCCTGCTAGTACTATAGTTATAACTAGGTCATACTAAGCCCCAGCCATGCAGCCTTGAGAAAATATAGCCTTTCATTTTATGCTGTGGACCTGAAATTAAATTTTCATTTTTTATAACCAAAGAATAAAAAAAATTTTATCCAAAAATATATATATAAACTTGTAGTGACGTAAGTTCGTGTGGTTGATACCATTGTTTCAGTGGTATCTGTGGGAGATTTAAGAACTTGTTTGGGGGTTTGCTGCAGGAGCCAAGAGGCAGCTTTAGCCACTGGATTCCATGAAATTTTAAAATAAAATTTTGAACTAAGAATATATAGAGGGCAAAGCATGCTGTTACATAATTAGAAACCAATAGAATTTTTACTTTTTGTCTGTTTGTCACTGAGCTTTGTAATAAGACAAATGCAGTTTTTTTAAAGCTAGAATACTGTACTTGCTGAACACTCTCTTTACAGCTCCTTGGAGTATTTGCATAATGTAGCATTAACTTATTTTCTGTTACCTTTGCAATTCACCTTCTTTGCAACGTTACTGAGAATTTTTTTAGCCAAATTTCTTTTGTTTAAGACATGCTTTATGTATATATATTTTGTTCTCTTGAATTGTCATCTTCATTTACAGACCAGCATATACAAACCATTCCAGCCTGATTTCTAGAATTTTTTATAGTAAAAAAACCCCTGCTGCTTATGGCTATGATACCTGGTATTATTTATGGGTTTTCATAAAAGAAGAGGGGAGTGAGAAGAAAAAATACAGCAGTACTCTCTGGCCTCTCTCTACCTTCTCTTCCTTCTCTATTCCCCCTCTCCACAGAGGAGTTTAATTTTAAATGATAAATGTGGAAATTAGAGACCATCGAGAAAATCCAATTTGGTGAGGAGTTTTAAAAATCCCATAATAAACGCAGAGTGAAATGTATGATTTAATGCAGGGCGCCAATGGCTGCTATTATGGGCTATTAGCAAATCGGGGCTGAGAGTGAATCTTTATCACTTGGTGAGTGCGGGTTGGTCCTGCCTTTCCCTCTGCTATTGATTTGTAGCCGCTTGTCATAATGACACCGGGAAGCAATGAATGGAAGATGTGCTTTTGATAGGATTCAGGGGGGTCTTGGAGGGGGGAGAGAAAATTCAGCAAGTTTTCTATCTCTTCTGCCTGATTAGATTTTTTCTTCTTTTAAGAGCTTTCACATTCCAATAAAAATGCTAAATCAGCTCTGTACCAGAATTGTTAGGGTGTAAATAGCTAGTCACATTTAAAGGAGGAAAAGATATAGAAATACCAACCAGACTATGCAATGTTAGATGAATTTCACTTTATAGGAATGGAGTTGTGTGTGTGTGTGTGTGTGCGCGCGCGTGCGTCCGAATACATGAGAAGCAGTGTGAAGGAGTGTCAAGGCGTAATGCTATAAGTATTCTTACTATCTAAAGGTACACCTGTATTTTTGTAAAGATGTGATGGTTTGCATCTAATATATGATAAGAGGTGGTATAGCTTTACATGAATGTTCATTTTATGAAGAGGACACATTCTGTTTGTGTGTGTGTGTGTGTTTAATTCCATCAAGGACACATAGAAAGAGGTATACATGTGCTGATGATTAAGAAAATTAAATCCCTAAATCTAACTGGTCATAACAGAGCTTTACTCAAAATTTTCACATACGGAAAGCATACTGTTTGAGAACAAAGGCACTCACAGGATGATCCAATGGAAAAAGATTTCTCTATAGAAAAATCTACATAAAATTTTCTTTAGAATGAGTTAGCTGTGGTTATGTGGAAATGGTTAGTTGGAGCCTCAGTATATTTCATTCTCCCCTTTTAAGAGGAAACAATTGCTTTCCTTCCAGGTTCTTTTATTCCAAGATAATGCAAGGCATTAGAGTCCCTGTCTTTGCATGCAGAAGTACATGCATGCAGGCAGTATGATATTAAAGCAGTGGATATGGCAAATGCGATCATGGAGGGAGGAGTGGATTCAGTGAATATGCTAGACCATTTTGTTAGTAACATCCTGTGGTAAAACTGACCTTCTCACCTGCTTTATTTCTCAGGCAAGTCTAGATGAGACTTTTAGTAAGAGGAGCACTTCCTCCTAGTAAGTAGAATACCGCTGTTAGATATTTGTTAAATGCTTGTGGCTTTATCTGTACTGGTTGAGGAAGAGTAAAAAACATTAAAATATACTGTTGCACTTAAGCAGGAACCAGGTTTGGAAAACAAATACCATCTGAATCCTTAAAGACAAACTTAAACACCACCAGGTTTTCTAGTCTATTGAAATATACCATGAAAAAATTAGATAGGCCTGGTTTATAGACTTTAATGTCAGGGAAACAAAAAGCAGCTTTGAAAAAAATGAAAACTAGTAATATAAGTGTATTTCTCACTTCTGTGAAGTAAAAAGGGCTGTGTCCTACTGTAGGTATTAATTTTACTAAAACTGTGTGTGTGTGTATGTGTGTGTGCTTGTGTATGTGTATGATTTGAATCTTTATAGAGATAGATGTTTATAGAAAGGTAGACCAAGAACAGACAGACAATTTATCCACATTTAGAACCTTGTGCTATATAGGAACTGCCTCCTGTTAGCCATACCACCTACCTGAAAGGACTTATGAGAGTGTGCACCTTTTCAAACTTTGAAAACAATGCCCTTTAACAGAGAAGGTCTCACAGCCTATGTAAACAGCTGTCAGAGTTCATACACTCCCAACTCCCATTCAAGGACTGTGCCTAAACTGTGAAAAATTAGAATATTGCCATTTATTGTGTATCATTTATTAAAAACTAATTAGGGACAGAAAGAGGCATTTCTCCATTTTTCAGTGGGGTTTTATGCTATATAGTAATTGATTATTGTTTGGTCTATATATGGCTGTTTCATACTACTATGAATTACCTGTATTAAAGTAATAATACCGTATGTTCACATAGCCTTTGTTCTGATGTAAAAGCATAATTAATCATTCCAAGAGCACAATGAGGTAGTCGTTCCCATATTTTGTATATGTTAAGTGATTTCTGCTGTTATCCAACCAGAAGTAAGAGTTGAAAATAGAACTGTGAAACATTTTTATTTTTCTTACCCTAAGGTTCTATAAAATTTAAATGTAAGATATCTCATTCTATAAATTGGGAGAAATATATATTTCATAAGTTGGAAAATTTTCTGAAATATCTATACTATTGTTTGCTAGGAAATCTGTGAATAATTATAATAAAGTTTATTGTTGGTTTATTATGTCCAGTGGTTATTTCCTCTTTCAAAGTGATAGAGTGAATATTTTCCTACTACTGAACATTTTACCTGTTTGGGGCTTATAAGTAATGTATATAAATTATCAACAATTTTTCTGATTGAGATTAACTTGAATAAATATATGAAATGAGATTATAGTTTGTGTACAAAGCATGTTCACATTTATTTAGTGCTAGTATCATTGTTATGTTTGCTTTTTATTATAGTTGGACAACATAGAAATAAGTGATAGAAGAAAAATAGCCAAGTATTTACATATATAAATAGAATGAGGGAAAGGAGCAACTCAAGACAAGAATAATTCATTGTTTTTTGCAAATAGAATACTAAAAATAAGGCAAATAAGATAGAAGATGAATTAGAAATTCCTGGACATAAAAATAGTAACAAATAACAGGTAATAAAAACAGTGCATTGAAGAAACTTTCAAGCTAATGGAAATGAAGACATTAGCATTTAACCTAATGTTTTATACATCCATTATCTGCTTAAGCTTTTGTGGGGTAGCAAAAGAGCAAGATCTTTTCCAAAAGTGTTCATGGCACAGTAGAGTTTCTATAAGCTCTGTGCATTATCACACTAATCCTCCCATTATCAACACCCTGTGCGGTTTCTGGCAAGAGTTACTGCCCTTGTTTGATGGAGAAGCTGAATCACAGTGGAGATCACTGATTTTGTCAAGGTCAGTGGTGAGTCAGGGATGGATAGAACCCAGAGTTTTTTATACCCATTTCTCTGTCTACTGTTGTCATTGATTTGCTAGAGCTTCCCTTCTATTTGGACACTGTTCAAGGATTTAAATAACACAAGTACTTGAAGGCCGTGTTTCAGGAATATTTCATCTCTAAACATCGTCCTATGCTAGAAAACATTAGGGCATGTAACCTTTTATTTGCACCTCTTATATTTTTGGATTGGTATTATTTAACATATTTTGTTTAATTACATTTTAATGCATTGTGCACATGTAGCCTTATTTAATGTGCACAATGCAGAATAACATACCTCCTCCCCCCCAAAAGAAAAACTAAACTGAACAAAAAAAAAAGCTAATAGATCTATGAATTCTAATTCTTCTGTTAGTGTTGTTAGTTTACTCATTCACCAGAAGACAACTTCAGAGATCTCATATTTACCCATGTTCTGGGCCACGTGTCTGATTGATCCTCAGTTTAATTATTAAACAGAATGACAGCAATACATAAACGTGCATACATACACAGATATACCACACACACACATACATATATGCATTAACATGCTTATTAGTCTTTTTTGAGGATTTAGCTTTTCCTAATCTTTATCATGCTCTGGCTTTAATTCATTGTGCATAGACTCTTTTAAAAGAGAAAAAATTACGCCCAAGATAAAGTGGTAGTTTATGGAGTTACCAGTTTCATGGTTTGAATTCCTTGGTGTGTATTAGACAATGAAAACATTGATTTCCTTCACTCCTTTAAATTTCTTTGTGCTAGTGTCAAAACTGTTTAAAGGAATATCTTGCCAGTATTTAATACTGCCTTTTGGAATATCTCATGTTTTTTTTTCCTGGAATTTAAAGACACACTGGCCTTATAGTCACGTAATTTGTTTTTCTATGTTGTCCCTTTTGGATTTTGACTAAGCATGAACAAAATTTTTACTATGTGTTACCAGAAATAAAAAGTTCAACACAAATACGTTTTTAAAAAATTTTCTTAGCATACCACCAGCCTAAGTAGATAGTTTTCCAGAGATTGAGAGGTTGAGAGAGGCAATTATTGTCGCTGCTAACTTTTTTCTGAGGAAAAAAAAGTCCTGTTTTTTTAGGTACTATGAAGCACACTACAAGTTTTGCAAATTATTTTCTTTAAAAAATAGCCTTTCAACAAAAAGCACGTTATTTTAAAAATAGGTGTACCTCATTTCATAAAAGTTAAAAAAAAACCTCTCACTCTTTAATATATTGTGATAGTCTTACTTAGATGGCATTACAAGCCAGAAAATTGTTCTAAAGCATCACTTATCTTTCTCTCTTGGCTAAAGTTCCAAAGGAAACCTCAAGTCCAGTATAAGCAAAACAATTCATGAAAAAAATGAAAACAATTCATGAAAAACATTTCATTTGCAAGACAGCACTAGAGGGCGCTCTTCAGCAGGTTGCAAGAAAAGGTCTTTCTTACTGGTATCAGAGCCTGACTTGGTAATGGAAGTTTGAGGAGCTGGGGGGAGGGGGAAGAGTGGGACAGCATTTAACCTTTTATAAGATCTACTCTTCCTAAAAGACTAGAAAATCGCAATCAGTACCAATAATACAATACTATGTCTCTTAAAACACATTCTTAGAATTTTCCATGAAGCATGCATTTTCTAGAAATTAATAATCTCAATTATGTTCAAGTGTCTCTCCTTTCTACATGAATTAAAGGTAATATTTATTATTTTATTTTGTTTTAAAATTAAATATTGTAAGTTTCCCCCGTGTTACTGTTTATGTCAATATTCTTTTCTACAGTAGGTAAATAGGAAAAAAATAACTTTTGATACTTCATTTCTGAAAAAAGGAAATGTATTATTTTCTCCTCTTACATTAAAAAAGCTGAAATTAAACCTAAAGTAACATATTTTATCCTGTCTGATAAACCTTTTTCCTGTCTTTTCCTCCACTATAGATGAAAACCTTTTCCTTTTTTTCTTTGGAGTTTGCTTTGAAGTAACCTCTTTGCATACTATTCTAATCCCCATTCTTATTCTATTATTCTAGTACACAAAAGGGACATGATTTCTAAAACATATCTTATCTCTTATAATCTTTTGTTTTTTCCATCTCTCTTTTCTTTCTCTTACATTTTCATTTTCCCTTTGTTAGTACACCATGCTATAAGGCTGCCGGAATGAGTAGTCTATGTAAAGGTTATTAACTCAGTTTTTCTAACAAGAATTCTGAATCTATGTAAACAATTGGCATTTAAATGTCTACCTATAGTAGAGATATCGTTGACAGGTCACCAATGTTAAGTGGTTATGGTTAGTAAGGCAGCAAAGCATAGCAATTAAGAAACTGGGCTTTGGAATTAGATCATCTTGAATCCCTACTGGCTCTATGAGTGTGAGCAAATTACTTAACATCTGTAAGACTTAGTTTCTCTATCTGTAAAAATGGGAATAGTAATACTAATAATACTTTAACTCAGAGTTGAGTACTAAAGGAGAATATAAATAAATAAATAAATAAATAAATAAATAAATAAATATTCATCAATCACACAATAACACTAAGAAAGTATTTGCAATTACTTATAATTATTTGGATTTAGCTGTGACCTCTAATTATTTATATTGCTCTACTTGTTTATTTTTTTTATTTTTTGTTTATTGCAGTAACATAGGTTTATAACATTGTATAAATTTCAGGTATACATCATTATACTTCTATTTCTGCATAGATTACATGATGTTCTCATGTTCACCACCCAAAACTAGTTACAATCCATCACCCCACACGTGTGCCTAATTATCCCTTTCACCCTCCTCCCTTCCCTTTTCCCCTTTGGTAACCACCAATCCAATCTCCGCCTCTGTGTGTTTGTTGTTGTCATTATCTACTACTTAATGAGTGAGATCATACAGTATTCGACCTTCTCGCTTTGACTTATTTCACTTTGCATAATACCCTCAATGTCCATCAATGTTGTCACAAATGGCTGGATTTCATCATTTCTTATGGCTGAGTAGTATTCCATTGTGTATATATACCACATCTTTATCCATTCGTCTCTTGATGGGCACTTAGGTTGCTTCCAAGTCTTGGCTATTGTGAATAACGCTGCAATGAATACAGGGGTGCATGTATGTTTACACATTGGTGTTTTCACGTTCTTTGGATAAATACCCAGCAGTAGAATAGCTGGACCGTATGGTAGTTCTATCCTTAATTTTTTGAGGAATCTCCATACTGTTTTCCATAGTGGCTGCACCTGTTTGCACTCCCACCAGCAGTGCATGAGAGTTCCCTTCTCTCCACATCCTCTCCAACACTTGTTGTTTCCTGTCTTGTTAATTATAGTCATTCTGACGGGCATGAGGTGATATCTCATTGTAGTTTTGATTTGCATTTCCCTAGGGTTAATGATGTTGAACATCTTTTCATGTGCCTGTTGGCCATCTGTATATCTTCTTTGGAGAGGTGTCTGTTCGGGTCTTTTGCCCATTTTTTAATTGGAGTTGTTAGTTGTTTTGTTGTTGAGATGCATGAGTTCTTTATATATGTTGGAGATTAACCCCTTATCAGATATATGGTTTGCAAATATCTTCTCCCAATTGTTAGGTTGTCTTTTCGTTTTGTTGATGGTTTCCTTTGCTGTGCAGAAGCTTTTTAGTTTGATGTAGTCCCATTTGTTTATTTTTTCTATTGTTTCTCTTGACCGGTCAGACATGGTGCTTGAAAATATGTTGCTAAGACTGATGTCGAAGAGCATATTGCTTATGTTTTCTTTTAGAAGTTTCACAGTTTCAGGTCTTACATTCAAGTCTTTAATCCATTTTGAGTTAATTTTTGTGTAGGGTGTAAGGTAATGGTCTACTTTCATTTTTTTGCATGTGGCTGTCCAGTTTTCCCAACACTATTTGTTGAGGAGAATTTCCTTTCTCCACTGTATGTTCGTGGCTCCTTTGTCGAAGATTAGCTGTCCATAGATGTATGGGTTTATTTCTGGGCTTTCGATTCTATTCCATTGATCTGTGTGTCTGTTTTTGTGCCAGTACCATGCTGTTTTGGTCACTATAGCTTTGTAGTATATTTTGAAATCAGGGAGTATGATACGTCCAGCTTTGTTCTTTTTTCTCAGGATTCCTTTAGCAATTCGGGGTCTTTTGTTGTTCCATATAAATTTCAGGATTCTTTGTTCTATTTCTATGAAAAATGTTGTTGGGACTTTGATAGGGATTGCATTGAATCTATAGATTGCTTTAGGAAGTATGGACATGTTAACTATGTTAATCCTTCCAATCCAAGAGCGCGGAATATCTTTCCATTTCTTTCTGTCTTCTTCAATTTCTTTCAGCAATGTTTTACAGTTTTCAGTGTACAGATCTTTTACCTCTCTGGTTAAGTTTATTCCTAGGTATTTTCTTCTTTTTGTTGCAATTGTAAATGGGATGGTATTCTTAATTTCTCTTTCTGCTACTTCGTTGTTAGTGTATAGAAATGCAACTGATTTTTGTATGTTGATTTTGTATCCTGCAACTTTACCATATTCGTTTATTACTTCTAAAAGTTTTCTGGTGGATTCTTTAGGGTTTTCTATATATAAAATCATGTCATCTGCAAATAGTGACAGTTTCATTTCTTCCTTTCCTATTTGGATCCCTTTTATTTCTTTTTCTTGCCTGATTGCTCTGGTTAGGACTTCCAATACTATGTTAAATAGGAGTGGTGAGAGTGGGAATCCTTATCTGGATCCTGGTCTTAGAGGGATAGCTTTCAGTTTTTCACCCTTGAGGATGATATTAGCTGTGGGTTTGTCATATATGGCCTTTATTATGTTGAGGTACTTTCCTTCTATACCCATTTTATTGAGAGTTTTTATCATAAATGGATGCTGTATCTTGTCAAATGCCTTCTCTGCATCTATTGAGATGATCGTGTGATTTTTATTCTTCATTTTATTAATGTGGTGTATCACGTTGATTGATTTGCAGATGTTGAGCCATCCCTGCACCCCAGAATAAATCTCACCTGATCATGGTGTATAATCTTTTTAATGTATTGTTGTATGCGATTTGCTGGTATTTTGTTGAGGATTTTTGTATCGATGTTTATCAGTGATATTGGCCTGTAATTTTCTTTTTTTGTGTTGTCCTTGTCTGGTTTTGGTATCAAGGTAATGTCAGCTTCATAGAATGAGTTAGGAAGCTTCCCCCCTCCTCAATTTTTTGGAAGAGTTTGAGAAGGATAGGTATTAAGTCTTCTTTGAATGTTTGCTAGAATTCACCAGGGAAGCTGTCTGGTCCTGGACTTTTATTTTTGGGGAGGTTTTTGATTACTGTTTCGATCTCCTTACTGGTGATTGGTCTATTCAAATTCTTTATTTCTTCTTGATCCGGTTTTAGAAGGTTGTATGATTCTAGGAATTTATCCATTTCTTCCAGATTATCCAATTTGTTGGCCTATAGCTTTTCATAATATTCTCTTATAATCTTTTGTATTTCTGAGGTGTCTGTTGTAATTTCTCTGCTTTCATTTCTGATTTTACTTATTTGAGTCTTCTCTCTTTTTTTCTTGGTGAGTCTAGCTAAAGGTTTGTCAATTTTGTTTATCTTTTCAAAGAACCAGCTCTTGGTTTTATTAATTTTTTCTATTGTTTTTTTAGTCTCTATTTCATTTATTTCTGCTCTGATTTTTATTATTTCCCTTCTTCTACTGATTTTGGGCTTTGTTTGTTCTTCTTTTTCCAGTTCCTGTAGATGCATTGTTAGATTGTTTATTTGAGATACGCCTGTATTGCTATAAACTTCCCTCTGAACCACTTTCGCTGTATCCCATAAATTCTGGCATGTCGTATTTTCATTTTCATCTGTCTCAGGGATTTTTTTATTTCTCCTCTGATTTCTTCGTTGACCCAATAGTTGTTCAGTAGCATTTTGTTTAATCTCCACATATTTGTGGCTTTTCTGATTTTCTTCCTATAGTTGATTTCTAGTTTCATACCGTTGTGGTCAGAAAAGATGCTTGGTATTATTTCAATCTTCTTAAATTTATGGAGACTTGTTTTGTGGCCTAATATGTGATCAATCCTGGAGAATGTTCCATGTGCATTTGAAAAGAACATGTAATCCTCGTTTTTGGATGGAATGTTCTGTATATGTCTACTAGGTCCATCTATTCTAGTGTGTCATTTGAGGCCAGTGTTTCCTTATTGATCTTCTGTTTGGATGATCTATCCGTTGGTGTAAGTGGAGTGTTAAAGTTCCCTACTATTATCATCTTACTGTCTATTTCTCTTTGTATGTCTGTTAATAATTGCTTTATATATTTAGGTGCTCCTACGTTGAGTGCATAGATATTTACAAGTGTTATGTCCTCTTGTTGGATTGTTCCCTTGATCATTATGTAGTGTCCTTCTTTGTCTCTTGTTACCATTTTTGTTTTAATGTCTATTTTGTCTGATATGAGTATTGCTACCCCAACTTTCTTTTCATTGCCATTTGCGTAGAGTATCTTTTTCTATCCCTTCACTTTCAGTTTGTGAGTGTCTTTAGGTCTGAAGTGTGTCTCTTGTGTGCAGCATATATATGGGTCTTGTTTTTTATCCAATTAGCCACCCTATGTCTTTTCATTGAAGCATTTAGTCCATTGACGTTTAAAGTGGCTATCTATAAGTATGTACTTACTGCCATTTTTTAACTTTTTTTCTCGCTGTTTTAGTAGTCCTTCTCTGTTCCTTTCTTCTTCTCTTGCGCTCGTTCCTTGTGGTTTGATGGCTTTCTTTAGTATTATGTTTGGGTTCCTTTCTCTTAGTTTTTTGTGTATTTATTGTAGGTTTCTGGTTTGTGATTACCATGGGGTCTATATACAGTAACCTACATATATAGGAATCTATATTAAGTTGATGGTCTCTTTAGTTTGACCTCTGTCTGAAAGCTCTACTCTTCTGCTCCCCTCCACCCACATTTTATGTTTTTGATATCATATCTAACCTCTTTTTTGTGCATTTGTATCCATCACCCTCTTATCATGGAAATAGATAATTTTTCCTATTTGTGGTCTTTTCTTTTCCCCTTAAATAAGTCCCTTTAGCATTTCTTGTAGTACTGATTTCTTGGTGACAAACTCCTTTAATTTTTGCTTGTCTGGGAAAATTTTTATCTCTCCTTCCATTTTGAATGATAACCTTGCCGGGTAGAGTATTCTTGGCTGTAGGTGTTTTCCTTTTAGCACTTTAAATGTATCATGCCACTCTCTTCTAGCCTGTAAGGTTTCTGCTGAGAAGTCAGCTGATAGCCTTATGGGGTTTCCTTTGTACGTAACTTGTCTTTCTTTTGTGGCTTTTAGGATTCTCTCTTTATCTTTAATTCTGGACATTTTAATTATGATGTGTCTTGGTGTGGGCCTCTTTGGGTTTATCTTGTTTGGTGCTCTCTGTGCTTCCTGTACCTGGATGTCTGTTTTCTTCCTTAGGTTAGGGAAATTTTCATCTATTATTTCTTCAGATAGATTCTCAGCCCCTTTGTCTCGCTCTTCTCCTTCTGGGACACCTATAACACGGATGTTAGTGTGCTTGATGTTGTCCCAAGGGTCCCTTAGACTGTCCTCACTCTTTTTAATTCTTTTTTATTTTGCCTGTTCAGTTTGGGTGATTTCTTCTAGTCTTTCACCCAGCTCGCAGATCCATTCTTCTGTATCCTTGACTCTGCTTTTGAGTCCCTCTAGTGAATTTTTCATTTCCAGTATTGTATTCTTCATTTCTGATTGGTTCTTTTTTATATCTTCCATTTCTTTGTTGATATTCTCACTGAGTTCATCCATTCTTCTCCCAGGATCGGTGAGAATCCTTAGCACTCTTTGTTTGAACTCTCTGTCGAGTAGGTTGCTCATTTCTGTTTCACTTAGTTCCTTTTCTGGGGTTTTGTCCTGTTCCCTTACTTGGAACGTATCTCTTTGCCTCCTCATTTTGCCTCTTTCCCTGTACTTGTGTTTATGTATTAGGTAGGTCAGCTACATCTCCTGCTCTTGGAGAGGTGACCTTATATAAGTGATGCCTTATGAGGTCCGGCAGTGTGCTTCCCTCAGTTCTGAATGTTCCAGAAGTGACCCCTATGTGTGCTACGTGTGTCCTTCTGTTGTGGCATGGTTGCTCTCCCTGTAGGTGCCCAGGGAGGCTGAGCTCTGCCCCTGGCCAGCTGTTGTAATGCTCAGCTGCTTGTAGTTGTTGTGGGCCCTTCAGTCTCTTTATCAGGTGTGGGGAGCCCCAGCACAGTTGGCTGCAAGTTCTAATAGCTCATTTGTGTTGCAGTATTTCTTTTAAGTGAGTAGGCCCCCAGCATGGCAGATTGTTAGGCTCAGGGGCTTACAATTGCTATAAGCCTCCAGCCTTTAGGTCTCTTGTCAGCTCTCTGAGGATTGCAGCTGTGTGGGGCTGGCCTCAGGCACGGGAGCACCCAATGTCTCAGGGTTTTGAAGGTGGGGCAAACCCCCTATGTGGGTCTTTGAGAAGCACAAGTCTTCTGCAGCTGACAAGCCCTGCTGCCCACAGGTCCACACACACAGTCAACACAGTCCTGCCCCATGTGCACACCCCGACCTCCTGAAGTGGACCCAGTCTCTCCAAGGCAGGAACTCCACACACTCCACCACTGCCGTACACTCTCCACCTGCTCCTTGCACACGCCCTGCCCCACAGAGGTGGACCCACTTGCCAGGCTGTGGAGAATCCAGGCAGCTCACTTAGCAGGTCCACAAGTTGCCTGAGGGCTTGTTGTTGGGTGGGGCCAGTCCCTAGGGTGGGCTGCCTGCCCTGGTTGAGCTGGATTAAATCAGTGCTCTGGTGCGTGGGGCAGACCCTGGGCTAGCAGGACCTAGGGAGAACTCCAGTGGCGTGTGCCAGCATCTGTGTCAGCACGCCACACCAGGCCACAACAATGGCCGCAGCCAATGTCCCAGTCCCTGGAGAGGTCTCACCTTCTCACCGAGATGCCCTCAGAGCCTATCAGGTGAATCTCTTTTCACTAAAGCACTGTGCACCCTTCTTTCTGGTGATTTTAGGTTGCTTTCTGAAATGCATGAATTTGTGCATGAGCCCTTTAAGAGCTGGTTTTAATTTCTTTGTTAACCAGCTTTTCTGGAGTACTCCCCAGTTTTAGTAGCAGGCAAAGTCAGATATTATGCCACTCGTCTTGATTGTGCTGGGTCCAAAAAATGCCTACAGCGGGAGCGCTCCCCGGATCAGGGCCCCACTCCTCCAGGGAAGGCTGCATACCTTTGGGCTGCTCCCAGGCGGCTGTGAACCGCTGCAGCTTGTGAAGATAGCGTTGTTTCCTCTCTAGAGGGAATTTCTGCCTCTTCCACCTCAATTAGGATTGTCGTTTGTTGCAGGAGTTCCTCTTATCCAGTTTTCAGTTCTCTCTCAGAGGTAATTTTTCCATGAGTAGTTGTAAATTGGCTGTGTCCACGAGAGGAGGTGAGTTCAGAGTCTGCCTACGCCGCCATCTTGACTTCTCTCCTAATCTCCACCCTACTTGTTTAATTTTTATGCAGTGCCTATTTATTATAAAGTCTTAAAATTATTTCCTTGATTTTTGTTAGCTTTCGAGCAACAACAACAAAACAATGTGAAACCAGAGATAGCATTGTCTTAACTCTTAAAAGACTTTTAGAAATAAAAACCAGAGCCAGGACCAGGGTGGGGATAACAAAGTGCCTATGTAGCAAAATTTAAGGAGGTATTAGCTCATAGGTGCCAACCCTGTACTTGTGTGACCCTGGGACTGAGTGCCTCCTTAAATTTTGGACTCTAGGCATTTCTCTTGCCTCACTCCAGTCTTGGCCCTGATAAAAACCTCAGTTTTCACTTTGGGTTTTGCCTTAAGTTCATGGAGTCAATGCTTATCAAAAAAGATAATTTTCCTGTGGCTTGGTCTGTATGCAGAGTCTGGGCATAGAAGAGTTTAAAGGACCTTATCCAAGACCTTCCAATCTATGGACTGCGTTGAAGACTCAGAGTGTCTTTGTTGTTCAGATGGGTATTTAACTCATAATAATAAAATGCCTTAAATATCTTGAACACTAAATATGATATACTAACCTTTCTTATTTTTCTCAGGCATATTATGACCTAGAAATCCAACTTTAGCCATTAAATCCTTTAGGGAATTAAATTTATTTCTGACACAGCACGTTTTAGGGCATTCTAATAGGGTTGCGCACATGTCATTTCAGCTGCAAATGACTTAAGTAAAGTAAAGGGGGCCGGCCTAGTGGCATAATGGTTAAAAGTTCAGCATGCTCCCCTTCAGCAGCCTGGATTTGCAGGTTTGGATCCCACGCATGGACCTACTCCACTCATCGAGGCCATGCTGTGGCAGCGACCCACAGACAAAATAGAGGAAGATTGGCAATGGCAGTGGATGTTAGCTCAGGGCCAATTTCCTCACCAAAAAAATAAATAAAATAAAATCACCAGTGTTATATCCACAAGCTAAAATTACATGCAGGTTTAGACTGTAAATAGCTACATTACAATTTAGTAAAGTGACAATGCTAGTGTTTGTTTTGGTGATCATTGAGAGATACACATCTATAAGGGAAGAAAGATCACTTTTTTGTGTTCTCATACCAGATTAAAAATTGATATCTGATCAAAGAACCAGCATTCCTGTTCTTCAGAGACATTATGTCCTCCACATTCCACTCAGTTCTAAAGAATTCCTTATGCTAATAGTGGAAACATTCATTTTGCTCATACTTGCTAGGGACCTCAATATATCAACAATTGCAAGCATAAAAGCACATGTGTAAAAAAGACTATAAGCATAAAACAAGATGTCTTGATTAAATGATAATACCCAAGGCTATCTACTTAGAACCGTTCCTGGATCCTCTTGATTTCCAAATTCTTACCACTCAATAAGCTTTCCTCCTTTGGCTATGATCCTTGTTGAGTCTAGTAAACTGAGTTAGATTTACATATAGCCCAAGAAAACTAAGTCTGTTGACAGTGATAACTTTCTAGGAAGGGTTCCTTCCTGTGAATCAAAACTTAAACCAGTTCCTAAACACTACTGTTGGACAACATATTGCTAAAGATGATATTTTTCATAGTTATATAACGTGATGCAATTTAAATAACTGAGCAGGAGATTAATTCTGTGTCATTTAGACAAAACAGTAAACTCATTTGATATTCCTAAAATTTTTTTTCTCCTCATAGTTTATATCAGAGTAAAGCTGTCATCATTTGTTCCTACATTATTACTATAAATATGCAATGTTTACTCTCTACACAATAAGTCTTCAAAAGATTTTGACTGCTATAGTTGCCACTGTTTCTGAGAGGGAGGTTTAGTATAAGATGTACTGAGAAAACAGTCTAACAGAATGGTTAGGAGATCAACCCTAGGTTTGAACCCTGGCTCCTGGATAAGTTAAATTACTTCTCAAAGCCTTAGTCTCTTAATATGTAACAGGAGAATAATGATAGTACCTACCCCATAAAGTGATTATGATAGTTAGTTAAGATAATACATTAAAATGCTGATTATTATTTGACGTTAGAAGGTTCATGAGGATTTGGTACAGTAAATGTGTTCTTTTCTGCAAAATAACTTGGTTTTTTTAATTTATATTTTAAGTAATTGGAGAATATTCTCTCTTTTAGGAGATCTCATCCATTCTCAGATTTCAATTATCTGCCTTTAATTCTTTGTTTTTATTTATGCCTTTGATTCTTAAATTTCTGTCTCTAGTCCAGATTTCTATTCTACTTGACATCTCTAAACATCCCCAAATCAACATGTCTAAAACTGTACTCATCCTCATCAACTCTCCCTCTTAAAAAATAAAAACAATCTGTTCTTTTTTTTTCAGGGTTGATATTTTTATTTCAGGTATCTAGATGTAAAAGAGCTATAACACTGATTTCAGCTGTAGAGTATTGGAGTTACTTATACACATATTTCTTTCTCATAGTTTTTATTTTTTTTTGAGAAATACAGTAACATGTATTCATGGGTGAAAACTATCAAAGCCAGTAAATAGGACATAGTCTGTTTGTCATAACACACAATAACAAATTGAATTTGAATTTACAAGACAAAATGGTAATATCAACTTTCAGAACAAATGCTATCGTTTGAAACTTCTCAATCACAAAATATAAGGTGAAATATAGCAAAATATAATGCTATAATTTATATTACAGCATTAATTATGTTCTTTCAATTTGAGAGTTATGTTTACCTAGGCAAGAATAAAACACTGACAACTAATCATTTGAATATATGATGTGAAAATTATTAATATGATTAAGCAGTTCATTTAAAATTTATAAATCATTCACTACCCTTGAAAACTCAGCTTTCCTAAATCATTAAAAGTTTTCATAAATTAAAGTTAGGGATAATATTATAACTATATATACTCCAGATGTTTTCTGCTTTGTCATCTTTATTATTGGAATAAAAGATGTTCAATTTCTTTATTAATGTAGCTTCCCCTTTGTCCCTTTTTTATTATTTTTCATAAACTTTTATGATTATTTTAGCAGAAAATCTGAATTTTTATTGATTCTCTCTAGAGACTTCTCTACAGGCATTCAAACATACTCCTAAGATACATTTACAAACAGAAAAACAATCTGTTCTTTTGTCTTGCATTCCTTTTGTAAATGACTTCACTGTCTATCCAATTGCAGAAACATAAGAATCATTTTTTGTACCTCCCTCCACATGCCCAATTCATCATCAAGTTCTGTTAATTTTACTTTACAAATAGCTTTTAAATTCACCTACTTCTGTCCATATCTGCTGCTACTGCCCTAAGCCAAGTTATATCGTCTTTCACCTGGCCTACTGCAGAAGCCTCTTGTCTTTCCCACATCTGTTCTTAGTTCTGACAATTATTTCTCCATATCACAACCAAGATGATCTTTTTAAAAAACACAAATCTGATTATTTCTCTCCTGTTCGTGAAACTCTTCAAAGGCTTCCCATTTCTCCTAAGATGAAGACTTGACATTCCTAAGCCAAGTGTGATCTGGACTTTGCCTGACTCTCCAACTTCATTATATCACATTCTTCCCTCTATTTTCTATTTCTGTCACATACCTATTATAAAATATGATCTTTGCACAAATCTTTCCTTTTGTCTGGAATGATCTTTTTCCTCCCATCTCCCTTTTCCCTAGGTAACTCCTACTCATCCTTCAGATCCCAGTTTAGCATTGAATTCCTCAAGGAAATCTTACCATACTCTCATTCCTTCCCCACCAAACTGAATCAGTTCTCTCTCTTCTATGCTTTCATAGATCCCTATAATATTCTTTATACCACTTATGCAATTTTTTACAATATACTTGTATAATTATTTGATTAAAGTCTGTAAACTATGGGAGTAGGATCTATGTCTAGTTTTGCTCTTAGTTGAATCACTTGTGCCTACAAAGCTGGCTAGAACATAATAAATATTGTCACATGAAAGAGAAAAAGTAATCTCACTTGATAAAAGAATGGCAATATTCTAGATCTTTAGATATCAAGAAACCTTAGAAAGCAATTAATCATATATATTTGTTTTGTAGATCAGGAAGCAATATCCTGAGATATACCTTTCTCTGATAGAAATTTTATCTTGGGAAAAGCTTTGACTAGATCATAGTGATAGAAATAAAAGGCTGGGCCAGTCTTTGAGTAAGCAGCCACAACCTATCAATTAACTAGTTGTATTTTTATAATTTCTGTTTAACGCACCGTTAGGAGTCATTGCAACTACTCTGTGTCCCATATGGCTTCAGTAGCTAGTAATTTATTTATTATCTGTTCTTCAATTTCCCTATTCTTCTATTGCATCCCAAAATAATTTTACATACATATATATCTATGTGTATGTATGAATATATCTTCCTTCTCTTCTTCCTGTTATCCTCATACACCATAGAATCTATATGTTGAGGTGTACCATAAAAGATGATGGGACTAAGATGCAGGCTGAAGTTTGATAGGGACTATTCTTTACCATAAAACTGAAAAAGAAAGAAGGCAGAATATCTGCAAGGAGAAGGTATCACAAAGTGCTTTAATGACTTACGGGACAATGTAGAAAGCCAAAGAAACAACACCCCCGTCCTAACAATGAGCAAAAGACAGATACTCTACAAAATCATATCTTTCTTGAACCTATCAGAGAGTTGAGTTTGTGAGGCAACCAGGTAAACTGAATTCCAAAGAGTGGCAAGCTCCTCCAAAGAAATGGGACACACAAGTTGTTTCAACTTTGTCATAGTAAAGACAGAAGACATGGCCTCCATTAGAGTATGTAAAAACAAAACTAGTGTTTTACCAAGTTCTTAAAGGCCTAGTGTGGATAAGTGTGACATTTTAGAATCCCTGAGAGTGCCAGACACAAACGGTTTCTGCACTCACTTGCAAGCTCTTTTCCATAGAGTTCTACTACATACTCATGAGAAAGATTGAGGTGCAGTGGGCAGATCAGTAGATGAGCGAGAGCTTCTCTTGCTTACGCTCAGATGAAATCCTGCTTACTTCCCGGACACTTTTCTCACATAAAGCAAAAATCTTAAGCCATTGTGGTGGGACAAGAAACTCTCCCCTGGGATTCAGGCAGATTCACTGCTTCTGGAGAAGGGGTAGACACAAAAGCCATCATCCACTGTAGGATGGAAGCTATCATTATACAGGAGTTGAGTCAATTTAGTTAGTAGTTGAGGATAAATATGTTTACCCCCATCTCTACTATACTACATACAATGTCCAGGATTTAATAAAAAATTATAAGACACACAAACTCAAGGGAAAACAGTGTCAAGAAGGAAAGCTGTTAACAGAACTAGACTCAGAGATGGTATAGATGTTGGAAAATTTATACAGGGACTCTAATATAACTATGATTCATAAGTTTAAGGATCTGGTGGAAAGGGTAGATGACATATGTGAACATGTAGGGAATTTCAGGAGAGATGAAAACCATAGAAAAGGAGTCAATAGGTATGCTAGGAAAAAAACATCACACATGAAGAATTCCTTTAATGGCTTATCAACAGATAGTACACACCTAAGGAAACAATCAATGAACCTGAAGCTAGAGCATTAGAAATTACCCAGAGTGAAAAACAGAGAGCAACAAAAGTGGGGATAAAAAACTGAACAGGGTATCCAAGAACTGTGGGAGAATAGCAAACGGTCCCATTTATGTGTAATTGGAGTCCCAGAAAGAGAAAGGAGACTGAGAACTACAGAGAAGAAAAATTTGAAGATATAAAATCGAATATTTTCTAAAATTAAGACAAAAGAGCAAAAATTCAAGAGGACAAGAAGGAAAAACACAAACACATGCCCCAATGGACTTCATATTCAAACTGCTAAAAAACAAAGATAAAATCTTGGAGGCAGCCAGAGGGAAAAGGAATCTTACAGAGAAACAAAGATCAAAATTACAGCAGACCTCCTCAGAAACTGTACAAGTTGGAAGACAATGTACCAACATCTTTAAAATACTGAAATAAAGAAACTTTCAACCTGGAATTCTACACGTAGAGAAAATTAAGGAGAAATAAAGATGTTTCACTAAACAAAAGCTGAGAGAATTCTTTGCCAGCAGACCTGTGTTACAAGACTATTAAAGGATGTTGTTTAGTCAGAGGCAATAAAATACCAGATGGAAATCTGGGTCTACACAAAGAAATAAAGAACACCAAATATGGGGGAAATGTTGGTAAATATAAAGAAACTCCTTTATTTTTAATCTCTCTACATATAATTGACTATGTAAAGCAGGGTCAGCAAATTACAGTCCATAGGCTGAATTTGACCCATGGCCTATTTATATCCAGCCTGTGTGTGAAGTTGTTTTTTACATTTTTAAAGAGTTGTAAAAAGAAATGAAAAGAATATGTGACAAAAACCATATGTGACCCAAAAAGCCTAAAATATTCACTAGCTGGTCTTTAAAAAAAAGTTTGCCATCCTCTACTCTAAAAATAGTAGCAATATATTGTAGCATTTAAACATATGTAGAAGTAAATCGTATGATAACAATAGCACAAAGGATAGGGAGGATGAAATGGAAGTACACTGTCGTAGATTTCTAACACTGTACATCCCAAGTGATATGTTGTTTTTGGAGGAAGACTGTGATAAGCTAAGTATGTATATTATAAACTCTACAGCAATCACTATATTAAGAAAAAAAGAGGCGTAACTGTTAATCAAATAGTGGAAATAAAATGGAACCATAAATGAATACTCAGTTAAATCAATAGAAAACAGTATAATATGGGGTGGAGGGAGATGGGACAAAGAAAGAGAAAACTAACTGAAAAGTTGTAGGTGTAAACCAACCTTAGTCACAGACAACGTGGTCGTGTATGTAGAAAATCCCAAGGAATCTACAAACCTGAGTTCAGCAAATTCATAGTATGCAAGGTCAATATACAAAAACTAATTATGTTTCTATTTCTCTATAGTAGAAATGAAAATTTGGAAATTTAAATACCATCTACAGTAGCATCAAAAACCATGAAATAAGAGGCATAAGTTTAACAAAATGTGCTAGATTTTTATACTGAAAATTACAAGACATTGCTGAGGGAAATTAAAGAAAACCAAACCAAATATGGAGATATACGGTGTTTATTGATTGGAATATTCAATATTGTTAAGATGTCAGATCTCCCCAGATTTATCTATCGATTTAGTGCAATTCCAGTAAGAATTTCAGCAGACTTTTTAAACATAGAAATTGACAATTTATAGGGCCAGCCTAGTGGTGTAGCGGTTAAATTTGCGCGCTCTACTTCGGCAGCCTGGGGTTGGTTCGGATCCGGGTGAGGACCAACACACTGCTTGTCAAGCTATGCTCTGGCGGTGTCCCATATAAAGTAGA
Source organism: Diceros bicornis minor (assembly GCF_020826845.1). Taxonomy (NCBI): domain Eukaryota; kingdom Metazoa; phylum Chordata; class Mammalia; order Perissodactyla; family Rhinocerotidae; genus Diceros; species Diceros bicornis. The sequence goes on from NC_080771.1 coordinate 22,971,649, forward strand.
GAAAGATGGGCATGGATGTCAGCCCAGAGCCAATCTTCCTGAGCAAAAAGAGGAGGATTGGCAACAGATGTTAGCTTAGGGCTAATCTTCCTCACAAAAAAGAAGAAGAAGAAGAAATTGACAATTTACGTGGAAAGCAAGGGAAAAAAAGAAGAGTAAAGTTGGAGGGCTTACACCAGTTGATTTCAAGACTCACTATAAAGCTATAGTAATCAAAACAGTGTGGTCTTTGCATTACAGTTAGATCTTCAGATCAATGGAACAGAATAAAGTACAGAAAGAGACCCACATATATATGGTCAATTGATGATTAACATAGGTGCCAAGTTGATTCAAATGGGTTTTCAACAAGTTGTGCTGAAACAACTGGGCATCCATATGCAAAAAAAGGAAGGCAGGGAGGGAAGAAAAAACCGTAAACCTTGACCCATACCTTGTAGCTATACAAAAATTTTCTCAAAATGGATTAAGAGCTAACTATAAAATCTATAGAGGAATATATAGAAGAAAATCTTTGTGACCTTGTATTAGGCAAAGATTTCATTAAAAGGAAACAAAGACACTAGGCATCAAAGAAAAACATCGATGAATTGGATTTTATCAAAATTTTTAAAAACTTGCTCTTCAAAACGTTAAAAGAAGAAAGACAAACTATAGACTGAGAGAAAATCTTTCAAAACATGTAGCTGATGAAGGACTTCTAACCAGAGTACATAAAAACTCTTACAACTCAATAATAAAAAGACAAAAAACAAATTTTAAAATGGGAAAAAGATTTGAGCAGACATTTCATCAAAGTAGATATTCAGATGGCAAATAAGCATAGGAAAATTGTTCAACGTCATTAGTCCTTAGGGAACTGTCAATTAAAACCCACAATGAGATACCACTACTACATCTGATAAAATGTCTGAAATATTTTTTCAAACCATGACAATCCTAACTGTTGGAAGGATACAGAAAATCTGGAACTGCCGTACATTGCTGATGGAAATGCAAAGTGGTACACCCATTATGGAAAACAATTTGGTACTTATCAAGTTGAACAGACATTTTAACAGATGACCTAGAAATCCCCACTTCTCAGTATTTACACAAAAGATGTGAAAACCTGGAAAAGGCAAAACTATAGGGACAGAAATCAGATCAATGGTTGCCGGAAGCTGGAAGTGCGAGGAGGAGATTGATTGTACAGGGGCATGAGGAACTTTCAGAGGTGGTGGAAATATTCTTTACCATGGTTGTGCTGGTGGTTTTATGATTCAATACATCTGTCAAAACTTATGGAACTGACACTTAAGGGTGAATTTTATCTGCCTTAAAAATGACAGTAATCCTGCCATTTGTGATAACATGGATGAATCTGGAAGACATTATACTAAGTGAAATAAGCCAGACACAAAACGACAAATATTACATAATCCCACTTATGTGTGGATTCTTTGAAAAAAAAACAAAACGTCAAACCCGTAGAAACAGAGAGAGAATGGTGGTTACCAGAGGCTGGGGGGTGGGGGAAAGGGGAAATATTGATCAAAGGGTACAAACTTTCAGTTATAAGATGAATAAATTCTGGAGACCTAATGTACAGCATGGTGACTATAGTTAATGTATTGTATACTTTAAATTTGCTAAAAGAGTAGATATCAAGTGTTCTCACCACACACAAAAAAATGGTAACTATGGGAGGTGGTGAATATGTTAGCTTGATTGTGGTAATCATTTCATAGTGTATAGAGATATCAAAACATGTTGTACACCTTAAATATATAAAATTTTTGTCAAAAATAAACACCAAAAAAAGGATGAATTTTACTGTATGTAAATTATGTCTCAAAGCTGATTTTTTTTTTAAATAAAAAAAGACAGTATAACAGGAATGTGACATTTGGCTAAAAACTTGATATAAAGAATTGACTATTGAAATTTTGAATGTCATCATCAGAGTAAGAAACCACGCTACATAATCTCTAATCTGTAAACTTGAGTCCTGTTTTTCAACACTGGCTTATAAGATTCAGTGCTATCACCTCAAATATTATAAAAGTATCATACATAGGTTTTCCTTTTGTAATTTCATATAGTCTGTGTTATGATTGGAGATATCTCTGTCACTCAGTGATACTATTTCCAGCCCCAAATGTGGTGTAGTTTCTCTTTTGATAGACTATTTACTTCTTTAGGAATTTGTATCCCTGAACCACTGTAATAAGTGGCTCTTATTACATCTGTTTAGGTAATGGGTTTCTTGCGCATTTTAAATGTTGATTAGCCATAATTAATTATATTTATAATATAGTAATAATAGCTAATATTTATTGAGCACTGCTGTGTTTTAAGTGCTTTTTTTTTTTTTAAAGATTTTATTTATTTATTTATTTTTCCCCCAAAGCCCCAGTAGATAGCTGTATGTCATAGCTGCACATCCTTCTAGTTGCTGTATGTGGGACGCGGCCTCAGCATGGCCGGAGAAGCGGTGCGTCGGTGTGCGCCCGGGATCCGAACCCGGGCTGCCAGCAGTGGAGCGCGTGTGCTTAACCACTAAGCCATGGGGCTGGCCCTTAAGTGCTTTTTTATTCTTCTATATCCTTGCTGACTTGCAATCTACTTGTTCTCTCTATATATTAGATAAGAGTGTGGAAATCATCAATTTATACTTATGGATTTGTCTGTTTCTCCTTTCAGGCATATCAATTTTTCCATCCTGTATTTTGAGGCTCTGTTATTAATACATATATATTTAAGATTGGTATGTCTTCTTGATAAATTTGGTCTTTTATCATTATGAAATGCCCCTCTTTCTCTGGTGATATTCTTTATTTTGGTGTCATTTTGTCTGATGATTAATATAGCCATGCCAGTTTTCTCACGATTCGTCTGTGAGTGTTATATATTTTTCCATCCTTTTACTTTTAAATTGTCTTTGTATTTAAATTAGGTTTGTTGCACACAGCATATAATTAGATTTTGCTTTTTTATTCATTCTGACAATCTCTGACTTTTAATTGTTTAACAATTTACTTTTAATTTTACATTTAATTTAATTTACGTTATCAATGTAGATGGTTTAAATCAACTATCTTGTAATTTGTTTTCTCTTTCTCTCGTCTGTTTTTTTCTCTTTTTTCCAGCCTTGTTTTGGATTACTTGAATATTTCTATTTTATTTCCTCATTTGTCTCATTAGCCAAACCTGTATGTTTAATTTTTTTTAGTGATTGCTCTAGGGTTACAATATATATTTCAACTTCTTACAGTCTACTGTGAAATAGTAGTTTGCCACTTCCTGTATAATAGAACTGTTTTATGACAATATACTTCTATTTCTCCTTCTTAACCTTTGTGCTACTATTATCAAACATTTTTACTTCTATGTAGGTACAAACCCCACAATACAATGACAGTATTTTTGCTTTAAACTAGGGGTCAGAAAGCATTTTCTATAAAGGTCCAGCAAGCATTTTCTAAAAGTAAATATATTTGTCTTGGTGAGCCATATGATTGCAACTCAGCCGTCTGCCATATACAATATGTAAAAGAATGAGCTTAGCTGGTTTCCAATGAAACTTTATTTTCTAAAACAGGCACAGATTTGACCCAGGCCATGGTTTGCTCTAAATAGTCAATTATCTTCTAAAGAGGTAAAAAATAAGAAAAACATTTTATATTCATTCACATTTTAAACTATTTTTTCTACTCTCCTTTTTTTTCTGTAGATCCATGTTTCCATCTGCTTTCATTTTTCTTCTCCTGAAGAACTCGTTTTAAGAATTTTTTTTTCAGGGGCCGGCTGGTGGCTCAGCTGTTAAGTGCGCGCACTCTGCCCCGGCGGCCCGGGATTCGCAAGTTCAGATCCCGGCACACACCGATGCACTGCTTGCTAAGCCATGCTGTGGCGGCATCCCATATAAAGTAGAGGAGGATGGGCATGGATGTTAGCCCAGGGCCAATCTTCCTCAAGAAAAAAGGGGAGGATTGGCATCAGATGTTAGCTTAGGGCTAGTCCTCCTCACAAAAAAAAGAATTTTTTTTTTAGTTTAGGTCTTCTGGGAATGAAATTCCTTAGCTTTTGTTTATCTGCAAATGTCTTTATTTCACTTTCATATTTAATGGTTATTTTTGCTGGATATAGAATTCTAAATTTACAGGGTCCCCCCCCCCGCACATTAAAGATATTCCATTTTTTATGACTTCATTGATTTTGAAGAGAAATCAGGAATTATTACTGTCTTTATTTACTTGTCTGTAATGTATCTTCTTTTTACTCTAGCTACTTTTAAGGTTTTCTTATTGTTGGTGTTTTCAACAACTTGATTATATTTTGTTTTGATATGGTCATCTTTGTTATCTTGCTTAGGTTTGTTGAGCTTCTTAAATCTGTGGCTTTATACTTTTCACCAACTATGGAAAATTTTCAGCCAATATTTCTACAAACATATTTTTATGCCCCTCTCCCTTTTCCAGGGACTCTAGTTGCACATATGTTGGATCAATTGATATTGTCCAATTGTCACTGAGGCACTGTTCATTTTTTCTCATTTCTTTTTTCTCTTTGTGCTTCAGTTTAGATAGTTTCTATTGCTGTGTCTTCAGTCACTCTGCTTTTAAGCTCATCTAGTGAATTTTTTATTTTGAGTATTATATTTTTCAACTTTAGAATTTCCATTTGGTTCTTTTTTATATCTTCCATTTCTCTCCTCATTATGTTCATGTGTCTTCTTTAAGTCTTTGCACATATTAATAACAGCTGTTTTAAAGTTCATATATTGCCATCACCTCTGTTGTGTCTAGGTCTTTTTCTACTAATTGATTTTTCTCCTGGTCTTGAATCAGATTTTCCTGCTTCTTTGCATATTGTTGTTTTGTTTGCTTCTTTGTTTGTTTGTTTTAATTGGATGGGTATTATGCTATTGAGTCTGGATTTTGTTGCCTTCTCCTCAAGTGTATTGAACGTGTGTTATCAGGCAGCTAAATTACTTATGGATCAATTTGATACTTTTGAAGTCTTGTTTTTAAAAGCTGTTTTGGTCAGTCTAAGGCAGCCTTTACGCAAGAGGTAAGTTTACCCTACCACCTGCTAAGGCATGATCCTTCTGAGGGCTTTTACTGAATGTCCTGCATGGTCAACAAGTCTCTCTATGCTAGCTGGTCAGAATTTGGATATCTTCCAATCTTGTGTGAGCTCTGAGAATTGTTGAGTTTACAGTTTCCAGGTAGTTCTTTTCCTGGTCCTATGGAGTTTGACCCTTCACATATGCAGCTTAGTTTAGCCAAAGACTCTAGGGCAAAAATTATGGGCCAGAGTCCGCTGGGAATCTTCAGTATCTTTCAGAGTCTGTAAGTTTAAAACTACTTCATAATAATACCAGGGCTCATGAGTTCAAACTATTTTTATAATTATACCAAGATGTTATTTTCCTTTCTGCTCTCATTCACTCAGTAGTGTACAATGGAGTTTTCCAGAGGCTATATGATTTGTGATTTTGCAATAAATTGAACTCAAAAGCAGATATGACAATCCAAATGTCTTCTCTTAAGCCAGAAAATAAAGAGAATTACAAAAAAAAGTAAAACAATGCTACTATCATCACTATCATTTTTTATTTGCATAAAATAGTTATTTTTCACAAAAAGTATGTTATATATGGCATTTATTTTTAAATGAATTGATAAATATTACAAATATTTTAGAAATTTATGTTCTAATTTCTAATAAACCAAATATTGATAGATATAATCCACATAAATAAAATCTCTTTGAAGTCCTCAATTTTTAAGAGAGTAAAAGGGTACTGAGACCAAAAAGTTTGAGAACCAGTGCTCTAGGGAACCACTAGGCAGCTTTTTGGATTTATGTCTCGTTGGATTTCCCTCCTCTTGGGTACCCTGCGTAAATTCCAGGCACTTTGGCTTCCCTAAATTTTGTTTCTATTTCCTCAACTACATGAAACTGCCATGCTCTGTTTAGTTCCCCTTCCCTAGGGTGTGGTCTGGAAAGTGCCTCCAGACAGAAAGCTGGGGCTTGCCTTGTTTATTTCCTTTTCTAGGGGATCATAATCCTGTACTGCCCTTTATCCAATGTCTGAAACCAGTTGTTTCATATATTTTGTCCAGTTTCTCTACAATCACCCAGGTTATGGTAATGGTTATGGCAGGTTATGGTTAAGCCAGAATCTAAGCCCTGGCCGTCTAAGTTCAGAGACTTAAACTGTATAATATAGTGTCTTCCATTGATTAAACTAATAGTTATTGAGTGCGTATTATGTGCCATGCACAGTCTAAACACCAGGGAACACAGCAGTAAACAAAACAGACAAAATTCCTGTCTTCATGTAGTTGATATCCTAGTAAGGAGAGACGAGGAATAAATTAGGTAAGTAAATCATATTTCTGTTAGGTAACTACTCTGGAGAAAAAGAAAGCAATAAAAGTTATGGAACGATGCTGAGATAGAGAATGTTGTCAATTTAAAATAGGGTATGAAGGAAAGACTTCATTGAGAAGGTGACAATGAAGGAGGTGAAGAGTAAACCATTATAATATCTAGTGATGTACCAGGAGGAGGGCATGACATATGCAAAGGCCATGAGGCAGGAGTGTGCCTGGCAAGTTTGAGGAGGCCAGCATGCAGGAGTAGAGTAAGCAAGGGAGAGAGCAGTAGTAGGTGAGATCACTGAGGTAATGGAGGGCTTGATTGTATAGAGCCCTGTAAAATCTTTGTTTTTCACTCTGAATGAGATGAACCTCATTGGAAGTTTTTAAGCAGAAGAGTGAGATGAACAGATTTCTATGGCTGTTATGCTGAAAAATACACTGTAGGGAGCCAACAGTGGGACCAGGGAGACCAGTTAGGTGGCTATTGCAATAATCCAGGCAAACTCTGATAAAAGCAATGGAGATAGTGAAAAGTGGCTTGTTTTCTTCTTAATAAGAATAACAGTAGCAATAATAATCATCTGTATGACAGTTATATTATTTTTGTTGTCATTTGTATTAAATTCCTCAAATTATACTTTCCTCATCATATATCATCTATCAATAATTAAGATAATTTTTGAAATCCTTTATGTCATATGTTATTTCTCTCTTTCTTAATAGTTTACAAATTTGGTGTATTTGAAAATAAATGGTCACACATACACATAAAAAATTTCATTATACCATCATCCACAAACAGTTAATCACATACTGGTGCTCACTTAATTCATACCCCATTTTGGCTGATACACTCACCCCATGGAATCTATTGTTGGTTGTTTGCAAACATTGCCTGAGGATCCATATCTTTCTCTGAGGATTAACTATATAAAACACAGCTTGTCCCTTCTTACCATGTGTGCATGGGAATTATCTGCCTTAAAACTATAGCTTTCTCTGAGACCCTGTTGGGAATGAGACACCTCCTTCTGTTTCATATTATAGAGAGAAACCTGGCATTGGTGGTCATTCTTCAGAAACAATAGCTTTATCCTGATACCTAATTTTTCCTAGGAACAAACAAGCAAGTGTAGCCTTGCCTTAAAGGGCAAAATGTAGAAAACAAAGCAAAAAAAAATCTATGGTCTTCAGTTGTCTATGGACATTTGGCTTATCTAATTGTTAACAATTAGCTTTGAGAGCTCACAGTAACAGCCCCCAGAATTAGTTTTAGTTAGTGCTTTTTACTTTCACAGAAGTGAATTTATCTTTGTCAGATTGAATTGAAAACCCTTAAGACACAAGAAATTGGTTCTCAAACCTACTAATTTACTGTCTTCATTAACACATCTCCTTTCATAATGGATCTTTATACCTTGGGTCCAAGATGGTAAAAGAGCTGGTTTTCAATCCTGTTACTCATCTTGGATTTATTTTTTGAGAATACAGACAATTGAGTATTAGTTGCCCTTGTGGTTTAGAAGTGTGGAAATACAGAAACTGAGTCCTAATAAATTCCTTCAGAACAGTACCAAATAGCAACAACTTTTAGCTGTTATTTTCTGCAATAGATTTTTGATTTATAAGATTATTGATAGGGGCCAGCCCGGTGGCGCAAGCGGTTAAGTGCGCACGCTCCACTGCGGCGGCCCGGGGTTCGCCGATTCGGATCCTGGGCGCGCACTGACGCACCGCTTGTGAAGCCATGCTGTGGTGGCCTCCCATATAAAGTAGAGGAAGATGGGCATGGATATTAGCCCAGGACCAGTCTTCCTCAGCAAAAAAGAGGAGGATTGGCAGATGTTAGCTCAGGGCCGATCTTCCTCCCCTCAAAAAAAAAAGATTATTGATAGAGATCTTAACACTGTGGCTTGTTACTGTTTGAGTCACAAAGTAACATCCTCCTAATCTTTGACCTTGACTTTTTTAAAATGCTGTTCGATTTTACCTTGTTAAATTTTGCATTGACTAAATGGACTTAATCATACTTACTTTTCCCCACACTGAAAATTAAAGAAGACTACAAATAACATTTATAACGGCACACAATTGCCATACTGAAAATATCCAAGGATTCTGACTCCTCGTAACAGGATTGAAGAGTGCAGTCTGGCACTCTGTTATCAATCAAGAAAACATCCCAGTCTCCCTTTAATAACATATTATGAATCTAACATCCATTTATTTGTTTAGATTATTTCAAAACTTATTTATTTTTTTCTTGAAGTAAGAATTTCTGAAACTTACTTTATTATGTCAGGTTAACCTCTGTTTCATTTCATCATGTGTGTTCTGAGTTTACCACTTCCAAGCTTCCAGAAATGCCCCTAATTCTAGGATTTGGTAAATCAGTTTCATCTTGTCTAGGGTCTTTATTACTCTCAGCTTTCCAGACTGAAGCATCATAATCATTTTAAGTTTGTCTCCCCGTTCCCTAACCCCATTGACTTTAGAGACCTTTAATGTTATTTTTTTAAGGTTCCAGATCTACCCATAGAATATCAAGCATGAGTGCACCATAGTTTATGTAAGAAGCCACTTTGTGGATTCATTCTTATATAGTATGCCTTTTCAATGGTGCCAGCGTTTTATTTTTAATTACAATTTTGGCTGCTGAGACATACTGAGCCAAACTCTTCAGGGAACACTTAGTAACTACTGAAGAAGAAAAGCACTCATTAACATAATGGATCATTTTTTCGCCTTTAAAGGTCGAATCACCTTAGTTTTAGTTAACATTTTTTTACTTTTGTTTCTGACATTCATTTTTTATCTCCTCAGCCTGTAGATTCAGTTCTGACAGAAGTTAACTTTGAATTTTTCATTTTTACTTTAACCAGTAGAGCTAATTTTCTAGATAAGACATTTAAAATAGCATTATAAAAATATATATACACTCATTCATACCTAATACACACAAAGTAAATTGAATTTCCTTGATACCATCCATCTTAGGAAAACTTTGGAAGGGAAAATTTCAGGGAACAGTGGCTTTTGTTTTATAGAGTGATTTGCGTTAATATATGGATATCCTTATTTCTACTTGAAAGATAAAGTTATTGCTAACCATTAACCAAACACTGTTTTTAGTTATGTTCAATTACAGTACCAACTAAGTGTTCACTTGATCCTCTCTAGCATTCATTTTATTATACAGTGCCGAATTTTGAGATACAAGTAGCTGCTTTTCTGTATTAATGAGAATTGAGGAAATGAGGGAACTTATACATCAAAAATAGCTGAATTATTCTTTCTTCTGAAGAGGCCTCTGAATCATGCTTTACAAAGAAAGCATTTAATGTAATCCAATGGATTTTCTCTGTGTGATACAATTTCATAGAAATTCGGGTGTTACTGTACTTATTTAAAAAATGGTGTGAGGTTATAGGCAGGGCCATCAGTGGTTCAATTTTTACAAACTACCTAGTGCTTTAGCGTCTATAGGCATAAAGGATTTTTGATCCGTAATTTTATTTGACTCACAATGTATCTGGTGTCTAATTTGCAAAAAGCAAGTGGAACTTCAAACTCAATTATGTAGAAACCAAATGACTGTTTAAATTTGAAGACAGGTAATAGAAAGAAATAGAATTCCAAATTAGTGTATCCAGAACATATAGACGCTATGACTTTCACAAAGTCAAGAATAGATGACTTCCTCTGGCGTTTAAAATTATGAACACCTTTAGGTCTTGACCAATCATTCTCATAAGGGATGAGAAATAATTCATCCTCTCAACTAGTCTGCATGAAAGAACACCATATCATCACTTTCTTCAAGAAAGAGCCAACATTTCATTAATAGCACCCTAGTATCTCAAACTCTAGAATGACTTTGGATAGGCAGATTATATTCTCCGTTTCTCTCAGAGAATATATAGACTAAAGTTTTATCCACTTAAAGCTTTTTCCTCTCTTCACAAAACCGTTGTCAAAACTGGATTGAAATGTAATTTTACAAGAGAAAAAATTCACAATTTCTAACTGAGAAATGATTTTATGGACAGAAAGAGCTCAGAATTCTAATTTTAAAAAGAGATTGGGAAAAGAAGGTGGTGCTATGCAAAGAATATTGATCTAAGAGATAGGAGGCTCAGTGTTAATCCTGATTCTGTTATTAACTAGTTGTGTGAACTTGGATGAATCACTTAACCACTTTAAGTCTCAGTTGCCTCCTCTCTAAACTAAGGGGATTAGATTAGGTGATCTGATCTCTAATGTATATAATTCTGTAAGGAAGGGAAGGATAGCTTCAAAATTCTATAGCCTTATTTATTTAGAAAGAAAAAAGTCAGAAGAAAATGAGTTGTGGATTTCTAGATCTACCATCTATTAATTTGAAAGTGAGCGTCCATAAAACCTTGCCCAGGAGTTCTGTGTGCCTTGCAGCCCTTTCCCCTGTATTAGATGGTGATGCAAGGATCAGAGCAGAAGTATACATTTTTTTCACTGAAGGCCTTTAGCATATACAGCACCTTGAGTTGGTGTGACATCGCTGGCTACAGTGTCCTATTTTGCTAGTCTGGAAATTCATAGCTAACTTAGGGATTTTATAAAGCATTTGCACTCTCCATTCTTTATCAATCACTGACAGACTCATTGTTTTATAATGTACTTCTCAGCAAGCTGTTTGCGACTCATCGCCTGCCTTGCTTTATAGTCTATAAATATTTAATTCTTTAATAAACTGCTTATATGTAATATAAAATGACTGATGCTATTCTCTCTTCCCTCTTTTAATAGTGCTACTATTTGCAAAACAATTCTTATTTTTTTCTAAATAGCAATATGTTTCATAAATGTTTGACTTTCCTTTTTCTAAGTAGCAATTTATTCTGGGAGGTTGGTAGAATGACAGGCAGGAAAACAGCCCTTTGCTCCTGGGAGTACAGTATAATTCTTCCCTCGCCCTCACCCCTACCAAGCTGCAAATTGATGAGGTAAAGAAGATGGACTTTGGAATTGTGGCAGAGAGCAATCACCTGTCTCTCAACAGACCCAGTGTGCAAAACAGCCTTTAAATCTGTAGACTAAATGTATGCTTACAATGAGCAAATATGGTTCCCTGTTTGCTCTGACATCCTTTGTCTAAGGGAATCATAAAAGATAGTCAGGGATAAAATACCAACACCTTAATGTTCTTGTCATCTTTAACTGTGTACTTTATTTTTGAATGTTGGCTGATTTGCTTTCTGTGCCGTGAAATGATTTTCAATATTTAATGACTCATTTTTTAAATCCAGTAAGGCAGACATTTCCTGAGTGCTTATTGTGTGCCCTGCATGGCTGTTACAATATTTTCAACCAGGCTACTATTATTTTTCTATGATATTGCAATATAATTTATGAATCCCTAAAAATTGTGAACTCCCATGAGGGAGGACAGGGAGGATGAATTGGGGAATGCCAGAACAAATAATGTTTCTTCACTGCGTACCGCTAATCAGGTACATGTATTATCCCATGGCACTAACTCAGTTCTGCATTTCTTTAGCATACTGCCTTTCACTTAGCATACGTTCTAAATTTTCTGCTAGAACCCAGTATACTTGATCTGGAAAAAACATGAGGAGAATGGGCATAGCAAATTTGTTTACAAGTTAAAAAATCTGAGATTTATATGCTACTTCCACCATGTATTAGCTATTATTTAGGCTTATCACCTAGCCTTTCTTATCTGTAATATGGGCATAATAAAAATTATATAGTTTATATAAACACCTATATAATGGGCCCTCAAATACTTTTAATTCTTTCTCTAAATGTTCCACTTTATCTAAAGAAGAACATCAAGACAAAATCAAAATGAGCGAATGTTATTAATGCAAAGATGGTATTAATTTTATGTAAATAGGAAATATAATTTAAGTTGTTTATATAATAATAGTAATTGGTCACTTTAAGCAATAAATACTTTAAATTGAGGCCTTCTGTTTAAATGACAGCACACATTTGTGAGGAGACTCATTAGGGTCTTTTACTAAGACCCTAATGGAGCAGAGAGTTTTTTTTTAACATAAAACTGCGTAGGTTAAGCATTTATCCTTGTTCTTATAATCCATATGATCAATCTAAGTGAGTTTATACAAGTCAGATTACTCCAGCCTCATGTTCCCTGCACCCCACCCCATTTTATACACTATTCCTTATTTCACAGACATCATTCAGTTTTTTTCTTTCATTCAACATTCACATCACACATGTACTTCCATTTTATTCTTCCTAAAACAAAATTTTCTGTGATGCCCTCTGTATAACTTTCTACCCCTTTTGAACATCATAAATTCAAACCTGCACAGGTGTAATCTCAGATTCCCTAACAAGTTCCACTTCCACTGGGTTGTACTGTCTAATTTACTTCTGAAACAGACTTTTACTTCTGCCTCTTTTCATGACTTGATCTATGATATTTGACCAGTCATTGTCTCATAGCTAATTATTTCCTTTGCAAATTAAGTTTTATTGAAAGGTTATGAAGGTCAGTGAGAAAGATTAGATAATTTTAATAATAATAGTAACGTTGTTGTTATTCTTATTGAGTTCCTACTACATACTAGGTATTGCTTTAGGATATATGAATTTTTTCTCTTAATCGTACTCTATTTGGTCAGAATTTCTAATTCATAGATGAGGAAAATTGAAACATATACATGTTAAGTAGCTTGCTCAAGGTCACATAGCTAGTAAGTAAATAAAACTAGGATTCCTACGTAGGTCTTATTGACTCCAAAGCCTGTGCTTTGCCATATTGCCTTTTGAGAAGCTCAACAAAAAAATGTGCTGTTTTTATATTGTAAAATGATAGGCATAGTTTCTTTTTCCATTTTAAAAGTGCCACTATTCATCGAAAAAAAATTTAGTATCATTTCGTATTCTTGTCATGCCTTTCTTTTAAAAGAAACAGTATATGTGATAGTGCTTTGTACATTGTAAAGTCCTAGACAAATATAAGGTATCAATAGTAATGAATTCCAAACACTTTTACTATAACCTTGTCAATAGTAATGGCACTTTTATGCCAAATATAGGTATATCTTGCTCTTTTAATAAAAGGTTTTCTGAAAAATTATAAGTAATATTTTTAACTTAAAAAAATACTATTTTAAATGTATAAAAGAGCTTATTATTCGTGGGTGAAGTCTATAACAAAGTAAAGAATTAGTTTGTAATGTGACTAATTCCCTAATTATCTGTTTTGAATCTTAAATTTTTTAGCATTAAAGTTTTTAAAGGAGGACACTCTTAAATAATGTTAACTGACACCTATAATCTCATGAAATAATTGCCAAAAAGATAGCAAGAGAAAGCTGCTAACTTATTTTTGAGGTCAGAAACCATCATAATTAGAGCTATTATGGAATCCCTGGGTTTTTATTAATCCAAAGCCTGAACTATTATCCCTACACATTGATGTCCACTAAAATATGGACAACCAGACACATTTCATTAGAAAAAAGTTTAAGTCCCCATCTATAAATCAGTTCATTTATTTCACGTATGCAGTGAACACATATACATCCACAATACTCAAATTTGAAAGATATTATGAGAGGCCATATGATATTTCTGTGTTACCTCTCATTCATCTTCAGACAACGTAATATCTGATTCTCTCTATTAAAATAGTATTTTTCTATTTTTTTTCTAAAACCCAATAGAAACTTTTAAATCTTCTTTGACGCTTAATTCTTAATATAGGACATCCTTCACTTTGTAAGACTAAATTCCTTATGCTGCATTCATTAAGTTTATTAACCATTTATTTTAACTTTCTGGAAAACACTATTTCTACTTCATGCAAAGTTATGAAATATATGGTATTATGTCTGTGTTTATGTGCACACATAAAGAAGCACATATAAGCATTGTGATAGTGAGTTAAAAGTCATGTTGTTAATCCCTAAGCTAGCCATTTGGCTGCAATCTGTTCCATGATCATAAACTGCATTCTTGACTCTAGACAGCACTCGTTAATGACTATTATGTCAATAGGGGGCAGAATTTGGGTGGAAACATGGTAGAAAACATCTGGATAAGCATAAAAATAGGGATGACAAATAATTGCTTAGATGGATATTCTACAATTTGCTTGGCCAAATAAAGAATATATACCTAGCAATCCTGATTCAGATCCTAAAAAAAAGTACAAACTCATGCATGATATAATGATCATATGGAATCACCTATTGAAATGCATGCTCAAAGTCTCATTCTACTAAAAGTAGAATTTCTGATAGATTCATGGTTTGCCTTGCTAATAATTTGCATCCTCAGTAGATGGAAGAAATGATAGGAAAACTAATTATATGAACCTGATTTTTGATCAGCAAGTGAGAACTTCTCAGAGAGGTAGAAAAAAATTGGAACCCTGGAAGAAAGTAGTCATTTATCTTAGAGCTTAAAATAGCCAGGAATGGTGAATATTGGGCATAATCAGACATATGCCCTATAGCTACCTGTCCAATAAGTTATCTCCTTAAATTAAAATTAATTAAAATTAAATAAAATTGAAGATTCAGTTTTTCATTTGTACTAGCTAGTGGCTACCCTATTGGACATCACATTTCCATCATTGCAGAAAGTTCTTTTGGACAGTGTTATCCTAGACTTCAGAAAGGCAGATTTTAAAATATTCAGATTAAGGATAAATATAACTTTATGGACATCATCTCTAAAAAGGTAGCTCAAGGAAAATAGGAGACCCTCCAAAATAACACTAAAATTGCACCTAACATATCACATTGTATTGGGATTGGCTTATTGCCTATATTGCAAACCAGTCTTTAAGGCAGGACTGTGTCTGTCTGTTTCACTGTGTCTGGTACATAGTAAGTATATTGGTAGGAAATTAGTAAGTAATTGATGAATAAAATAAAGAAACTGTCAGGAAAAAAAGGGAGGAAGAAGAACAATATGATTTCATAGGGGTCTGTTTGACTAAATTTAGATAATAAATGATTGTGTATGAAAGATAAAAGGAGGGGCATGTAAGAGAGAGAATTTGGGGATTATTTCTAGGGAAAAGTAAAAGAGAGAGACTTGCTGCATGATTTTGCTGTTCTGTTAAGAAGTTACTAAAAGAAAGGGTAGGAGGGATGGAAGGAGAGAGAGAATGAATTATTCTTTGAATTCTTTTTCCTCTGTCTTCTCTGTGAATAAGAATGACCTTCAGATAAGAAAGGACAAGCATAACATTTGTTAGTGGGGATTGTAACTCAAGATCAGGTAAAGAGATTAAAAGAGAACAACTAATTGTTGGAATGCAAGTCTCCTATTCCAAATATATTACTTTCAAAGGAGAATTTGCACTTGAGCTTGAGGAACTACATCTGCAGCTGAGCTTGAGGAATTACAGATGTTTTTGAGAAAATATTCAGATTGGGAAAGGTACCAAAAGCCTGAATAAGAGGAAAGATCATTCCCAACCTTCAAAAATGTCAAGTATTGGTTTAAAAAATTTATTTAAAAGTTATTTTTGTAAGTGCTTGGAAAAGGGAATTTTTATCACTAGGGATAAATACAGGTTCACAAAGAACAAATGTCCTCACTTCCTTTTTTGATAGCATTATTTCAGAGGGATTCTATAATCAGAGTATATCTCAGACTTTTAGTTTTCCTTGCCTCAGATAAGAGGCTAAGAAGCAGAGCAGAAAGCTCTTGAAAGCCAAATGGAACTTTCAGCATTCTCACAGTGCTGGGAAAACAAAAATCGGAGTTCAAGATCTGTCAAGGAAATGGGATCTAGGAAATGAGGTGAACCAGATATAATCTGAGCCTTACAAAGACTACAATCTAGCTTTAAATCAATTTACTCTCTTATTAGATTGCTCTTGTTCTGCCCTACAGCCTTTCAGATAATAGGGTACATTTTTTTCAGAGGAAGATATCACCATTCAGAGCCTCTAAAATTTTCACACACAATATCTGGCATCCATTCAATACTTTCCATGAATATCAAGAAACAGGACCAAAAGAGAAAAAAAAAAAAAAAGCAGGTGGTAGAAACAGACCCACAGTGAACCAGATATTGGAGTTATCAGCAATAGCTCTTTAACTCCAAAATGATAATATTTTGGAGAACTAAAGGACTGTGACTCACAAAAACAATTAAATGGATATTCTAGAACTGAAAAATACAATAAGTGAAATTAAGGCACCTATAAGTAGGTTTTACAGCAAATTGGAAACAGATGAAGAAAGGATTATTATATGATAGATCATTGAAAAATATTCAAGCCAACTCATGAAGAGATAAAAAGATGGAAAATAAATAGCATAAAATACATATGAGATATATTGAAAATGTCTAACGTGTAATTGGAGTCCTACAAGGCAAAGAGAGATTGTAATAAAAGTAATATTCAAACTGCTAACAGCCAACAATTTCCAAAAAGGAGGAAAGATATCAAACCACAGATATCCCAAGAAGGATAAATACAAAGCAAAGCACACCTGTGCACATCAATACTTCTGAAAATGAATATGAAGAGAAAATTTTAAATGAAGGTAAACAAAGACGTATTATTTCATAGAAGTAACAAGGAGACTGACAGCTGACTTCACAACAGGAATGCTGGAGGCCAAAAGCCAATGGAATGACATCTTCAAAATGCTGAAAGAAAATAACTGCCAATCTAGAATACTATACTCAGTGAAAATATCCTTCAAAACTGAAGATGAAATAACTTTATAGGCAAAAAAACTGAGAGAAGTTAGCAGCAGCAGACCTGACCTAAAAGAGATGAGTTCTTTATATAGAAGAAAAACGATTCCAGAAGGAAACATGGATATGAAGGAAGGAACAAAGAGTGATGCACAAGGTATATATGCTGGTAAGTCTGAATGAATCTTGACTGCACAATAACAAAACGAAAATATCTTGTGAGGTTTAAAATATATGAACAATAAAATGCATGTTAACAGTAACATAAAAAGTGGGAGGGGGTAAACAAAATGAGACTAATTTCAGATTCTAGTATTGTCTGGGAGGTGGTAAAAGTATTAATTTATAATAAATAGACTGTAGTAAGTCAGGGATGTATTGTAATATTTAGGGTAACACTTTGGTAAAATAATATATTACTAACAAGCTAATAGAGAAGAAAATGGAATAAGATAAGTACTTGATTAATCTCAATAAACACAAAAAAGGAGTGAAAGACCATAAATCAGAACAAATAGGAAACAAATAATAATGTGATATGTATATAATTTAAAATATATCAGCGATTACATTAAATATAAATTGACTCGTCAGATTGGATAAAAGATAAAATCCACTAAAAAACAGAAAAAGTTGAAAGTAATAAGATAAAAAATAATCCAGGTATACCAAAATATAACTATAACAACTGTATTAACATTAGACAAAGTAGATTTTAAGACAAGAGATAAAGATGTATATGGCATAATTATTAAAGGATCAATCCAACAGAATATTATCATTCTTAATTTGCGTGCATTTAGTAACATAGCTACAAAATATATGAACCAAAATTGACAAAACTAAAAAACTATGTACACAAATTCATGTCATGGTATAAGACTTTAACACACCTCTCTTCTGGTAACCAATAAAATAAGTACACAAGCAGATTAAAAAAATCAGTAAGAATACAGGTGAACTAGTTATCCAATGTAACTTAGTTATATATAGAACATTGCACCTAACAATGGCAGGATTCATTCTTTTCAAGTGGACATTTGCCAAAATTGGCCAGAAAACAAGTCTCAAAACAGTCAAAAGATTTAAATCATTCAGAGTAGACTATGACCACAGAGATCTGGAAAGCAATAACAAGAAGCTAAAAATCATTAACAATAACATAATTGAAAAGTTTGTGACTCCCCACAGGCATGGAATTTAAGCCATACACTTCTAAACAACCTGTAAGCCAAAGAGGAAATTGTGATGTAAATTAGAAAATATTTTGAACCAAATGATAATGAAAATATGACTTGAAAACTCGGGGGTTATATCTGAAGCTATACTTAGAGGAAAATGTATAGCCTTTAAACGGTTGTTTAAAAAGAAAAAGAGGTTGAAAATCAATGATATAAACACCGTCTCAAGAAATTAGAAATAGAATAGAAAAGGAAACCCAAAGAAAGTAGGAGGAAGAGAATAATAGGAACAGAAAGTAACTAGATGGATGTCAACTGTATAATAGAGGAAATCAACAACAGCAGAATATGCATTCTTCTCAAATGCACATAGAATTTCAAAAAGACTGTATGTTGGACCATAAAACAAGTCTTGAGTTGAAATTATACAGAATATATTCCCTGAACACAGTGATATTAAATTAGATGTTCATAGTAATAACATACCTAGAAAATAACCAAATTAAATAACATGCTTCCAAATAACATATGTGTCCAAGAAGAAATCACAAGAGAATTTTTTTTTAAATCTCAAATAAATGATAATGCGTACATCCTATGAAAGTATGTGGGATGCATGGAAAGCATTCTTTAGAGGGAGATGTATATCTCTATATATGTATATTAGAAAAGGAGAAAAGTGTAAAATTAATTGTCTAAGATTTGACCTTGTGAATCTAGAAAAATAGAAGCAAATTAAACCCAGAGTAAGTAAAAGAAAGGAAATTATAAAATTAAGGGTAGAAATAAAAAGAAAATCAACAGACAGAAGTTGATTCTTTGAAAAGATTAATAAAATTGATTTTTAAAAGACTAATCAAGAAAAGAAGAAAGAAAACACAAATTACCATTATCACAAATGAAAGAGGGGACATTACTAAAGTTTTGGCAGACAAAAATAGGATAATAACAGGATGTTATGAACAACTTTGTTCCAGTTAATTTGATAACTGAGATGAATGGACAAATTCCTTGAAAAACAGCGTACCAAAGTTGATACAAGAAATTGAAAATCAGAATAGTCCTAGATCATTTTGTTAAAAACAATTTATAGGGGCCGGGCCGGTGGCGCAGCAGTTAAGTTCGCGAGCTCCGCTTTGGCACCCGGGGTTCAGATCCTAGGCGCGCACTGACGTACTGCTCATCAAGCCATGCTGTGGCGGCGTCCCATATGAAGTAGAGGAAGATGGGCACAGATGTTAGCCCAGGGTCAATCGTACTCTGCAAAAAGAGGAGGATTGGTATCAGATGTTAGCTCAGAGCCAATCTTCCTCACAAAAAAAATAAATAAATAAAACAATAAAAATAGAATTTATAATTGAAAAATTGTCCACAATTTTTACGCTTGATAGCTTCACTGGTGTATTCTAGCCAACATTTAAGGACAAAATAATAACAATCTTACACAAACTTTTTTGGAGTATAGAGAAGGGGGACACTCTCCACCTCATTCCATAAAGCCAGCAAGACCCCAATAACAACATCAAACAAAGTCATTCAAGAAAAGAAAACTATAGACCAAGATCTCTCATAAAAATGGATTCACAAGTCCTTAACAAAATATTAGCAGGTGAAATATTGCAATATATAAAAAGATAAATACATCATGACCAGGTAGGGTTTGTCACAGGATTGCAAGATTGGTTTAAATATGAAAATCAGTCATCGTAATTCACCATGCTAACAACTTTGAGCTGTTATTGTTTCAATAGAGGCAGAAAAGGCATTTAACAAAATTTAAAAACTATTCATGATTTTAAAAAAATTCTTAACTATTAGGTATAGATAGAAACCTCTTCGACTTGATAAAAGGCATCTTTCTTAGTGGTGAAAGACTGAATTCTTTCTCCCATAAGTTCAGGAATAAGGCAATGATGTCCCTTAAGACTGGAAGCAAGGGAAGAATGTTCACTCTCACTACTCACCACTTCTATTCAACATGGTAGTAGATGTCCTCACCGATGAAATAAGGCAAGTTAAAGAGAAAAATTAATGGATGTGATTATTGAAAATGAAGACGTTAAGCTATCTATTCACAGATGACATTATTGCGTTTGCAGAAAATTCTAAAGAATCTTTTTAAAAACTACCATTTGTGTAAAAAATGGGACGGAAAATATATTAATATCTGGAAGGATAAACAAGAAACCAGTAACTGGTTACTGATTTGGAGGTGAGGTTAGAATCTCATGGCTAGAACAGGGACAGGAGGGAGACTTTTTGCTTTTTACATTATTGAAATTATTGGTATTTGAAAGTAGTTAATATATTACCTATTCAAAAATGTAACATTTTTTTTTTAAAGACTGCAAGTTAGTATTGTCCTGTCAATGTGGTAAATAATGAGCACCCTTCAGTTCCCATAGCCCTCTTCTTAGTTCCCATAGCCCTCTATACCAACCATGATAGAACTCTCTTATCAGACTATAGATATTATGCAACATAATCATCATTTCAGAATTATACATACATTTTTAAAGGAACCCTTTCATGGGTCTATTATGAGCTGTAGTTTGACTTTTTATTATTGATAATTCACAATCTGTCCACCATGGATACCTACTAAATGCTTTCTCTCTAAACCTTTTACATGCATCACTATTTAGTAGTAGTAATAAAGACTGAATGTTATTTTCTTTTCCTTATTTCTCTCAAATACTAACCCATACACTGAAATAATAATAACAATAATAATAATAATATAGCTACAATAAATTATAACAATATTTAGTGCTTGTTATGTGCAAATACTGTGCTAAATTCTTCACATGCGTTCTTTCAATATTTAATAGCCACAATTCTGTCAATAGAGATGGACAAGATAAGAGGTTAAAGGCCTGATTCAGATTCAGATTAAATAGCCATTTTTCCACATAATCATTAATTCATTGTACTCTGTAGTTTGGTACACTGTACCAGTTGAGAATTGTATAACAGTTGACGTGTGTGTGTGTGTGTGTGTGTGTGTGTGTGTTATAAAGGAGACTCATAAATGAAAGTTTTGGAGATTAATGGGTAAAGAGTAGCAGAATTTAGAACATGCTTCCATGCTTATATACAGAGACCAATTCCAGGTCAACATTATGCCATCAAGCAGAAATTTGTGTAGGTACACAGACCAGGGCAAAACTGTCTTTGTCTTTAGGTAATTTAAACAGAAGTATAAAATTGTTTTAACCTGAATTATTAAAGTAACTTGAACTAGGTCCACCTGACCAAAGGAAGTAATGAAATCTCTTTTTTTCTGACTGCTGCTTCTTGCTTTGGTTTTCTTTATTAATCCTTTGAGGCCGTTAGTAATATTCCAAATATTTTATCAGTTCTGAATATACCCAATAGGCTCATTCACTATTTGTTCATCTCTATTCATCATAAGCATGCACTAATCCACACGGGTAATTTAAACATTCTGAAAATGTTAGAGAATCAGTAATCTTTACGCTGAGAATTAACCGGCACGAACGTTATCAGGCCTGCTTAAGCACCCCGACGATTCCATCTGCTCTTTAGCAATGTATACTATGATAGCACCAAGAATTCCCTCTGTCACAAATACCTGGACCAGGAGGCATTCTACTGCATCCCCAAATTAGGAGTAGCTGTGCTTTTGGCTTCTGAGCTGTAGACAGCTGTGGGGGACAGGCACCAAGCTGCCGCTGCTTTCCTCAGCCTCAGACCTAGACGGGCCTGTCTCGGTGCTCATCTTGGTAAACCCTGATAGCTCCCTGCAACAAGAGCCCCCATTTGGGACTAATGAAGCAAAGATAGTTTCTGAAAACCTCCTGTACTACGAAATATTATGCTGTGGCTCTGAATATACTCCTCTTCGTATATTCTCTCTTCTCCCCTCCCTTCCATATCCATGCCCTTGTTTAGTTCCAGTTTCCGTTAGAAATGCTATTTGGGCAGCAAATTTCACAGATTGGGTCCATCTTGATGCTGCCATGCAAAGAAAGCACATCTTTCTGACTCTTCATTTAAAATAAGGAAAAAATGGAAATAGCAAAATGCTGTAGTCGCTGTGAGCTATTTCCTAAGGAACCAGTTTGTCCCATGAGCTGAAGTGAGGAGCTTCTTCTCCTCGGTAAGAACTCTTTATGCAAATTAATATTATGCATGTTTTCCATGTGACTCCTTCTGTCTTGCCCTCACCCCATCCTTTGAATTCATTTAAATAAAAATAATTTATGTGGACATTCCTTCAGTCAGGATTTTCTCTCCCCCTTTCTTAAAGACATCCATAGTATTTCGTTGATGCTTTGCATCCAAACCGAGTCGTTATGCTTTTGCATATCATTAGGGCTTTATAAAGAACAACAGCGACATCTGCATGTGCCACAGCGCC
Source organism: Diceros bicornis minor (assembly GCF_020826845.1). NCBI lineage: Eukaryota > Metazoa > Chordata > Mammalia > Perissodactyla > Rhinocerotidae > Diceros > Diceros bicornis. The sequence continues at coordinate 22,994,293 of NC_080771.1, forward strand.
AAGGAGATAGGAAAAATACCGAAAACAAACTCCGTGTTGGCTTGGAGGCTGTCAGGCTCTCTGTCTCCCTAGCAGCCCCTGGCACCACCATGGATAGGAGTAATTGTACAGTGTAATCACATCATGCCTCATCTGAATATTCATAGCAGAGACAAAGCTTTGGAGGATAAGGGAGGAGCAGGGATAATTTAAGTACAAAACAGCATCTCATTTCCAAATCAAGTTGTGCCAGTTAGACTGTGCACCAGGATTCGATATTAAACCAACATTGTTTTACAGTTTGGAAATTGGAAGTGAAGAAGAAGATGGAGGAGAGGAGAGACTCAGTAAAGAAGGGGTGACATTATATTCTCATTCTTAACTGAGGAAAAACGAAACAAGGCAACAACAATAGCAGCAGAATAAAAATACTTAAAGTGATATTTGAAGAGTCACCGACAGTGGCTAACCAGCTGCTGTTTTACCAGGAATGAAATAGCCTATTGAGGGAGCTTTAAAAGCTCCCAATTAATATGTTGTGCATGTATTAGATCTACAAAGAACTCACTGTATTCCTTCTCTTCCCACAAATCCCCCCAATACACACGTATTCCCTAACCACCACCTTTCTTTCCTGTCGGGTGCAGAGGAAAAAGATCAGAGCTACAAAATAATTGACTAATCGCCTCAAAATTGACAACATCCCTCTTCAAAAAGAAAGGACAAAAACAAACACGTACAAAAAGGTGACTGTTCATTAATGAAGGGATAAATTACCGATGCCTTCTTCCTTCTCTTTAGTTCATTACCCCCCCAAAAGAAACAAATATAATCCACATGTTAATATTTCTTGTCTTCATTTTCTTTTGTTTTAATATGATGCTCTTTATTATTTTTTTTTAAGTGGTGGTATTTGTAGAAGGCTCTGCCACTGCATTCCCCAAAGAGCTACTAGTTTCAGCCCACTGGAGTTTATATTCCTTTAATTGTCTAGTGCAGGAACATTTCTGCTGTTTTAAAAATATACCGCTCTGCAGGAATTAGAAGAATCCAAGGTTGTATCCAACTTCAAAGCTTTCCAAGTCATAATGATTTTAGCAAAAGTAGAAGACAGATCATGGAACAAGTCCCTGTTTGAAGATAAGCATCATAGGGACCTTTTTTTCTTCCCTCTCTCCCCAACTTTGTACTTCTCCTGGCTCTGAATGCCCCTCGCTAACACAGTTTAATGATATGCAAATGAAATATGCATAAAACCATTCTACTGTATGATGATTAAACACTGGAGACATTAACAGCGGAGGCTTCACTCTTTGTAATAATCCTTCCCGACCATCCACTTTGATTTCGGAGTTATGGAAACCCATAGCAGTTGGCAGAGAGAGTGAAAGAGGGAGAGAAGGAAGGAAAGACGCAGGGACACATCACCCATCTCGGTGCTTCTCCCCTTCCAAGAGAGGTTCCCCCCCTTTGTACTGCGTTCCTATTGCTGTCTTTTGTAATCCATCCATGCAGTCACACCAGAGCGATTAACGGAAAAAAACCTCTTTTCTCTTAATGTTTCAAAGCTCATTAGCCAAACGATTATTCCTCATTAACAGCGAAAGCTCATTCATTAAAAGGAAGAATATGCCCAAAAGATGCCAGCGCGGTTAATCCTGAGTCCTGTACTGGGCTGTAAATCCCATACTACTTGTATATTCCATGCGAAAGGGACACGCGCCAATCCACATTTTTTTAAAAAAAGAAAGAAAGAAAAAGAAAACAGTTTGTGTGTTTTGTAAAATCCACAAAAGCAGCAATTAATATTCCCATTGAATGACTTTATTTTTTTTGTCTCTCCCTTTTGTTTCCAGCGCCTGCCCCTGGCTCAGCGCCCGGTGCCAACAGAACACCTTTCAGGATCCACAGCAACGCAGACAACGTAAGTACCAGCCGTTTCCTGAAACCCTTTTTCAGATTTTTTTTATAAACAACCACCTAAACATAGAGAGAGACAAGCCTCTTTCCCCTTCTTCTCCCCTGCATTATGCCACCAGGGCTTCCTAAGTAGCACCTTCCAAATCCCTCTGCCTTCAAGTTTGTGCATGTCTGTGTGGCATCCCTCCTCCTCCTTCACTCCCATAGTGGATCTTGTAAAAGGGCTTCAGATCGGCCCCATTCATCTCCCTGGTGATAGCAGTGAATGTAGATAAATCTCTGACTGCCTGCTTGCTGTTGGAGTATGATTTTTATTTTGTCTTCTCTGTACACCTGGGTCAAAAAGTAGGATGTATGCACACACATACATGCACGTACACACATTTCCTTCTCTCTCCTGTCTTCCTTTCCTTTTTCTCACACATGCATACATCCCACATATGTGTGTATATGCGTAAACATATACACCTATATACATACCCATACCTATAACACAAAAATATATACATATCTAAACGTTTAATTTGTCTGAAAATATGTGTATTTATATACACATACAGGCTTACACATGTGTCTATATGCAATCGATAGGTGCCTATCTTTTAATTTATACCCATCTATATCTCCATTTAAATATTCCCTGTCTTCTCCCAGCAGAAGCTGCGTGCAATTGCAATCCAGGATTGTACATGCAGTATTCTTTCCTTATGATTTCTATTTGTAGACCTTTATGCTCCCTTCTCTGCCTTCTTCCCAGCTGTAGAATTGGCATCTTTCCCTGAGGTTTTCCGAATGGCAAGTGGCACCGGCTGTATGGCATTTCTCTTCCGATGTCTGCTTTTTCTCTTTGTTTGTTGTTGACTAGGCTGAATCGTGTTTTTTTAAAGTTAATTATAAACGAAGTTGAATAGCAAACAAGCCAACAGCTTGCCCCCCCCCAAAAAAATAGCCCCACACGAGCGCCTTCTGCTGCAACAGATGCCCAGATCACCCCTGGGACGGGCAAACGGGCACACGATTTTGGTGGTTGTTAATTTTTTCTGTTTGTTGCTGTATTTGTTGTTTGTTTTCCTTGTTTCTTTTTGATTTTTCAAGGAGTCCAGGATCCCGGCCTCTGCTTGGAACGGAACACAGTGTCATGGCGGAGACGACGGCCTTTGTCTCGCTGGGTGTGAGAGCATCCGCTGTGCTGGCTCCACTGCGGCAGAATCAAGTTTAAAGGAAAAAGTGATTCAAGTCAGCTTTGTGCCTCTTTGGTGTGGAAGACCCCCAAACCCCAAGTAGCCGAGTCCCTGGGTCCGAGGAACGGCTCATAGTTGGAGCAGCCTAGGCTGTAATCCTGGCACTTGCGCCTTCGGTTGCCGCTTGCTCTTCGCTCCTGGGGGTCTGGATAATCTCCCTTGGCTTTACCGCACTGTCTGGCCCGCATACAGGGCCCCGGTAACATATACCCGCTGCTGCTATCACACGAAACTGTGGCGTTGCCCCTGAATGGATGGCACTGTGCCAACTCTTCTGCCATCCGCCCTTGCAGCTTTTTTCTTTCCTCTCTCCCTCCCCTTCTTCTCCTCCTCCTCCCGTCGACTTGACGTTAATTAACACACGGGTTAATTGATTTTAAAAGCCGAAGAATTACAGTTAACTTTTCCCACAGGGTACAGACGCCAGCCGCTTGGCACACTCTGCCTTTCGCACTGGTGCAGGGGGGCAGGGAAAGCCCGCAGCAAAACTAGCAACTGCTGAGGGAACGTTGCCTGCTTATTGGAGTAGAGCCGATAGAAGTCGACGTGGCACTGCCTCATCCTTACAGTATATAGAGCCATTCGATATTTTGTTAAATAATCAAAGCACTACCCTGTCTTTCTTCTTCTCCCTTCCTTGTTCAAAACAGGAAAACCCTTCAGAAGTTCTTAAGGGGGGAAAAAATTTCCTCCCCCAGACTATTTATCTCATCCATAATATGCTTTTTGCCAATAATAAGAAAATACATGATGCCTTTTTTTTTTAAATTATAAGAAGGAAAGCTACTCTTTCCCTACATCTCACAGGCAAAGAAGATTTTTTTAAAAGAGAAAGTTCGGTAAAGTTTCTTTCTTTATATCTCAGTGTTTGTTTTGTTTCTATTCCTCTTGACTCAGATGGGTTATTTACTGTGAAGGATTTCAGTAAGAAAGTAGGTACATTGTAATAAGAACAACATTCATATGAAAGCTCTTTGTTTTTTTGTTTGTATGTGTGTAGATTTTTGCTTTCTGTCCCCTTGACCCCAAGCCCCTGTAGAAAATGAAAGCAACTGATATTGTAGTTGGGAAGGAGACAGGCAAGGCTGGGAACTTGATGCTTTCACCTTTTCATGCTTTCATTTTATTTCATTTTGTTTTTTAAAAGCACGCAGCAAGTGAAGCGACAAGAGGAATCCATTATGCAAATCATGTCACTTTGCATAATGTCTCATGACTGGAATATGCAAATGAGCTGTATAATTTATGAGTGCCAGTGTCTGTCTAAAAGTGTTTCACATAATTTACAAAGTGAGCCTGAGAGACATGGGGAAGGCAGCTCTTCCAACTCCATTGCCAGGAAAGCTTTATATTTTCCTACAAGTGCTCCCTAGTAATATTGTCAATGCTATTTAAAAGGAATTAAGATTCCAAATGTTCATGAAAGATGAAGATTTTCCTCTCACTCCCCTCTCTCCAATTCTTTGCCTAAAAGTTTACAAGAAACTATTAGACCCTAAAGCATTCATTTTTAGATTCAATTTGGAAAACAAAAGTTATTTGAGCCAAACTTGCTTTTTGTATATGGATTTTCCTTTCTAAAGCAAGGAATGTCTTAGAGAAACAGACACGTTATCCATTTGTCTGGATCCATGAAGGCAGAAAAATGGAATTTCTCACTTTGGTTGGTTTTGTGTGCCATGCTGTACAACATTTTATAAATTATAGTCTCTTGAATGTATTAGATATATAGTATGGAAGACTGATGCATTGAATATTCTTATGAAGGTATAATTCTGCTTTCAGAGAAGTCTTCAAAAGAGAAATGCCACTCAAGAAAAACCAGGTTTTATTCAAGTCAGCTTAGTTGGCTACTCCATGTCTCATTTTGGTAACTTTATTGAGTAAATGATTCTGAATCTTTTGAGACGTTATAACATCTTTGATAATCTGACCTAATTTGGCTTTATATTTTACATTTCAGTCATAAGTTCTGTGAAAGAGAGGTACAGGGTGCCATGAAAATATATACCAGGAGAACCTAAAATTTGGAGAGCATGTCAGAAAAGGCTTCCTGAAGAGAGTTAACTCAAAGTCAATTCTGAAAGTTGAAGAGAAATTAGACAAAAAGAGAGAGAAAGTATTTTACCTGTGGAGAGTATGTTCCGTAAATCCTGAGGCAAGAAAAGATTGTGGCTGCTTTTGGAATATTCACAAAGATAGACCACTTTCTGGTCCATAAAACAAAACAAAACAAAAAGCTCAACAAATTTAGAAGTATTGGAATCAGACAAAATATATTCTCCGACCACAAACAAACTGAACTAAAAATCAGTAACAGAGAGATATCTGGAGAATCCCAAATTTTTGGAAATTAAACATATTTCTAAATAACATATGGGTCAAAGATGCAGTCACCGGGAAATTAGAAAATGTTTTGAATTGAATAAAAATGAAAACACATTGCAATATTTGTGAGATGCAACTAAAGAAGTGCTTACAGAGAAATAAGCTTTAATGCCTTATTTTAGAAACAAAAAATGTTTTGAATCAATAATCTAAGTATCTTAAGAAAACAAATTAAACTCAAAACAAGAAGAAGGAAGGAAATAATAAAGATAAGAGCATAAACCAATGAAATTGAAAACAGTGGGAAAAATCAATATACCCAAAAGGTGGTTCTTTGCAAAGAATACAAAAATTGATAAACATCTAGCCAGACTGAACAAGAAAAAAAGTGCAAAGACACAAATTATCAATACCAAGAATGAAAAGAGGGGCTATCACTAAAGATCTGACAGATATTAAATGGATAATAAGAGATAAGTAAATAACAACTTTGTCAATAAATTTGATAACCTAAATGAAATAGAAAAATTCTTTGAAAGACAAACTACCAAAATTCATTCACAAAGAAATAACTTGAATAGCTTTATTTCGATAAAAGAAATTGTAGTTAAAAACACCTTCCTATGAAGAAAACGCCCAGCGCAGATGGCTTCACTGGCAAGTTCTGCTAACATTTAAGGAAGAAATCATGCCAGTCCTAAACAATCTCTTTTAGGAAATAGAAAAAGAAGAAATGTTTTCCAACTCATTTTATGAGGTCAGCATACTCTGATGCCAAAACCAGACAAAGACAATATAAGAGCAGGAACTACAGACCACAACGCTCGTAAACGTAAACACAAAAATCCTTAACAAAATATTAGCAAATTGAGTTGAATAATATATAAAAAGAATGATATATCATGACCAAATCAGGTTGATTCTAAGAATGAAAGGTTGGTTCAACATTCTAAAATCTATTTGATTCACTTTATCACCAGATTTTGTTTTTAATTATCAATTCAATGGATGTAGGAAAAATATGAGCCACAATAATCAAAACAGTGTGATAAACTTAAAGATTAGTGGAATAGAATAGAGACCCTGTAAATAGACACACAATTTTCTGGCAAAGAGCCAAAGACAATCCAGTGGCGAGAGAATAGTCTTTTCAATACATGGTGCCATAACCAAATAGATAAATACCTTTACCCATACTTTACTATATACAAATAATAATTTTAAATGGGTATTAAAACAAAACAAAAACCTAACACTGTAAAAGTTCTTGAAGAAAACATAAAATAAAACTTTGTGACCTTGGGCTAGGAAAAAGATTTTATAGATGGGGAGAAAGAAACCTGAACTATGAATGAAAAAGGTAAGTTGGACTTTAGCAAACTTGAAAATTTTTGCTATTTGAATGACACTGTTAAATAAGTGAAAAAATAAGCTATAGACTGGGACAAAATATTTGCAACCCATAATGAGGAGAAAAATTAATCAATTTAAACCAAACCAAAAATGACACAAAAGATAGAATTAGTATTTGGAGACATTAAAACAGTTATCACAACTGAATTCCATATATCCAAAAAGTTAGAAGAAATCATGAACATATTAAATAGAGACATGAAAGATAAAAAAATACTCTGATTGAATTTGTGGAGACTAAAACTACCATGTCTGAGATGAAGAATACCATATCAGGAAGGGATTGACAGATTAGATATTTCAGAAGAAAAGATCAGTCAACTTTAAGATGTAGAAATAGAAACTATCCAAAATGACACATAGAAATAAAAATAACGAACAGAGCATCAGTGACTTGTGGGACAACTTAATGTGTCCTAATATATGTGTAATTGAAGCCCTTAAAGGACAGATAGAATGGGAACAAAAAAATATATTCAAAGAAATAGCTGAAATTTTTTCCAGTTTGGTGAAAACTATAAACTAATAAGTCCAACTATCTCAATGAACCCCTAGCACAAGAAACATGAATAAAACTATCCTAAGGCACTTCCTAAATGGTTAAAATCAGTAAAAAGCAGAATGTTTTAAAAGCAGCTGGAGAAAAGACACATTATTTACAGACAAGCAAAGATAAAAATGACAGCAGATTTCTCATTGGAATCAATGCAAGCCATAAGACAATGGAGAAACATCTTTAAAGTATTGAAAGAAAAAAAAATAGTTAAACTGAAATTCTATAAACAGCAAAAATATCTTTCAAAAGCAAAGGTGAAACGCAAACTTTTTCAGATGTACAAAAGCTGAAAGAATTCATCATTAGCAGACCTGCAGTATAAAAAATGTTAGGAGAAACTCTTCAGACAAATGGAAAATTATGCCACATGATAAAAATCCTTTGAAATGGTAATTATGTTAGTATAATTTTAAAACTTTTATTACTTAAATATATTTAAAGGTAATTGACTATTGAAAGCAAAAATAATAACAATGTATTGTTTTTATAACATGTAAAGGTAAAATCTATGACAATAGCACAAAAGCTATTGAAGAAAATGGAGAAATGAAAGAATCCTAAGTTTCTTATATTATACATGAAGTGGTATAATATCACTTGAAGATAGACTATGATAAGTTAAAGTCGTACACTGTAAACTCTAAAAAAAAGCTAAAATGACACAACAAAGAGTTATAGTTAATAAGCTAACAAAAGAGAGAAAATGGAATAATAAAAAGTGCCCAATTAATCCAAAACAAATAGCAAGGTAGACTTAAAAGTCATCTTCAATAATTACATTAAATGTAAATGGCCTAAATACCCTAATTAAAAGGTAGAGATTGTCAGATTGCATAGGAAACAGCAAGACCCAAATATATGCTGGCTACGACAAAACCACTTTAAATATAAATATTTAAATGTAAATAGTTTAAAAGTTAAAGGAGGGGAATAGATATACCATATTAACACTAATCAACTGAAAGCTGGAGTGCGTATATTAATATAAAACAGTGTATTTCAGAGCTCATAGAACCAGATCCCATAAAGATGAAGTCAGCCACTATTGCATTCTCTTGCTGTCTATGGCAACAATTGGATCCAAGCTTCTCTTTCAATTCATGGATTCTGGATCTGGGAACTGTCTCTGGTCTGGAAACTGAGCAAGGGATTATGACGTTTCATTGAAGTGGCTGACATCATCTTTCTGCTCATCCAATCTTGATCTCTTTTGAATATAGGTTATTTTTATAAAACACATTTGTTGACTGCCCATCTGTCTTGCCTCTAGTAACATCAAGTTCTCTGAGCTATTTACATAAATCCCTGTGGGTCAGGGACCCCCTGGTTGCCACTTGAAACTTGCTGCCTATCATAGTACTTATTTCCATCACTCGCCTGATATTTAAGTGCTGCCACCTAATCTCTGCTATTCGTGGATCATATCATCCACATTTATAGAAGACAGTCCATTCCTGTAATACCATCACCTTCAAGGTCCCCACCTACAGAGAACAGTCACTACTAAACTACTCAATGATGCTAGTAAATGAAGCATCTTCCAAATCCTTTCAGGGAACATACAAGCCAATTTGGTCTTATGTAACATGTCCATTCCAGCATATCCACTTCTCTGAGCTTTTTATTATTCCTGAATTGTTTATGACACCAGTTATCATATCTCTATTTAATGTGGGCCACCACTCTTTTCAGGTTTCCAAGAACCATTCTATCATCATATTAAAAACTAACTTCAAGGGCCCTTGTCAGGGCATTAAGTCTGAGTCATGGAAAAGTTTTCCCATTAGGCAGCTTTATATTCCACTTCCTTGGCCCAGCACCCTCAGGATATACTCTGGGCATATTCTGCCAGTTCCTCCGGTACTGATTAGCCAGGTGCTGCCACTCTCTGTTGGCATTAAATCTCTCTCTTCCCTTAGCAGGCCTGAGATTTCCCCGGTGGGGCCATGCTGAGATTAGACACTAGTTATTGCTCTGGTGCCCAGGAGGTGAAGTGAAGTCAGGTTCTGAGAAAGGAAAACATTATAAGGCACCTGCCTCATTTGAAGCCTCTGCCTGGTCATCAAGCATCATGGAGCCCCTGTCCTCTAACAAGTGGAAGTGAATCCCTTCCACTGGCCAAAGGTTTGAGGGTAATCCAGGTGTTCAAAATTCTCAACTGCATCAACCCTAATATCCCCATCCCAAGGCTCAGGATCCCACTTCTCTATCAGGGCCCTGCCTTTGGCATAGAATATTTGACTAGAATGAGAAATTAGCCTTCTCTTTAGCTCTGCCACTTTTATAATTAAGTCACATTCCTAATCTTAAATCATATTTGGCCTTTGATTTTTATTTTTTGTTTTAAACTGGTGCTTAATTAACCTAAGTCTCTCATTCTCTTTCTTCAATAAGTCAGTTGTGCTCAGCAATAACCACCTAGTCCCACAGTCCTAATACAGCCATGCGCTACATAATGATGTTTTGGTCAATGACAGACTGCATATACTATGGTGATCCCATAAAATTATAATGGAGCTGAAAATTTCCTGTTGCCTAGTGACATCATAGCCATCATGATGTCATAGCTGTTGTAACATCATAGCAAGAGAAAAGGAAACTGCAGGAGAAGAAAAAGAACTCCCAAGAAAATTCACAGTGAAGGGTTTAGAAGAAGCTTTTGCAGACCTAAAAAAGCTCCTTAAAAAGTTTGAAAACATGGACCCCAACATTGGAAGGTTTTCATTAATGGAGAGGAATATTCATGGTGCATTATCTGCTTACAAGCAAATTTATGATGAAAAAGGAAACCAACCAAACCATCATGGACATATTTCTGAAAAGAGTGACACCTCCTCAAGAAGAGCCTCTGGCACGTCCTTCAGAAGGTTTTCCAGAAGAAGTCTTTGTTATCATAGATGACAGCTCCATGTATGTTACTGCTCCTGAAGACCCTCCAGTGGGACAAGATGTGGAGGTAGAAGACAGTGATATTGATGATCCTGACCCTTTTTAGGCCTGGGCTAATGTCTGTCTGTGTCTTAGTTTTTAATTAAAAAGTTTAAAAATTTAAAAAAATAAATAAATTTTAAAAGAGCAAAAAGCTTATAGAATAAGGATATAAAGAAAGAAAAGATGTTTGTACAGCTGTACAGTGTGTTATACACATTGGGTTTTAAGCTAAGTGTTATTACAAAAGAGTCAAAAAGTTAAAAAAAATTAAAAATTATAAAGTAAAAAAGTTACAGTAAGCTAAGGTTAATTTATTATTGAAGAAATAAAAATAATTTTTATAAATTCAGTGTTGTCTAAGTGTACAGTGTTACAAAGTCTACAGTAGTGTATAGTAGTGTCCTAGGCCATCACATTCACTTACCACTCACTCACTGACTCACCCAAAGCAACTTCCAGTCCTACAAGCTCCATTCATGGTAAGTGCCCTGTACGGTATACCATTTTTTATCTTTTATACTATATTTTTACTCTACCTTTTCTATGTTTAGATACACAAATACTTACCATTATATTAGAATTGCCTACATATTCAGTACAGTAACGTGCCATATAGGTTTATACATAGGAGCAATAAGGTATATTGTATAATCTAGGTGTGTAGTAGGCTATACCATCTAGGTTTGTGTAAGTACACTCTATGTTGTTCACACAGTGACAAAATCACCTGATACATTTCTCAGAACTCATCATTAAGTGATGCATGACTGTACTTAACTCTCTTCATCATTGTTCTGAAATGCCAGGGAAATTACACAGGCTGGTACATTTTTTTCCACCTCTATCACATCCCCATTCACCAAAGGTGAAAGACTTAACATTTGCACTATTACAGCCTGCCAGACTCTAGGACCTTTCCTAGACTATGCTTCTAACTATCAGTCCTGGTAGCAACTGTCCTAGGTAGAGTTTCCTAAAGGCAGAGCCTTTACTGGGCAAAGCCCCAATAGCATCTACAACAATAGCCAAGTAGCAAATAAACATACAAGTGTGTTTATGCTCATTAGTTATGAAAATGGAAATTAAAACCCAGTGACAAACCACATGTTCCATATACTTTTGAAAAAAAATGTATCTTCTGCAGTTGTCAGGTATAGGGCTCTAATAGGTCCAGTTGATGGTTGTTCATCTCTATATCTTCTGATTTGCTATCTGCTTGTTCTATCAGTTACTGAGGAAGGAGTGTTAAAATCTTCAACTATGAGTGAGTACTTTTTTATTTGTCTTTATTTCTGTCATTTTTGTTTCATGTATTTTGAAGTTTTGTTATTAGATGCATACACATTTAGGACTGCAATGCATTCTTAGTGAATTGAACTTTTTATCATGGTGAAATATTTTTCTTGTCTCTGGCAATATAGTCGTTCCTCAGTATCCATGGGGGATTGGTTCCAGGACCTCTGTAGATACCAAAATTTGGAAATACTCAAGTCTCTTATATAAAACGGCATAGTATTTGCACATAACCTACATACATCCTCACGTATATTTTAACTCACCTCTAGATTACTTTTAATACCTAATACAATTTAAATGCTATGTAAATAGTTGTCATACTGTATTTTTTAGGGAATAATGACAAGAAAAGCAAGTGTACATGTTCAGTACGGATGCAACCATCGTAGGCCTTTCCATCCATGGTTGGTTGAATCTGAGGATATGGAACCCGTGGATATGGAGAGCCGACTGTACTCCTTGTTTTGAAGTTTACTTTGTGTGACATTAATTGATTGATCCTGTTTCCATAATATATCTTGTTTCACTAAATTATAGTTTTTAGTAATGCATACTTAGGTGGTAAATTTGTTAGGAGAAGCAAGTAACTAGATAACCTAAAAATTAAAGCCTGGGTTATTTGAGGAGGCGGGGCGTTGAGCAGGGAAGATGTAATCGGAACATAGCACTTGGGATGTTTTTCTGTTGCTAGCAAGATTCTATGTTTTTATTTGGATGGTGGTAACACAGGTGTCTGCTTAATTCACTAGGCGTATAATTATATTTGGTGCACTTTTACATGTTTTATAGTTCACAATGAAAAAATTCAGAAGCAAAAAAATGTTAATTATGTCATGCATACAAAGAATATTTACAAAAAATTAACCACAAGCCTTGTCACAAAGGAAATCTCACCAAATGTCAAAAAAGTGATATTCAGATTGTGGTTTCTCAGCAACACACAGTCATATTCAAAATCAACCATAAGATGTAGTTTTTAAAACTCCGTATGAATAGAATACATAATGCAAGTAATGGATTATCACCCATGGCATTAAATACATATCCATGAAGCTACACTGATATAAATAGATTGGGGCAAAAGGACAACTCTTCCTTATAGTGAAATTCCAATAAATAAATGTAGAAAGAATAATGGAAATAGAAAATCACCATTTGGCAAATATTATAGAAACAATTATTGCAGGCAATAATCATCCATGGATGCTAAAATTGCTGGATGGAGGTATGACAAAAAAGAGACTATTTATCTTTTACTTCTTTTATCCCATCTCTAAGTATCTCCTCTGCGAGATATGAATTAATTACAAAGGGAAAAATAATAACTTTAGCGTGAGGAATCCTGGCAGACACCACCTTAACTAGTTTTCAGAGTTAATATCAAGCAGTATTGGGACATCTGGATTTCAGGTACCTCCTGATATGATGCAGTCTCACTGTATCATCTTGGGCTTAGCATCACCTTGGCAAAAATGCATAATCTCAGTCTAATTATGAGAAAATTTCAGACAAAGTAAAATTGAGGGACATTCTACAAAATAACTAATTAACATTCTTCAAAAGCGTCAAGATTATGGAAAAACAAGGAAAGACTGAGAAACTGTCACAGATTGGTGAAGACTAAGGAGATGTGATGACTAAAGGCAACCTCTTCCTCCTATACAGACACTTTTTAAGAGTTTCTCCTTGCAATAAAGCCATGATCACTACTTTTTATATCTAGTAGGAGAGTCTCTATAAATATACCAAAGGCTTCTCACATACACAAGTGCCCTTCAACATTGTGACAAAGACACCTTTTTTAGTTTTGTTTTGTTTTATCTATTACTGCCTCTTCATAGGCCATAAGTCTGTTGGCATGTCTTTTCCACTTAATCAGAGGTGGTAATCAGCCAGCTCATTGAGGGGGACATCTTGCTGGAGTAACAGATGACACAGCTACAACAGAGGTACAAGAAATCCATGATGACCATCTATCGCAAACAACTTAGTCCTTCATTTATAAAATGTACAGAAAGATCACCAGAATATGCGGAAAATCAGGAAAATGAATACGAAAGAGTAAAATGAGAAAAATGACTTATTGACCCCAGAGGAAATGTAGATGATGCAAGAAACACAAAACTTTTAAAACTTTGGTTTGAGTCCTTAGAGAGATTCACCAAAAGAGAGACTGAGAGAGAATAACAGGCTTCCACGCAAAGGAGAAATCACAGCAGGAAAGAATTCTTAGAGGTTAAAAGGCATGACAGTCAAAACAGAGAATTCAATAGAATTGATAAAATGACATCTTGCCAACTGAATTAGTAATATGAAAGGAAATTTCCCGTAATATGGAAAAAAAAGACATGAACAGAGAAGAGTTGAGATGTAGTTATCAACGTTTATCTCGTTGTTAGTTTCCTTTATTTTAGAGCATTCATTTAGGCTTTCTTAGTCATTTCTATTTGGAAAAGGCATCTCATACTCTTTTTCCACTATCACCCTAGAAGTCATAAACCTATAAACATAAACAATATCCAAAGTGTTTAAACTGAGATATAAAATAGCTTTTCTATAGCCATCAATTCTGTGTGTTTACATTGTTCACATTGCCTTTTTCCAAAGCTGAATGTTTATATTTACTTAAAAAGTAACAAATTATTGTTGTAAGATAATAAGCCTTATAGATATGTGAAAAGATAAAGTATGCCCCATCTCTACCATCCTCACTGCACCTCTCCAGCGGTAACCATTGCTGACAGCTTTCATATATTCTTTAAGACTTTTCCTATGCATGCACAACTATGTATACAAAATGCTGAACAAAAATGGGGTCATAATTATTTTCCGACATCTTGCATTTTTTACTCAATAATAAAGCATTGGAATCTTTTGTCTATGTCTACATATCTGTCTCATTTTTAACAACTACATAGAATTCCACACTATGAATACATCATAGTTTAAATAACCATTTTTCAGTTGAACCTTGTCCCCTGTAATCAATAATTACAATTGTGTCTTCAGGTTTGATGCACATCAATCATCCATCTTTTGGAGTTACTTTAAATTGTTTTCTTCTTTTGATTTACTGTTTCTGTTTTTAGTACATTCATCCCTCCTTCCTTCTCTCCTGGCTTTCCAAGTTGTGTTTTTGGTGTACTTAGTTACTCTTGCTTCTCTTCCTGCTTATTATTCTTCTCAGGTAGATGTATTTCTTGTTACTTATTCTTTGAAATCTTATATTAAATTTGAAATTTAGCTAGAAATCTTTAGGATAACTATTAATATTTTAACTAGTAATATTAACTAAATAATTTTAACTAATAATATTAACGACTAATTTTTTTTAGTAGATGCTTTTCAGTAGAATTTAAGGGTCATGGGGTGGATGCAGAACCATCCAGCATTCTGATACTGAAGAGAAATAATCAAGATTAATAGGGTAGAACCCTCTTAAGTAACACAATTGGGTCCTGTAATTGGTCAGTTAAGCAAAAAAGTTGGTTATAGCTGAGACTAATAAAAATCTTAATACTTAAACATTTTACTTTCTTTGAAACATAAAACTGTGTTCATTTCTCAATCCTTGGATGTAAAGCTGCCAACGTCTTTTCTTTGAGTATAGGTTATTGAGTGGTGTTAATGCTCTCACCAAAATCACACCCTTAATGAGTGATGTATGATTTCCTATTTTGATTTCTTTGGAGATAGTAAAGATATTTTGAAACAACTTGAATACAGAATACTTCTAGATATTTACAGTTGTTCTTCTAATCATTTCCAGTGTCTCTTCTACACATAATTCAAGTTAATTTTTAGTGACCTCTTTATTGAGTCCTTTTAGAGCACTCAACTTTGTTGTTTGCACAAGCTAGAGTTTTCTTTTTGCACTCATGTTTTATCAGCTTATGTATAGTTAACTAGATTATGCAATAAAAGTAATAAGTACAACAGGAATAAATAGTATTGGAAGCAAACACAAATGATCTTTAGTAAGCTTCTGCTTAACTGGAGGAAGAGGTACCTGGCCATACTAGAGAATAGCTTATTAGCCACGAACCTCCAGCAAGGTGGATATCAGTCATGTTTTTATAGAGAGGAGTGCAGGGCAATACAGTGAATCAGCTAAGTGGACGTTAGTTAAGGTCATTTCTACTGCACATTGGGATTAAAGAAGGTCAGCAGTTGAACTAGCGCATTGGCAGAACTAGGTGACAACTAAGGGCAAGGGAAAGTTTATGGGCTTGTGTTTGCTTGGCTGTTAACACCCAAGTTAATTTCAGAAGTGTATTTCACATTTAACTATCTTTTGGTGTTATTAAGGATGTTGGAGGGCAAGCCCATTTTAATCTACCAATACCTATTTGCATTTTTGGAACATGTTTTAGGTTAAGACTGAATTTAGTATCCAGAATTGCTTTTTTGTGTGCTGAACTGTGAATACTAATGATATGTTCCTCGCCTAAAACTAAGTAATATTTTATCCTCCCTTTCTAAAATAAATATTGTTGGGGCTGGCCTGGTGGTGCAAGCGGTTAAGTGTGCACGCTCCACTGCGGTGGCCTGGAGTTCTGGGGTTCAGATCCTGAGCGTGCACCGATGCACCACTTGGTAAGCCATGCTGTGGCGGCATCCCATATAAAGTGGAGGAAGATGGGCATGGATGTTAGCCCAGGGCCAGTCTTCCTCAGCAAAAAGAGGAGGATTGGCAGATGTTAGCTCCGGGCCGATCTTCCTCACAAAAAAAATAAAATAAAATAAATATTGTTTACCTGAAATAGATCTTAAATCCATATGCACTTTCAAAGTATTTTGAGAATTCCATTTGGAAGCAAAACTTCAACGAAGGAATAAATTTATACTGCTTTTTCTTGATATAGTAAATCACTTTTAACCTCGTCTTTCAGTGGTTGTGGGATATTGCAGTAAAATGCTGAGATCACCTTGGTGTGTTCCCCAAACACCCAGCTTACTGGCCATGCACACTGCCTAATGGTTCAATAAGTAGGTTAATTCTTCCTTCAGGGTTGGCCTGAGGGTTAAATTTCCTGATGAGCCAAGTAGAACTTGCTTGTAGGAAAAAAGTGGATAGATAAAGTGTACATGAATGCTGGGGGAGAAAAATCACTCATGTGCAGCTGAGGTCACAAGATGATCTTTATTCTATTTAATGTATTTCATCTATTTCTGTTTTCTTGTTGATTCTTTGTTTTTGGTTTATTTTACAGCCCTGTTATAGCCAAACTCTTTCAACATCTGACAAATGGTTATTATAAAAACATCTAGTATTTTCGTGCAGTTGTTTTAGCGGAAGTTTTAGATCTTATTCCTTTTTGCCTTTTCATTGATTCCAAACCTGTTTCCTATTTTACCTTTTCATGAATAAGATGAATTAAGGAGGGTAAAATCATGATAACATGGAAAAGTTTAGCTTTACTTGTTTAAATATGTTCATGACATGTCTAATAGTAATAATAATGATGATCTCCATATATGCTGGTATTTTATATACTTTATATAGTAGCCATTTTCCCCATTTTTAACAGACTTTTCATTTTACCAGAGAAAAAACAGACTCCCTGAATTTAAGTAACTTGCTCAAAGTCATATAGCTAGTAAGCAGCAGAATAAGAGTTAATAGCTAAGAAATAGAATCAAACTCAGGTCTCTCTGGCTCCTAAGCCAAAGCTTTTTCCTCCATGCTTGTATTTCTTAGTTTTGGAATCCTGAAGGGTTGGATATCCCCAGATGTCATCTTATGACAAGTTTTTCGTTCTTTCAACACATTTACTGAGGGTTTATTATGTGTTGGATGCTATTCTAGGCATTTGAGATATATTATTGGGGGAAAAAAAGAAAATGTTTCTGCCCTAATGAGCTCACCTTCTTGTGAGGATGGGGGATATAGACAATAAACAAAGAGGTAAAATATATAATATGTTAGAAGGTGATAAGTGCTATTAAAAAAAGAAAATTCTCTGACAGTTTTAAATTGTGCTTCTGTCTTATTGATTATAAATATTTAATATAATGATATCATGAATAGTCTTAATGACCTCCAATAACAAAAGTATTGACTTGTGATTTCAGAGCAATTATTTATTTTTGTGTTTTCCCTCACATTCTTAGCTAGTGAATGCAAAAAAAAATGTTATGGTGCAATCTAAAAGTGAAGGTGGTCATAGTGGTTCACAGAGGATTGACTCATAACATAGCATGACAGTAAAGGCACCACAAACCCCAAAGAATATACATTGCAGCAGTTGGTTCCATATTGAATTTGAAACTGCCATTGTATCACACACACCCTATCTTTGTATGTACCTCCTTGAAATAATTCTGTGGTGTTCAATACCCTGTTCTAAATCCCATCAATCAGATTATTAGTGCAAACTTAAATAATAAGAATATTTAAATGTATTTTCAAGTAAAAGATAGCTCTACAGTGTTAATAACAACACCTTATTGAAATAGGCACTCAAAGATTGTTTATGAGCAGGAGTTGGTTAAATATAAATCTGATCATACTGTACTATCAAACAAAGCCTTTAAATTGTGGGAAAAATTTAATTAATGTTTAGCTTATATATTAAAGTACAGAAATCTTTAGGTGCAGTTCAGTGAACATTAGGACCATTTATACAGCATACTTCTATAAAGAGGTAGTGTCCACATTAATAACATTAAAATTTAAAAATACAGAAACACATTAAATATAGAACCAGAACTGAAGAAACATCACCCTATTATTAAACCCAACACAATTTAGTTTTAGTAAAACAAAATAATTTATCATTAAATTATTTTTATTTAAATATAGTTGGTTTTTCAATTGTTTTAAATTTGTAAATTTGTTTTAGTTTTATAGTTATAGGAACTTAAGTAAAATGCATTATACCTAATTTTATGATTTTATGTTTGTACATATTTTAGTAATATAACATTGATATTCTGTGGGATTTCTTTTTAAAAGGTGTATATATTTCTTACATTTGAGAAACACTGCACTATGTAGCAGTGTCTTCGTCTAAATAAAAATTTATTTGATAAACAATGAGTTATTTGAGCACCTTTTTTTTTTTGATGAGGAAGATTGGCCCTGAGCTAACATCTGTTGCCAATCTTACTCTTTTTGCTGAGGAAGACTAGCCATGAGCTAACATCTGTGCCCATCTTTCTCTTGTTTGTGGGACGCCACCACAGCATGGCTTAATGAGCGGTGCATAGGTCTGTGCCCGGTATTCAAACCTGCAAACCCCGGGCCGCCAAAGCAGAGCACACAAATTTAGCCACTATGCCACTGGTCTGGCCCCCTTGAGCACCTTTAATGCACCAACCATAACTCTTCTTGTTTGATTGCCATGTTACCATCTGGTTGGGTATTGTCTTCTGTAGAAACTATAATCTATATCTGTCTAGTTTCCATTTGTAATGCTGTCAGCAAGTAGTGGTCATTCAGGTTGGTGATCAGATTCAAACCATGTTGTCATTTCAAAAATTCCATTTTGGTTTGAAAATTTTTACACATATTAATTCTTTCTGGATAGGTCCTTAATCCTTTGCTGTGTTTTCGTGTGAACATTTTTACAATTCTAAATTTCTGAATTTTTGAATTTAGATTATTAAGTGGCTTGATTGAAGTAGAATTAATTTTGTAATCATAAATTATATTCAATATGTAATCCATGTTTCCCAGGCCAATTTTGAGGAAGATTTGGGGAAGTGAATTGCCATGTTTACATCATGGCAATGAAAACAACTTCAGATTCAATGTTAGGCATCCCTATTCTTAAAAATGTCTATACCACTCTACTGTGAATATAATTAAAGCTACAGAATTGTATGCTTTAAATGGGCGAATTGTATGGTATGTGAATTATTTCTCAATGAAGCTGTTTTTTTTTAAAAAAAATTAGAGCCTTGCAACAGTCTATTTCCATTTACCATCTTTTCCTTTGTGATATTATTTTTATATATAGTACATCTATATACTTTAACCCAGCAGTTCATTGTTATTATATTTCCATTAAGTAGTCACATCCTTTTAAAGAAAGAAAAGTATGTACTCCTTTATATTTACCCAAGTATTTACTATTTCTGGTTCTCATCATTGCTTCCTGTATGTCTAAGTTTCTAAGTCCAAAGAATTTCCTTTATAATTTCTTGTAGTACAGCTCTACTGACATCAGGTTCTCTCAATTTTTGTTTGTCTGAAAATGTATTTTTTTATGTTGCTTTTATTTTTTAAGGTAATTTTTTCCTGGATATAGATTTCTAATTTGACAGTTCCCACTCCCCCAGCACTTTAAAGATGTTGTTCCATTCTCTTCTGCCCTTCATTGCCTCTGATGAGAAATCAGTTGTCATTTATATCATTTTTTCCCCTGTTTGTAATAGGGCTTTTTCCCACTGGCTGCTTTTCTCTTCGTCTGTGTTTTCAGCCGTTTAATTAGGATGTACCTAAGTGTGGTTTTCTTTGTATTTATATTGATTGGAGTTCATTGATCTTCTTGGATCTGTAAGTTTATGTTTTTTCATCAGTTTAGAAAATATTTGACCATTATTTCCTCAAATATTTTTTCTGCTCCATTTTCTCTCTCCTCTCTGAGAATACAATTAAATATGATTTAAATCATTTAAATGTGGTCCCACAGGTCATGAGTCTTTTTTCTATTTTTTTAAAATATTTTTTCTCTATCATCTTCAGATTGAATATTTTCTATTGATCTATCTTCCAGTTCACTGTTTGCTTTGTTTGGCTATCTCTAACCTACTATTGCTCTCATCTAGTAAATTTTTCATTTCAGATATTATGTTTCATTTCTAAAATTTCTATTTGGTTCTTTTTTTGATAGTTTGTATTTTTCTGCTGAGATTCTCCAACTGTTCATTAATTTTGACCATAATTTCCTTTAATTCCTTGAACATATTTATATTAGCATTTAAAAATTTTTGTCTTCCAACATCTGGGTTATTTTAGGATTGTTTTCTGTTGACTGTTTTTTTCTCTTGAGTATGGGCCACACTTTCCTGTTTCTTTAATGTTTAGTAATTTTTAATTGTGCCCTTTTAGAGATTATGAGTAGCTTCATCTAAATAATGTTGATCTTGTTCTAGCAAGCAATTCAAGTGGAGCTCAAACTCCAAACTCTCTGAACTAAAATCCTCACTTATTTCTTTCAGCCTTCCAGCTGTTACTTTCCACCAGGCCCTCTGCACATATATTAATCAAGGTCAGCCAAGGATTTGAAGGACTTTATATATAGATTTTGCTCCCCCAGCTCCTTAGCTTCCTCCTTTCTTAGATTTTTCTATTTCTTTTCTAGCCATGCCAGTGAACGCAAACTCTTCCCTCTGAATCTTCAAAGCAGTTAAGACTGCAGTTTTCTGCTTGAGTCTCAGCTGCTCCATTCAGTGCAGACTGGGAAGTGCCCTTAGATGAAAAGCCACATACATGCAGAATCAGTGCAATTCCCTTCTTTCAAGCATCGACTCCCTTCCAGTTTCTGCCTGCTTTAAGTTGCTCTCAAGTGCCTTCAAATAGTGGCCTATATTTTTCCCCAAAGTTTATTGTTATACGTTAGGAAGGTTAAGAAGGTTAATCTAATAAAAGGTACTCCACCATTACCAAAAGTGTAACATATATCATATTTTTTAATATTTTCTTAATTGTCTGAGAATATTCATTATAGGTTTTATGAGATTATTTCCTCCTTCCTGTGTCCTTTTTCCTCAAAGTTCCTTTTTTTCTTATTTGGTTTTTCAATGTATCAAGAAAGGACCTTTGTTCAAATATCTGGCCCTTGACTTTCCATTTGTATTTGAGTGTGAGGTACTAAAAAGATAATTGAAAGCTCTCTGTGCATGAATGTGGATTGTTATCTGTTGGTGTCAATGTTAGGCAAAATGACTGGTCATTTTATTATGGACCTCCAAATATCAGTATTTCTAAATCTTTTATCTTATGAAGTTTTTTCAGAAAGGATTTTTCTAAGCTTCTGTCTTGAGAGTATGAGCTTGGCTTCCAGCATTCTTGGAGCCAAGTTTGGGAAAGAAGCTAGTATGATCACCATTTAGTATATAGAGTTTCAATAAATCACCTGTTTTCAAGATGAAGACACAATCTTCATTGCAATCTGATGTTCCAGTTCAAAGTCCCACTGATTGTGCCTCGTCAGAGTAAATCTCTAGTCTTCTCCATGGGTTAGCAAGGAGCAATTTGCTTAGCTATATGGTTGACAAAGGCTATATGTAAATCTAACTGCTTCTTATACAGACTTTTACTTAATCCTCATGGTTTTCTGCCTTAGCTATACCCCCACATTCAGAAGTACCTAGGACCTATATTTTCTGTGTTTTTATGAGATTCTTTGGTTTGAATTGACTTGTTTCTGAGCTATCTCCTCTCCTGAATTAAGTTTCTGCTTTCAAAGATTTGTTGAGTCAGTTTCCACTTTAATTAAACAACACTCTTCTGAACAACCAATGGGTCAAAGAAGAAATCAAAGGGGAGTAAAAATATTTTTAAACAAACAAAAATAAAAACAAACATACCAGAACTAATGAGATGCAGCAAAAACAGTTCTAAGGGGCAAGTTTATAGCAACAAGTGCCTATATTAAGAAAAAAGAAAGATCTCAAAAATGCAACTTAACATTACACCTCAAGGAGCTAGAGAAAGAAGAACAAACTTATTCCAAAGTGAGCAGAAGAGAGGAAATAACAAAGATCAGAGAAAAAATAAATGAAATAGAAAAACAATAGAAAAGATAATGAAACGAATAGCTGGTTTTCTGAAAAGAAACAAAATCAACAAAACTTTATCTAGACTAAAAAAAAAGGGAGAAGATTCAAATAAATGAAGTCAGAAATGAAAGAGGAGACATTAAACTGATTCTGCAGAAATACAAAGGATCATAAAAGACTACTATGAGCAATAATATGCCAACAAATTGGATAACCTAGAAGAAATGGATAATTTTTAGAAACATACAATCTTCCAAGACTGAATCATGAAGAAATAGAAAATCTAAACAGACCAATTACTAGTAAGGAGAGTGAATCACTAATAAACAACTTCCGACAAAGAAAAACCCAGGACCACATGGCTTCCCTGGTGAAGTCTAGCAAACATTTAGAGAAGAATTAATGGCAATCCTTCTCAAACTCTTCCAAAAAATTGAAGAGGAGGGAACAATTTCAAACTCATTTTATGAGGCCAGCATTACTCTAGTACCAAAACCAGACAAGGACACTATAAGAAAAGAAAATTACAGGCCAATATCCCTGATGAACGTAGATGCAAAAATCCTCAACAAAATACTAGCAAACCAAATTTAAAAGCACATTAAAACAAGCATACACCATGATCCAGTGGAATTTACCTCTGAGATGCAAGAATGCTTCACCATATGCAAATCAATAAATGTGATAATACACCACTTTAACAGAATGACGTATAAAAGTCGTATGATCATCTCTATAGATGCAGAAAAAGCATTTGAAAAAAATGAACATCATCTCATGATAAAAACTCAACAATTAGGTATAGAAGGAATGTGCCTCAACATAACAAAGGCCATATATGACAAGCCCACAGCTAACATCATACTCAACAGTGAAAAACTGAAAGCTTTTCCTCTAAGATAAGAAACAAGACAAGGATGCCTATTCTTTCGTCTTCTATTCAACGTAGTAGTGGAAGTCGTAGCTAGAACAATTAGGCAAGAAAAGGAAATAAAAGACATCCAAACTAGAAAGGAAGAAGTAAAATTGTCTCTGTTTGCAGATGACATGATCTTAAAAATAGAAAACCCTAAAAACTCCAACAAAAATCTGTTAAAACTAACAAATTCAGTAGAGCTGCAGGATAGAAAATCAGCATACAAAAATCATTTGTGTTTCTTTACACTAACAACAAATTATCTGAAAGAGAAATAAGAAAGTAATCACATTTAAAATAGCATTAAAAAGAATAAAATACTTAAGAATAAATTTAAATTTAACCAAGGAGCTGAAAGACCTGTACACTGAAAACTATAAGACATTGATGAAAGAAAGTGAAGATGACACAAATAAATGGAAGAATAACCCATGTTCGTGGGTTGGAAGAATTAATATTGTTAGAATGTCTATACTACCCAAAGCAATCTACAGATTTAATGCAATCTCTATCAAAATTTCAATAGCATTTTTCACAGAAGTATAAAAATAATCTTAAAGTTTGGATTGAACCACAAAAGACCCTGAATAACCAAAAAAAAGTCTTGAGAAAGAAGAACCAAGTTGGAAGTGTCATACTTCCTGATTTCAAACTATATTACAAAGCTATAGTAATTAAAATAGTATGGTTACTGGCTTAAAAACAAACACATAAATCAATGGAACAGAATATAGAACCCAGAAATAAACCCACACATATATGGTCAACTAATCTCTGACAAGGGTGCCAAGGACACGCAAGAGGAAAGGATAGTCTCTTCAATAAGTGGTAAACTAGATATCCACATGCAAAAGAATGAAATTGGACCCTTATCTTACATCACATGCAAAAATTAACTGGAAATGGATTAAAGACATAAGATCTGAAAACATAAGACTCCTGGAAGAAAACATAGATAAAAAGCTCCTTGACATTGGTGTTGGCAATGATTTTTTGGATATGACACCAAAAGCATAATGCAACAAAAGCAAAAATAAACAAATGGAGTACGTCAAACTACAAAGCTTCTGCACAGCAAGGGAAATAATTAACAAAATGAAAAGGGAAACTACAAAAAGGGAGAAAATATTTGCATATATCTGATAATGGGTTAATATCTAAAATATATAAGGAATTCATACAACTCAATAGCAAACAAACAGAAAAATAATCTGATTAAATAATGGGTAAAGGACCTAAATAGTTTTCCAGAGAAGACATACAAATGGCCAACAGGTACATGATAAGGTGCTTAACATCACTAATCATCAGGGAAATGCAACTCAACACTACAATGAAACACTACACTACACTACACTACACTACACTACAATCACTTCTTACATGTTAGAATGACTATCATCAAAAAGACAAGAAATAACAAGTGTTGGCAAGGATGTGGAGAAAAGGATGAGAGTGTAAATTGGTACAGCCATTGTGGGAAACAGTATGGAGATTCCTCAAAAAATTAAAAATAGAGCTACCAAATGATCCAGCAATCCTGCTTCTGTATATATATCCAAAGGAAACAAAAGATGGAAACAACTTAAGTGTCTGTTGACAGATGAATGGATAAAGGAAATATTATATATATATATACATATACACACACACATATACACACACCTAATTGAATATTATTCAGCCATAAAAAAGGAAATCCTTTCATTTGCAATAACATGAATAAATATAAAGGAAATTATATTAAGTGAAATAATCCAAATAGAGAAAGGCAAATACTTTATGTCTCCCTCATACACACACACACACACACACACACACACACACACACACACACACACAAAAGTTGAACTTACAGAAACAAAGAGTAAAATGGTGGTTGTCAGGGGCTGAGGAGTGGAAGTGGGGAGATGTTGGTCAAACTTTTAATTATAAGATGAATAAGTTCTGGAGATTTAATGTACAGCATGGTGACTATAGTTAATAATACTGTATTGTATACTTGAAATTTACTAGAAAGTAGATGTTAAGCAATCTTACCACAACACAAAAATGATAACTATGTGAGGTAAAGGATGTGTTAATTAACTTGATTGTGATAATCATTTCACAATGTATATTTATATCAAATAATCACCTTGTATACCTTAAATATATACAATTTTATGTGTCAGTTATACCTCAATAAAGCTGGAAAAAAATAATTTGTTATCTGTAATGGGGTGCGGAATTCCAGATGCAAAGAATGGCATGAACTGCAAAAAATGCTTAGAGTCAGAAAGTATAAGTTATATTACAGAACTGACCTGTAAATCTGAATAAGATCCTAGAAGTCTTGGAGTTTTCAGCAAAGCGAGCATCCTCAGGATAGAAGAAAGGAATAGAGGCATTTAATTTGAAAATTAAAAGGAATATGACATTATTTTGTGTCCTAGGCTGATGATAGGTAATACAAATTTTCAGTACATACAAATATAACAAACATGTATGTGCTGAAAAGTATGTACTGAAAAGTACTTGATATAGTAATACTATATCAACAACTACATACCAAAAAATTCTAAATAAAGAGCACAGATACTGTGTAGAGGGCATATTTTATCCATGTGCAGTCAGTCCAGGAAAGATTCCTGAGTTAGATTCTGAACTGGATTTTGAAGAGGATGAAGCCTATAAATCTCCAAAGATGAAAGAGGGCAGTGGTATAAAGCTAAATTCTAGGCTACCGAGCCAAAAAAAAAAAAAAAAATCTAGTTGAATTTCCTTTTTTTGATTGCAGAACAAATGATCATTTACAGAAGTTTTTCCCTTCCTTTTAATGACCTCCTACTCTTATCACATGAAGAATGTTCTTTTGGCGATGTTATACCATGGAGGACCTGAAAGCATAAAAGGCAAGAAAAGTCAAACTTGAGGATAGCGAACATGGTAGAGCAGTTAAAGTGAAATATCTTTTAAGGGAGTAAAGTTGTGATTAATAAAATCGTAGTTCTCATGATGAAGTACCTTGAGTGATGGACTTACTAATTAAGATTTTATAAAATAAGGGCTAGACAGCCACTGTGGATACTTGAGCTGAAGAATAAATACTATTGTACAAATATTCTCAAAGTTTGGTTGGTGTGGGAAAAGTCAAATGATGAGGAGAATTCCTAATAAGAAATCATCATTCCTATAATTCCTAATAAGCAATAATCCACACATGACATAGTGAAGGCGAAAGAGCTGGGAAGTGGGGAAATTGGGAACTGGGAGCAGGGGTATGGTGGGACTATGATGTTGATGGAAAAGTGAATCTCAAGGTTATTACAAAGAAAGGTTTAACAGAATGTGTAATTGTAGGTCAAAATAGAATTAGGGGGAAAAAAAAAGACACCAAGGTTACAAGCCTGGAAACACTGAAAGTGTTGATAATTATTGGAAATTTTGTAAAGATAGCTTTTGGGGTGGAGATGGACTTGTTTTCAATATGTTTCAGGAGTTGTTGTGGCAATTAAAATGTTTGATGGACAATCATGGATAGGGAACTAGAAAGAAGGTAAGAAGTGTATTTGTAGATGGGTGTATGGTAGCCCAAACTTGGTAACATCTGAAGCCATAAGACTCGTCTAGAGCCTTCAGAAAGGGAGTGTCAAGGGAGTGAAAAATTTGGAATTTAGCCTTGGGAAATTCCCAGAGTCATAGGAAATGAACTAGTGGTAGACGCATCAGAGGGAGTTGGAAGGAATTCTTTAGTCTCCCCTCCTATAATCCACAATGCCATAAATTCACCTCTAAAAATCTACAAAAGTAGACCTCTAGTCTGCTGTTAAGAACCTGAAGACACAGTGTTTCGTTTAAGCCAAAGCAAGGGAGAGTGGAGAAATAACAACTTCGATGGTTTACATTGTATGACATTGCAGGATTGTACAGAGCTTGCACAGACAGTGTCTTTACTTCCACAACAACTTAGTGAAATGATTGTTAATTGTCCTCTTTGTACTGATGAGGAATGAAAGAAGGGCTACTTGTCTAAATTTCTAAAAAAAATGAAAACAGAGTGGGAAAAAATACTGAATTTGGATAAGGAAGTCATTTGAAAAAACACTCAGTTTCTCAAATTTTACATTGTGATTTGGGAAAAATTATCTCCACATAGGCCTTCTTTTAAAGATGGGTACTTCTGCTCTCTTAAAAATTCTTGCTGGTGCTGGAAAACTTCCTTTTGTTTATCATGTAATAGTCTCTCATAATGCAGAGCAGTAATAAGCAAACAAAGGCATCTACTCCGTTCAAATTCTGCCAAGTTTATTATAAAAAATTGATGGGTTCAGTGGTGAATGTTTTATTCAAAATACATGTATCTGTTTAACTAGAGACAGTTCATTTTGATATGACTTTATACTTCTATGCCTGCTGTTCTTGAGAAATTTTCTGTTTTTCTGTAAACTACTGATTTAAACTGTAGATAGGGATTGGTTATAGAAAATGCCAGAGAGAAAATAAATTTAAAAATATAATAGGGAAAATACAGCTATCCTCATTTTATTGTGGATTCAAAGAAGCACATGCTAACCCTTAACCCCTCCTCTTCCTTCTTCTAAACCCTCCTTAACATCATCCTCAATTCACTGTACTTCTCTTTCCCACTCCACAGCACTTTTCTGTTCTCTCTCCCTCTATGTGTGTGTGTGTCTCATTCATTTAAACCTTCCCAGGGTGGATCTAGTTTCTTAGCATGGTCTAGTCAATCAACAAGGTATAGTTAATCATACAGTCTCCCCAGTGTGTGGCCATAAGCAGCTTTCAAAGTGGGAAAATGGGATGTTAGCCAGAAGAGGCTATCTTCTCATTTAAATACAGGTTTTACAGAGCTAACAATTAAAAATATTTTCCCTGTTATATGTACTGGTATATTTATAAATGTGCATATCCATACATTTCTTTTGTAGGATATTTAATCTAAACTTCATAATGTATTTGTGGACTCCTAGATAGTCATACCATTCACTACTAACCTTCCCCCAAATTAGTTATAATCTTTGTAAATTCTTAAAATCTGCCTTTTTCTAGGTGTCTTATATGTTTTCCATTAGTTAAGTGACTCGAGAATAACATTGAGAATAAACATTGAGAATAAAAGATACTCCCATATATCCTTTATCCTGATTTGCCTGTTGTTTCCATTTCAATACCCAAAAGGCTCTAGGTCCATGGATCCCAAACTGTACACCAAGGCACCCCTGGGCATTGCAGTCAACTAACACGGGCATTGCAGTCAACTAACACGGGCCCTGCAGGATGTTTTCAATTTTTGAGAGAAACACAGCGACATCTGTTGGGCATGGCCTGAACTATTACTATTAAGTTGTTGAGATTGGTTTTAGCCTAGAAAGCCTTGAAAAAACTACTGCAACACTAAGGGCCCCATGAACTGAAAAAGTTTGGGAATCTGCTCTAGGCATTAAAATTTCTTTTGTATAAAATTAATAGTTCAATTATTTTTTGTACACAATTAATCAAAACAAATATGTTACCCACATTTTGATAAATAATTATTAAACAAAAAATTAAATTTTTATCAAAAACACATGAATTAATGAGATGCATAGGACATTTTCTCCCCAATTAGTTCATGTGTCTACATGAATTTTACTGACTTGACTGAATCAATTTTTATTTATATTTTTCTTTTGATGGTGTAAACCTTGAGAAAACTTGTTTATGTAAGTAAATAGATGGAAACAGGAAGAGATTTATTATAGCACTGTCATTATTCTTTGAACTGCTTTTGAGTTATATACCAAATATATAAGCAAAGAGTTGGAAAACTCCCATACTTGTAGAAGGATTTATTGTCTAGACCTGTGCTGACTGGTAGCCATTAGCCACATGTGGCTATTTATATTTAGATTAATGAGAATTAAATAAAATTTGGGGTCATCCCAGTGGCATAGCAGTTAAGTTCGCACGCTCCGCTTTGGCAGCCCGGGGTTCGCTGGTTGGGATCCTGGGCGCAGACCTATGCACCGCTCATAAAGCCATGCTGAGGTGGTGTCCCATATAGAGCAACTAGAAGGATGGACAACTATGACGTACTGCTGTCTACTGGGGCTTTGGGGAGAAAAAAGGAAAAAAGGAGGAAGATTGGCAACAGATGTTAGCTCAGGGCCAATCTTCCTCCAAAACAAAAATGTTTAATTTAATTTAAAATTCACTTCCTCAGTTGCACTAACCATATTTCAAGCGCTCAAAAGCCATGTGTAGTTAGTGGCTACTGTATTGGACGGTGCAGACACAGAACATTTCCATCATTGTAGAAAGTTTGATTGGATAGTGCTGGTCTAGACATTAAAGTCATCCTCTTTCTCAACACTTACACCAATATTTTAAATAATTTATTTTTGGTACCCCAGAGGTTTTTCCACTCTGGGTAAATGCAGTATAGTTTTTTTAATATACGTGTTATCATACTGATGTATTTTTTAGTTACTTGCCTCTTTTATTCAACTTAATGTTTTTGAGATTCCATCACTGATTTATGTAGCTTTTCTTCATTTGTTTTGCTGTTGAATATTCCATGGTATGAATATACTGTATCAACTTGCACACACATGGATAGTTTTTTTTCAGTTTCTTTGTCATTAAAACCAGTGCTGCTCTGAAATTCTTGTTTGTGTCTCCCAGGGCGCATGTGCAAATTTCTTTGGGATATATACCCAGGAGTAGAATTCCTGGGTCATAGGATATTTCCATCTTCAATTTTACTGGATAATGCCAAATTGTTTTCCAAAGTGGTTATACTAATTTCCCATCAGCAGTTCTTACTTCTTCAAGTATTAATTTCAAATTAGGTTTGGCTGTGATTGACAAAAACAAAGAAACAAAAATAACAGTGGCTTAAACAAACAAAAATATATTTCTCTTCCTGTAGATAAGGTTCAGAGGTAAGCATTTCAGTGCACTGTGGTGGCTCCACGATCATTAGAGTCCAAGTCTCCTTTCTTGTTGCTCCACTATCCTCAACATGTGGTTTTCACCTCATGGTAGAAGGGGGCTTCCTGATCTCTAGCCATCATGCTTGTATTCAACCCCTCAGGAGGAGGAAGAGGGAAAGAATTTATGCTTCCCCTCCTAGACATTTATAAGAACATTTCCTAGAATTTGAGCAATCTATATCTGCGTATAACCTATTAGCCAGACCTTAATCACATAGTCACAACAAGCTATAAGAGTGACTGGAAAATGAGATCTTTATTCCAAGTGGTTATGTGCTCAGCCAAAAATCAGCGGTCATTTGACCAAAGAAGGTAAAGAATGCTGGGGGACAACAAGTGCTTTCTTCCACTTTCCATACAGTTTCCTACACTTCCCTGATTACTGGAGAGGATGAGCATCTCTTTAAGTTTCTAAGGCCATTTGAATTTCCAATTCTATGAAGCAACTGTTCGTTTCTTTTGTTCATTTTTTTTCAATTGTTTTATTTTCCTTATTAAGTTTTAGGAATTTATTAAATATCCTGAAATAGTTGATCTGTCTTTCTGTGACCTTATGTTTTAGGCATTTTCCTTGTAACCAGCATATAAGAAAATTTTAAAAACTCTAGTCTAGGGGCCAGCCCGGCGGCATAGTGGTTGAGTTCGCGTGTTCGGCAGCCCAGGGTTTGCAGGGTCAGATCCTGGGTGTGGACATATGCACCGCTCATCTAGCCATGCTGTGGAGGCATCCCATATACAAAATCGAGGAAGATAGGCACAGATGTTAGCTCACAGCTAATCTTCCTCAGCAAAAGGAGGAGTATTGACAGAGGTTAGCTCAGGGCCAATCTTCCTCACACACACACCAAAAAAACCAAAAAACTCTAGCCTGAAATCTTCATCTTTTGTCTGGTGAGTTTAGTCCATTTATTGTGATTACTAACATGTTTCTAATTCTTTCTGCCATCTTATTTTGTGCTATTTGTTCTACTTTTTTAGTTTTTAAAAAAATTTCTTAACTTACTCTGAATTGAATCTTTTTCTTATTTCATTTTTTTCCCCTACTGGTTTAGCAGTTATCTGCTATATTACTACTACTGTAATGGTTACATTTTAAATTCTAATATGCATGTACATATAAAATCTAAAAACAATCAAAACACTTACCCCTTTCAGGACTATACAAGAGTTTTAGAATATTTTATCTCAATCTCTTCTTCCTGTTTATTTGCTGTTGTCAAATATCTTGGGTCCTGTCTTCTTTTTTAATCATAGAAATTAGATAT
This sequence comes from Diceros bicornis minor, assembly GCF_020826845.1. NCBI lineage: Eukaryota > Metazoa > Chordata > Mammalia > Perissodactyla > Rhinocerotidae > Diceros > Diceros bicornis. The sequence continues at coordinate 23,025,846 of NC_080771.1, forward strand.
TTTTTGTAATATTTTATTTTATATAATTTCAAACACATAAAATTTTCAGAAATTGTACAAAGAATTCCCATATATACTCTACCCAGATTTTCCAATTGTTTAAATTTTGCTCTATTTGCTTTATTATTCTTTCTCTCTCCCTCCTTCCCACCTCCTACTCCCATCTAAGAGCAATTTGGAAAGTTGTCAATATTATTCCCCTCTACCACTAAATGTGTATTTCCTAAGAAAAAGGCATTCTCTTACATAACCAAAGTACAATTATCCAAGTCTAAAAATTTAACATTATACAATACTATTCTGCTACAGTCTACATTCAGATTTGTCAGGTGTCCCAATAACGTCCTCATAGCCATCGTCCTACCTACCCAGTCCAGGATCCACTCCAAATTACATATTGCATTTAGTAGCCGTATCTCTGTAGGCATATTTGATCTGGAACAGCTCCTCAGAATTTGTCCTGCTTGACCTTGAAATTTTTGATGTCTGGTTAAATTTATAGAATGCCCCTCAATTTGGGCTTGCATAAAGTTTGCCCATGGTTACCAATTCAGATTAGGTTTTTGGGGCAGAAATAGCACAGAACTGTTGGTGAATCCTTCTCAGCAAATCATATCAGAAGGCCATGATATTGATTTGCCCTGATATTGGTGATGATAAGTTAGATCACTTGTCTAAGGTGGTATCTTCCAGGTCTGTCCACTGTATAAGTTACTGCTCTTCTCTTTAATTAACAAATAATATATGGATAGATACTTTGAAACTATGGAAATATCCTATTCCTCATCAAACTTTCACCTATTAGTTTTAGCAACCATAAATGATTATCTACCTCCACCATTCCTTTTCTGTTTTTTGGTTGACAATTTATGTAAGAAAGATCTTTCCCTTCTCCCTTATGCTTCTGTGTTTATATCAGTATTGTTATGGACTGCATGTTTGTGTTCACCTCTCCCCCCAAACTCATATGTTGAAAGCCTAATTCCCAATAGGATGGCATTGGAGGTGGGGCCTTTGGGAGGTAATTAGGTTATGAGAGTGGAACCCGCATGATGGGATTAGTGAGTGTCCTTGTAAGAAAAGGAAGAGAGCTAGACTCTGCTCTCAGCCATGTGACGACACAAGGAGAAGATGGCCATATGCAACTCAGGAAGCAGGCTCCCACAACACACTGCCAGCACCTTGATCTTGGACTTCTGAGCCTCCAGAACTGTGAGAAATAAATATCTTATGTTTTAGCCAGTCTATAATAATTTGTTATAGCAGCATGAACTGAATAAGACGAGTATGGACTCATGGACACACTTTATTCTATAGGTTATAATTCATCACTATCATTATTTATTTTGATATACAAATTGTCCCAGATTTGTCAAGTAGGAGACCTTTTAAATGTTCCTGTGTCTTTTTAATATGTCCCCACCATTCATTGAGCATTTCCTCACTTGCTGGAGTAAAATGTTCCAGGCTCATCTTGTACTTCCCTACTCCAGCCTAAAATTAGCCTTTTCCCCCATAGAGCTTTATTGCTTTTAGTGGAGAGTAGAATTTTGAAACCAAGATCTGTACACTAAGTGTGCTCATTGATACTGGTGTATCATTGCCTGTAGGCTCTCTCAACTGATAGAGCTAGAAAATAGTTTTACCATTTCTAAAACACATATACTTTATATACACATGTACACCTATATCTATATTTATTTTTCTATCAAAAAATGTGTTTATCCTGATAACTACAATTCCACTTCAACACCATATGCTATATTCTAGTCTTCCCCCTTTCCATATTTGTAACTCTCTTCTTTAACAGTGAGAAATCTGGCTTCCACTATCCTCAATATGTTTAGTCATTTGCTCTTGCCTAAATTCACAGAAGGTAGTTTCAAATTTCTAAGTCATATCATTGCAAAAAGCAAGCCTACTAACTGGAATTTAATATTTTATAGTGGTTTTTTTAAGCTAAAATTCACATACAGTGAATGTATATGTCTTAAGTATACAGTTTGATGAGTTTTTTTCACTTAATAATTTTAACTTTTAGATTTATGTCCATAAGTAAATAATATATACATATCTCCCAGAATTTATAATTGTTATCTGTAGAAAGGTTTGCTGATATCATTTGCTCCACTATTGCCTAAAGTAGACACCTCATTTTGTCATTTTACACAGCAGAGTTGATTTAGATATACATATATCTAATATATCCCTTTTTTGATTGTTTTTGCTTGCATTTCTTCTTACACCACATACCTTCTTTCTGGGATCATTTACCTTCTTCCTGAGGTATAGTCCTGAAGAATTCTTCAGTGAGGGTCAGTTACTCATAAACTTTCCATTTTTGTCTGAAATGTCTTTATTTTAGCCTTATCCTTTAAAGATAATTTCCTCAGAATACAATTTTAGGTTGCGAAATTATTTTCTCTCAGGAATTTAAATATGTTCTATCCCTGGTTTCTAGTTTCCATTGTTGCAGTTGAAAAGTCAGATATCAATGTTGTTTCTTTCACGGTGAGTTGTCATTCTCTTTGTTTGCTCTTAAATTCTTCTCTTCATGTTTGGTGTTTTTCAGATTCACTCTTGTGAGGTAAGATGTATGTGTGGATTTCTTTATATTTATCCTTCTCAGGATCATTATACTTTCTGATTCTAAGGATTCATATATTCCAACATTTCTAGAAAAGTCTCAGTAATTATCTCCTTGAATATCTTTCTTATCTTCATTATCACACCTAAAGCTATGAATACATGGTTATTAGACCTTCTTATTCTCCTCTACATACCATAATTTGTTTTTCATATTTTTCATTTCTCTCTCTATGCTTTATTCTGGCTAATTTCTTTAGTTTTATCTTCTAGTTCACTAATTCTCTCTTTTTCTATGTCAAATCTGATGTTTCACCTGTCCAGTGAATTTTAAATTTTAATTATTTTTTTCCATAAAAAATCTAGTTGAATCTTTTAAAAAAATCTGTTTGGTCATATTTTGTATTCTATTATATCTGGCTTATATTTCTATTCCTTCCTTCATTTCTTTATATATATCAAACATATTTGTTCTATATTCTGAATTATGTAGTTCCAATATTTGAAATACAGTATTTTTTCATCAGATTTTTCTCTTTGTTATTTTCATTGGTTCTTGCTCATAGTATCTTGTTTCCTCATGGGTTTCGTGATTTTCCTTTTATTTTTCATCATGAGATTATGTAAACTGGGACCTTTTATGAGCAAATTTTATGAGGCCAGTGTTGAGGATGCGTTTTCCTAGAATGGATGTGCATTTTCTCCTGCTAGATGCCCGGAAAGAACTATCAACCAAGGATTAATTTCTCAGCTGGAATTTTTTTGATCCCATATAGGTAGTGTGAGATCAATCCTGATACTACTCACATGACAGCCAACATGTGATTATGAATTAGGGTGCTCATACATCCTGGTTTGCTCAAGACAGTCTCAGTTAAAAATGCCCTTTGTCTTGGTGTAATTATTAATAATTACCTTCTTCCACTCTCAGAAGATTCCTTGTTAGGATTATAAATGTCACCCTATTAAGAATACAAAAGGGAGAGACTTTTTGTCTCTTCCAACCATAGCCAAGGCTGAACAGAGGTTTTATTATTTCTCCTTTTACAGGGCAGAACTTCTAGTTCACTCTTTCATTGATGGTGTATCTCCCAGAATCCTGATTTTGAGTTGGGGTTTCTATTCCAACTTCTAAAATAAGAAACTCTAGGTTTCTGGGGATTGACAGATACCCTCAGGGCAGCTGCTGGCTTTAGCATGTTTACCTTTCTGGATTCATGCTTCTGCTTAGTTCTTTGCCTCTAAGGGTTTTTTTTTTTTTTTTTTTTTTTTACTTTATTGTGAGCTCAGCTATATATTTAAAAGGATGTTGTAAATCTTTTATCCAGAATATTTAGTTGTTTGGTTGCAGGAAGTTTTTTTTCCCCCTAGAACAAAATCCCTGGGCTCCTCATGAATACTGACTGAACTACATGTGGTATTGGAAGAGCCAATTTTTCTGGTGTTGAGGTAGCCCAGAAACTTCAAAGAGCAGGTTTCCTTCTTGAGGGCTCTCACTTGTTCCACTTTGTTGAAAATAGGAGGACAATTTACTTGAAGGAAAAAAATGTCCAAAAAAATTATCTTTTAATGTTTTATATTCTCCAGATATGAACTGAGAGCATAAAGTAAAATCACTTTCATTTTTCTAACAAAGGAAATAGACAAGTACCAGCATAGAAGACTAAAGATACTATTATTATATGCTTTTTATAAATGAAGAAAATGGGGGACAGAGAGGCTAAATAACTTATCCATGGTTCATTATTAGTAAATGATGGAACTGATATTGGAACCCATGGCCGGCCTGTCTATAATACTCATACCCTTAACCACTACCTCATATGTTCCTTGGCACAATTATACGCATTCTTTTATCTCGTCATCATAAAATGTGTGCTCATGGGAGAAAGTACTGCCACATTTAATATGTATTATAGCCTTTCTAGTATTTTGGGTTTTGATAAATATCCAAAAGCCACTCAGTAAAGGATACAAAAGGATAGAAAAAAATAAAAGAATGTCAGCCCTGTTACAGATTATAAATACTATGGGGAAACACAGAACTTTTAATGCTAAATCATAAGTTCTTTCCATTTCTCCATCCCTTTTCTCGTTCTGTTCCATCTCCCTGGAAGTCTCTTTTCTGTTTGTTTACCTGAAAATTTCTTGTTTATCCTTTTAATACAGCTCAAATATTATCTCCATTTTTAAAAAAATCTCCCATGAATCCCATTCTCTCCATAGCCTTGCTCAGACAGAATTAATGATTTACTCATCTCTGTTCTCAAAGCATTTTTACATAGCTTTATAATAACACTTATCAATTGTATTATGTTGAACCATATTAAATCATCATTTTTACAGGTCAAAAAGGGTTGAATGTCAACAACATCATATGGTTCCACCTAAATTTCTTGTGTATATACATACCCCATTAGATTTAGGATAGAGACCATGTGTCATTTACCTTTGTTTCTTTAATTCAGCACCTGGCAATAGCCCCAAAATACGATTATTGAATTGAATGAATGCCCATACCTCAGGGCATTATTAAAAAATATTAATCACTGACATCTACTGCGTATACATCAACCAATCAGAACAGATACTGGTGTTAAACAATTGCTAAAACTGTGCCCATTCTATCAGCTACATATCAGCCCAGCCCATGCCAACAGTACGTGCAGAATAAGACTTTTAGGATTGTAACGAACCCCAAAATGGGGTTCTAACCAACTACATTCAATGACTGAACCTTCTCTATAACAGTGCCACCAAATATCACTTCAACTTTTAGTAACAAGGAACTAAAAACTTTTGTAGTAACCAGTTCTATCTTTGTGCACCTTTCATCCCTAGAAAATTCTTTCTTCCAGTAGACACTACAGTCTATCTTCCTTTAACTTCCATCCACAGAGCCTAATTATAAGCTTAAAGGCTTCAGCACAAGTCTTATTCCTCTCCTAGATGACAGCTCTTCAGATATTTGAATATGGCCATTATATCATCCCCCAAGTCATTTCTTCTGAAGATGAAGTATCCTTGGTTTCTTAAACCAGTTATTATTTTACATGGTTCATATTCCCTCATAATTATAGTATTCTTTGACTATTTTTGTCTACCTATGATGCCCAGAACTGAGCCCTGTATTCCAAGTGGGATATGATGAGAACAGAAGAGAGCAGGACTATCCCATTCTTCAACCCCATTTCAGACATGGTTTGACAGCATGTTGCACATGACAGGGTGATACACCAAGGCAGTTCCTGCAGTCTAAAACAAGAGTATAAACCCAGTCCTGGGAAGCCATGCTATAGGACGGACAGGCTAGATAACTAAACTAGATCTGTGGTTCTTAACCCTGGCTATGCGTCAGAACTGCCTGTAGAGCCTTTAAAAAACACACATGCCTGAGCCCCATGCCAGACCTACTGAATATAATCTAGATGTGGGACCTTTTAAAAGGGTATGGAGGCAATAGAAAGTGGTCAAGAATGCTTGCTCTAGAGCAAGACTTCCTGAATTCAAATTTGGATTCATGTAATTTTGTGAATTGCTTAAACTCTCTAAAAAGGTATAATGACCTCAAAGGGCTGTTGTGAGAGTTAAATAAGTTACTATGAGTAAAGAACCTAGAACAGCCCCTCACACTTAATACGTGCTAAGTGAATATTGTTTATTATTATGATCTAGGTGTGCTTAAATCTCTGCTGCTGGTTTCCATGCACAAGCTGAGAAAGCACTGGTATAGGACATGGTCTGACACGATAGTCCCCTCTGTCAGGAGGGGCCAGTTGCAGATGATCTTCCTACCTTTCTCAGGCAAGAATTCCTAATTCCCAATTCCCTCCTCTCCCATTGGCTTATCACCACAGTGACCCCACAGAAACTTCAGTTCTCAGGTGGTCATTAGGACTTAACTGCTGCTGAGACAATGCCTCTCCCTTCCCTCCACTACACTCACTGAAGTCTGGGCCAGTGCTTCTCTCACATTTAGATCTTACAAGCTACTTCAAAAAGTGGGAACATAGATTTGCCAACTTTAAATATTACCAAGCAAGAACATTCAAAAATTATAATCACATCTACTATCAACATAAAAGAAAAGACATGGAAGCACTAAAGAAGTAGGAAGTTGTAATCTCAGGATAAATAATAAGGCTACCATAATTAAGTCAAACCTAAGACCAACTCTCTTTGTCCATGACTAGTTTGTTTAATTGCAGTAAATATCATCCTGTTCTTTGCCTGAACCCTCACTTGTAATTATAATTATAGCATATGCGTAGAGAGCCTTTAAACTTGGTAATTGCTGCCTGAATAGAAAAAAAATGCCACTCTTGATTTACAGCTATGTTTTGGCATATTTATGTTTCTGTGGCTTTTTTTACTAAGTTGGGTTTGTTTCGATAGTTTCTTTTAGTATAAAATTTATGTAGCTGTATTTTGGAATGAAAAATAACATATATTTTCCTATACAAGTTTTTCTCATTTAAGCTAATGAAAATTCTGCCTATTAGGTACTGGGAAAGTATCTGTCAGTAGTTAATGCTAATAGAGACACCAGAGCATTCTCTCCACTATTAATCTGTGGATAATGGAAGGCCCATTTCTTAAGTACACCAGAAGAAAGAATAGAAAAAATACTGGCTATGACACCAAATGAATTGTCTTTCTCCCACACTACTGTGCCCTTGTAACCTAGGGCATGTAGAGCAGGCTGGCAGCCATCGCATTACAGATTTAAAAGTGCTGGAATCTCTGGGTCCTGTAGCAGGTTGCCTGATGGATTGGTGAGTAATGTACTTGAAGAGTGCATTACTGAGCTCTAGACTAATGGCCACCTCTTGCCCATGGCCTTTATGGTAGATCATTCATTGTGCTGCCTCATCAGCTTCCTGCCAGTCTGTATCTGGCATGAGCACTGGCTGTTCCAAAGCTGATTAATACCCTAGGAATGAGTCCCACTGCAGATCTCAGTGTGGATTACACAAGTGAGAATGTTCTGGTGCTATGGGGACGACACAACTTTTCTTTGAATTCAGGAATCCTTATTTGAGAAGATGAAATTAGCTCACCAATTAGTATATTGCCATATATGGCAAATTTTATAAAAATTTAAGAAATTTCCAATAACATAAATGCAGTGATTGGTAATTTCCAGGTTTTAAGTTCTACAAGGATGAAAAAATCTCAGAGGGGATATCTATAATGTAAAGCAGTCATCTAAGGAGACAGCACATCACAACATAACTGTATATTGCATTTTTATTTAGCTTTTCTCTTTCTCAGATGTTTTGCTGATTCCAGAATTTTAAAAAAGGTGAAAAATCTATACTTTCCACCTGTAAAGTAATGTAGACTTTTCTCTGAAAGGCCTACAATATGATATTTACTATAAAGAGTTACAAATGGAATTTGATGGTAGAATTTTATTCGGTGGAAATGTATGACATAACATTTGCTTTTGATTTAATATAGAAAATTACCTTGACTTGTTAACAGAAAAAAAATCCGTAATTTATATATTGTGAAAGTAGAGGTCTGCAAAAATTATAGATTTTCAACATAGCTATTAATTATAATTAGCACTTTAAAGGAATAATAACACACATTAAATTTCTTAGGTCTTTTGGTAATTTAATCAGCACAAGGATATCATATTTCTTCAAATTCAATTTCCTGAAATTGAGTGTGTGAAATAAAACAAAAGAAACAAAAGCAAATAATAGAAGACCACGTATAACTCAGGACTAAGTACTATATAGACTATAATTCTAGGAGAATTTGGAGGAGAGGGAAGTCAATGATTACTTGAGGAATAAGAAACATCATGGAGAAGATGAAGGTTAAGCTGACTCTTAAAGACTAGAATTAGGGTAGGCAGAGGGAAGGGTGGGTAATCCAGGTCAGTAAAATAGAATGAGGAAAAGCACAGAAGTATTAAAGAACATGACATATTAATGGACTAGAAAGAAGAAAAGCCTGACCAAAGCAGCGGATATGGGTTTGGGAAGTAGTAGAAAGTAAAGTACAGGCTGACAGGACTTCTGTTTCTGGCAGTGTGGTAGACTAGATCGCCTAGAAACCCTCCTGCTATAATCATCTGGAAATGCTAAATAAAATAGACCAAATTTCCTTTGAAATATATAGCTTACCTTCCAGAAAAATGATAAAAATATACAGGGTTCAGAAATAAGCTAGAAGCTTATAACCAGAGGGATAAACATGAACTAAGGCTGTGACTGCCCTGAGAAGTTGGAGCTGGTGGGAAATGGAGATTGTTGGTCTTGGAAATCTAGAAGCTTGAATTAACAACCCCAAGTGGACTGAAGGTGAGATCTTGAGCCTGGATAGGCCAAGGAGTTAGAACTAAAACACCACTTGCTTAGTGCCTCTCCCTTGAAAAGCCAGGACTCTTAAATTATTAAGTGATACATTATTTTTGAAAGAATAGGTTAGGGGGGAATATACCTACTGCACAGAGAAATGATAAGGAAGCTTGTCAGGGCTGGACTGAGTGTAAAAAATTTTTTTTTTTATTGAGAATAATAACAATGATCTGCCATGTATGAATTTGGAGAATACATTATTCATAGTACCTAGATGGTCTGGTAATTCCCAAAGCCAGAAATTAACATAAAAATTGGCCCCGAAACAGTAAAATTGCTGGAAAGAACTAACACAAAACTCTTTGGAAGTACATTTTATAGATAAAAGCCATTGAGGATTAGCTCTCAATTCAATATTATATAACACCAAAAGAAACAATCTACAATAAGTGGCAGTTATTAAACATAATAAATAGCAGTATTAAGCTTCCCCAGCAGTCAATAAAAGTTCTTTAGGGAGATATTAAAGCCAATGGAGAGAGGCAATAATCAGAGATAATGACTGAGAATTTTCCAGAACAGGTGAAAGGCATGAGTCTTCAGATTCAGATAGCATAATAAAGCCTGAGCTTGAAAACACATTCCAAGATACTCTATAGTGAAACATCAGAATACCAAAGATAAAGATAAAAATTTTTTTAACAGTTAGAGCATAAAAAATATTACTGAAAAAAGAATAATAATATCTACAGCAGATTTTCCAGTAATAACAACAGAAGGTAGAGGGCAATGGAGTAATAGTTTCTTAATGCTGCAGGGGAAAAAAAACTACCAATATAGAATTCTATACCTTGATAAGTTTTCATTCAAGAATGAGAATTTTAAAAATGATATTTTTAGACAAATGAAAACTTCAAGAGTTTATTATTTATATGATTTCACTGGAAAAAAATTAAAGAATGTTTTTCAGGAGGAAGGAAGTTGAACCCAGAAACAGGTGGGGAAGGGAAGAAGCAATGCTGAGCAAAAAAATGACAAATATGTAGGTAAATCTAAGTAATCACTAACTGTATAAGGTAATAATAAAAATAAGTATTTTGGAAGGTACAAAAAAGAGGAACTAAAATACTAAAAAGTTACAACATGAAAAAAGAAAGAATTGAGTCTTTTTATTTGTCACTAGAGCATGATTAGTTACAGACTCTATTAATTCAAATGTGTGTGTACAAGAAATGAGAAGACAAACAAACAAGTGAAACATATGGATTGAAAATAAGTAAAAACGATATAATTGTTCACATAGAAATGCCAAACAAATCTGACAAAGTGTTAAAGCTAATAAAAGAGTACAAATTACTAGATACATGTTTAATAAGCAAAATGTCAATTACATTTCTATGCATCAGCAACAAACCATTATAAAATATAATTTTAGAAAAATACAAATTTATAGTAACGGTAGTTGCGGACACCTAGGAATAAATCTAACAAAATATTTAGAGAAAATTCAGGGAGAACATTATGAAAACTTATTGAGAGAACATTTTTTATAATTTTTTTAAATAATTTTATTTATTTATATTTCCCCCCAAAGCCCCAGTAGATAGTTGTATGTCATAGCTGCACATCCTTCTAGTTGCTGTATGTGGGACGTGGCCTCAGCATGGCCGGAGAAGTGGTGCGTCGGTGCACACCTGGGGTCCGAACCTGGGCCGCCAGCAGCAGAGCGCGTGCACTTAACCGCTAAGCCACGGGGCCGGCCCAGAAAACATTTTTTAAAAGACTTAAATAGTGCATAAAATATACACCATGTTTGCAAGTGGAAAGCCTTAATATTGTAAAGATTTAAATTCTCCACAAATTAACCTATAAATTCAATGAATTTGAATGAAAACCCAAATCATGAAAGTTGACAGGCATCTTTGTACTAGGTTTTAATACCTATAGGCTTAGTGCTCCCTCATAATTTTTCACTTTCAGTGTTTTCAGGACTATTCTTTCATGTTTGTTTTTCTATATGAAATTTAGTATTCTTTTGTTTACTTACATAAAATAACTTGCTGATATTTTATTGTAATTTTATTTAACTTATAAATCAACTTAGGGAGAACTGACATATCTATAATGTTGGGTTGTGCTATCTAAGAACAAGTGATCAGGGCCAGACCTGTGGCATAGTGGTTAACTTTGCGCGCTCCACTTTGGCGGCCCAGGGTTCACAGGTTCGGATCCTGGGTGTGGACCTATGCACTGTTCATCAAGCCATGCTGTGGCAGGCATCCCACATATAAAGTAGAGGAAGATGGGCATGGATGTTAGCCTGGGGCCAATCTTCCTCAGCAAAAAGAGGAGGATTGGCAACAGATGTTAGCTCAGGGCTAATCTTCCTCACCAAAACAAAACAAAAACAAAAACAAGAACAGGTGATGTCTTTCCATTGGGTAAAGTCTAATTTTGGGTCTTTTGAGTGTTTTTAACATTTTTCCCATAAAATTTTACACATTTATTGTTAAACTATGTATAGGTGCTTATATTCTTTATTGATACTGTAAAAGAGGTTTTCTCCAGTATTATGTCCTCTGATTATTGTTTATGTATATGAAAGCTTGTGATTTTGTATGTTAATTTTAAATCTTGCTATCTCATGGAATTAATGTTTCAGTTAGCTCTATCATTTATTTATCTAGGATTGTCCAAGTAAGCTATCATATCATTTGCAAATAGAGATAGTTTTACTTCTTTATCTATTCCTATTTCTTGTTTAATTGCATTGACTAATACGTCTAGTATAATGTTGAATAGTGAAGATAGTGCCTACCTTATTTTGTTCCTGATCTTAGTAGAAATGTCTCTAGTGTTTCCCCATTATAAGATACTGACTTTAAGATTAAGTATATAAATTTTATCTTGGTAATAAAGTATTCCACAGTTCCTATTTTCTTGAGAATTTTTATCATGAATTGGCATTGAATTCTGTCAGACTTCTTCAGTGTGTGTGGACATAATCATATGATTTTTTCTTATATTGGAAGGTGTATGATATTAATGGATTTTTAAATATTGAACCAACCTTGCATTCTTGGACTAAATCCCACCTGGTCATAGTGTATTATTTTCTTAATGTGGTTAATGTGGTGTTGGATTTTATTTGCTAATATTTAGTTTAGAATTTTTGCAACAATATTCATTGGATATAGACATAGGATCATAGATGTCTTTGTTTGTATTGTCTTGATCTGGTTTAGATATCAGTGTTATACTTTCCTCATAAAGGGAATTAGGAAGTTTTCCTTCCTTTTCAATGCTGTGGAATAATTTACAGAGCAGTGGGACCATCTTGGTCTTTGGAAGACTGGTAGAATTCCTTTGTGAAAACATGTAGGCCTGGTGCTTTTGTGTGGAGTAGTTCCTTAATAACTTACACTATTTCTTCTAGGGTACTTGGTCTGTTTAAGAGTTCTAACTCTACTGGAATTACTTTTGGTAATCCGTATCTAAGAAATTATTCATTTCATATAGATTTTCCATTTATTTTTATAAAGGTCTACAAAATTTTCTCATGGGTTTTTATTTTAATTTCTTCTGTTTTAATTGTTATTTACTCATCTCATTTATCATTTTGTGTATTTGGGCTTTCATTTTTTGTGTGATGGGTTTATAGTCATTTTCTCAGTATTGTTATTTTTTTTCAAAAAACAGAGTTTTAATTCATTAACTAAATGTACTACTTTTCTATTCAATTCCTCATTAATTTCTGCTTTTGTCTTTATTTCCTTCTTTGCATTTTTATTTTGCTTGACTTCATTGTTTTTTTTCTAGTTTTATTGAGTAGAGAATTTGATTTATTTTTATGCTTTTACTTTTATTTTTATTTTTAAAGTTTTAAAAGTGTTATTGCCATACATACAATAAATTACTCAAATGTAAGTGTTTAGTGTGATTAGCTTTCACATATGTATATACCTGTGACACCATTACTACGATCAAGAAAATAAACATATTCATCACCCCAAAAGTTAATCTGTGCCTCTCTATAGTCCCTTCATTCTACCCCTTTTCATTTCCAGGCAACTACTGATTTGCTTTCTGTCAAAATAGATTAATTTTAATTTTCTAGAATTTTATATAAATGGAGTCATACAGTACATATTCTTTTTTCTCTGGTTTCTTTCACTCGACATAATTATTTTGAGATCATCCATGTTGTTCCGTATATCAATAGTTCATTACTTTTCACTGTCAAGTGGCATTCCATTACATACACCACACTGTTTATCCATTCACTTAATGGTGCAGATTTGAGTTGCTTCAAATTTTTACTATTACAAAAGAAGCTGCTATGACGTTTGTGAACAATTCATTGTATGGACATATGCTTTCATTTCTCTTAGGGAAATACTAATTTACCCAAGAAATGAAATGAAATATGCTTTCATTTCTCTTGGTGGATTATATGGTAGATATATGTTTAACTCTCGAAGAAATAGCCACAGTCTTTCCCAAAATTGTCATTCTACATTTCCACCAGCAGTGTGTGATTGTTCCAGTTCCTCAACGTCTTGTCAATACTTGTTATGGTCAGTCTTTTTAATTTTAGATATCTAATAGATGTATAGTGGTATATTTTGTGGTTCTTTTTTAAAAACAACTTTACTGAGGTATATTTTACATATAATAAAATTGACCCATTTCAAGTGTACAATTCAATGATTTTAAATAACTTTATTGAGTGGTACAATGACCATCATAAATCAGTTTTAGAACATTTTCATTCTCCTAATAAGACCCTTCATGCCCATTTACTATTAATCCCTGTTTTCACTTCCAGTCCCAGGAAATGAAAAATCTGCTTTCTGTATCTATAAATTTATCTTTTCTTTATATTTCATATAAATAGAATCATGCAATATGTGTTGTCTTGTATCTGGCTTCTTTCACTTAGGATAATGTTTTTGAGGTCCATCCATGTCATAGCATGTATCAATAGTCTGTTCCTTTTTATTGCTGAATAGTATTCAATTGTATAGATATACCTTATTTTGTCTGTCCATTCAGATGTTGATGGAAATTTAAGATATTTTCTTTTTGGCTATTATGAATGATATTGATATGAATAACCATGTGCAAGTCTTTGTGTGGACATATATATATATTTTGTGAGGAAGATCAGCCCTGAGCTAACATCCATGCCAATCCTCCTCTTTTTGCTGAGGAAGACTGGCTGTGAGCTAACATCTATTGCCAGTCCTCCTCCTTTTTTTCCCCTTTTCTCCCCAAAGCCCCAACAGATAGTTGTACATCATAGTTGCACGTCCCTCTAGTTGCTGTATGTGGGACGCCGCCTCACCATGGCCGGACAAGTGGTGTGTTGGTGCGCGCCCAGGATACGAACCCAGGCCGCCAGTAGCGGAGCGTGTGCACTTAACCACTAAGCCACGGGGCCGGCCCCTGGACATATATTTTTATTTCTCTTGGGTAGTGACCTAGGAGTGAAATTGATTAGTTGTGTGGTAGTTTTATGTTTAACTTTTTAAAAAATTGTCAAACTGTTTTTCAAAGTGGCTGGCTGCACCATTTTAAATTCCCAGCAGTGATGTATGAGGGTTCACCTTTCTCCACATCCTTGCCAACATTTATTATTGTCTGTCTTGTTTATTAAAGTCTATCTTATTTATTGTAGCCACTCTAGTGGTTGTGAAATGGCATCTTATTGTGGTTGTAATTTGAGTTTCCCTAATAGCTAATTATGTTGAGCATAATTTCATATGTTATATCTTCTTTGGTGAAATGTCTGTTCAAATATTTTGAAAATTTTTAAAAAATTGCTTGTTCGTTTCTTATTATTGAACTTTAAGTGTTTTTAGATATTCTGCATAAAAGTCTTTTATCTACTGTTTGACTTACAAATTTTTTTCTCCCAGTTGGTGGCTTTTCTTTTCTTAATGTCTCACAAGAGCAGTTCTTATTTTGATAAAATCCAATTTACAAATTTTTCTCTTTTATGGGTCGTGATTTTTGTGTCATACTAAGAAATCTATGCCCAGCCCAAAGATACAAAGATTTTTTTCTCCTACACTTTCTTCCAGAAATTTTGAAGTTTTAGAATTTACATTTAGATCTATAATACATTTTGAGTTACTTTTTGTAAACTATGCAAAGTATGGATTGAAGTTCATTTGTTTGCATGTGCATATCCAGTTCCAGCATCATTTGTTAAAGACTATACTTTCTCTATCAGATTGCATTTATACCTTTGTTGAAAATCAATAATTCATATGTATGTGGGTCTATTTCTGCACTCTCTACTCTGACCCAATATTGACAACAATACTACACCATATTGATTACTATAGCATTATTAAGTGTCTTGAAATCAGGCAGTTTTAGTCTTCCAAACTTGTTCTTTTTCAAAATTCTTTTGGCTATTCTAGGTCCTTTGCATTTCCATTTGAGTTTAAGAGTTGTCTTGTCAATTTCTACCTCCCCCCAAAAAAGCCTTCTGGGATTTTGTGTGGGATTGCGTTGATTCTACTGATCAATTTGGTGGAATTGACATGTTAATAATATTGAGTCTTCTGACCCATAAACATCTCTCTATTTATTTAATCTTTAACTTCTCCGCAACGTTTTGTAGCTTTCATTGTACAGGTCTTGTACATCTTTCATCAGATTTATTCCTAAGTATTTCATATTTTCAATGTTGTTGTAGACAGTTTTTATTTTTAATTTCAAATTCTGATTGCTTGTTGCTTGTACATGGTATAATTGATATATGTATATTGCTCTTAGATCCTGCAACATTAGTAAAATCACATTAATTTTAGTAGCTGTTTTTTGTAGATTCCATAGCATTTTCTTCATAGATGATAATATTGTGTGAATAAAGAATTTTACTTCTTCCTTTATAATCTATATGGTTTTTCTTTCTTTTTCTTGCCCCATTGCACTGCCTAGAACTGTCAGTATAATTTTGAATAAAAGTGAGGAGAGCAACCCTTGTTTCTGATCTTAGGGGCACGTGATTCAATCTTTCATCATAAAGTATAATATTAAGCTGTAGGGTTTTTTGTAGATGCCCTTTATTAGTTTGAGAGAGTTTCCTTCTATTCCTAGTTTGTTAAGAGTTTTTTTTTAATCAGGAATAGCCATCAAATTTTATTTATTTTTTCTGTATTTATTGAGTTAATAATATGCTTTTCATTTTTAGTTTATTAATATAGTGTATTATGTTGATTGATTTTTAAATGTTAAACCACACCTTGTATTCCTGGAATAAACTCCACTGGGTCACTATGTGTGTCTTTTTATACACTGTTAGATTCAATTTGCTAAAATTTTGTTTTGAATTTTTGACTCTATTTTTATGAGGGATATTGATTAATAATTTTCTTTTCTTGTAATGTCTTTATCTTTTCTTCTAATATCAAGGGAATTCGGGCTTTATAGAATGAGTTGGGAAACATTCTCTCTTCAGTTTTATGGGAAGTTTGTATAAAATTGGCATTTCTTCCTTAAAGGTTTGATAGCATTCTCCTGTGAGCCTAGAGATCTCGTTGTGGTAAGATTTTTAAATCAGATATAATTTCTTTAACAGATACAAAGCTTTTTGAGTTATCCATTTCTTCTTGAGTGAACTTTGCTAGTTTGTATTTTTCAAGGAATTTATACACAGTTGTTGAATTTATCACTATAAAGTTTAAAAAATAATATTCCTTTACTATTTTTTTAATATATGTGGACTATGTAGTGATATCACTTTTTTTTTCCTTTGGTTTTATGTTTTTATTTTTATTTTTTTTAAAGTTTGTTTATTGCAGTAACATTGGTTTATAACATTGTATAAATTTCAGGTGTACATCATTATACTTCTATTTCTGCATAGATTACATCATGTTCACCACCCAAATACTAATTACAACCCATCACCACACACATGTGCCAAATTATCCCTTTCGCCCTCCTCCCTCCCCCCTTCCCCTCTGGTAACCACCAATCCAATCTCTGTCCCTATAGTTGTTATTACCTATTACTTAATGAAGTAAATCATACGGTATTTGACCTACTGCCTCTGACTTATTTCGCTTTGCATAATACCCTCAATGTCCATCCATGTTGTCACAAATGGCTGGATTTCATCGTTTCTTATGGCTGAGTAGTATTCCATTGTGTATATATACCACATCTTCTTTATCCATTCGTCCCTTGATGGGCACTTAAGTTGCTTCCAAGTCTTGGCTATTGTGAATAACGCTGCAATGAACACAAGGGTGCATGTATCTTTATGCATTGGTGTTTTCAAGTTCTTTGGATAAATACTCAGCAGTGGAATAGCTGGTTCATATGGTAGTTCTATCCTTGATTTTTTGAGGAATCTCCATACTGTTTTCCATAGTGGCTGCACCAGTTTGCACTCCCACCAGCAGTATATGAGAGTTCCCTTCTCTCCACATCCTCTCCAACACTTGTTGTTTCCTGTCTTGTTAATTATAGCTATTCTGACGGGAGTGAGGTGATATCTCACTGTAGTTTTGATTTGCATTTGCCTAATAGTTAATGATTTTGAAAATCTTTTCGTGTGTCTGTTGGCCATCTGTATATCTTCTTTGGAGAAATGTCTGTTCGGGTCTTTTGCCCATTTTTTAATTGGATTGTTAGTGTTTTTGTTGTTGAGATGCATGAGTTCTTTATATATTTTGGAGATTATGCCCTTATCAGATGTATGGTTTGCAAATATCTTCTCCCAATTGTTAGGTTGTCTTTTCGTTTTGTTGATGGTTTCCTTTGCTGTGCAGAAGCTTTTTAGTTTGATGTAGTCCCATTTGTTTATTTTTTCTATTGTTTCTCTTGCCCCGTCAGACATGGTGCTTGAAAATATGTTGCTAAGACTGATGTTGAAGAGTGTACTGCCTATGTTTTCTTCTAGAAGTTTCATAGTTTCAGGTCTTACATTCAAGTCTTTAATCCATTTGGAGTTAATTTTTGTGTATGGTGTAAGGTAAGGGTCTACTTTCATTTTTTTGCACGTGGCTGTCCAGTTTTCTCAACACCATTTGTTGAAGAGACTTTCTTTTCTCCATTGTATGTTCTTGGCTCCTTTGTCAAAGATTAGCTGTCCACAGATGTGTGGGTTTATTTCTGGGCTTTCGATTCTATTCCATTGATCTGTGTGTCTGTTTTTGTGGCAGTACCATGCTGTTTTGGTTACTATAGCTTTGTAGTATACTTTGAAATCAGGGAGTGTGATACCTCCAGCTTTGTTCTTTTTTCTCAGGATTCCTTTAGCAATTCAGGGTCTTTTGTTGTTCCATATAAATTTTAGGATTCTTTGTTCCATTTCTGTGAAAAATGTTGTTGGAACTTGGATAGGGATTGCATTGAATCTATAGATGGCTTTAGGAAGTATGGACATCTTAACTATGTTAATTCTTCCAATCCAAGAGCACGGAATATCTTTCCATTTCTTTGTGTCGTCTTCAATTTCTTTCAGCATTGTTTCATAGTTTTCGGTGTACAGCTCTTTCACCTCTTTGGTTAAGTTTATTCCTAGGTATTTTATTCTTTTTGTTGCAATTGTAAAAGGGATGGTATTCTTAATTTCTCTTTCTGCTACTTCATTGTTAGTGTATAGAAATGCAACTGATTTTTGTATGTTGATTTTGTATCCTGCAACTTTACCATATTCGTTTATTACTTCTAAAAGTTTTCTGGTGGATTCTTTAGGGTTTTCTATATATAAAATCATGTCATCTGCAAATAGTGACAGTTTCACTTCTTCCTTTCCAATTTGGATCCCTTTTATTTCTTTCTCTTGCCTGATTGCTCTGTCTAGGACTTCCAGTACTATGTTAAATAGGGGTGGTGACAGGGGGAATCCCTGTCAGGTTCCTGTACTTAGAGGGATAGGTTTCAGTTTTTCACCATTGAGGATGATATTAGCTGTGGGTTTGTCATATATGGCCTTTATTATGTTGACTTACTTTCCTTCTATACCCATTTTATTCAGTGTTTTTATCCTAAATCGATGCTGTATCTTGTCAAATGCCGTCTCTGCATCTATTGAGATGATCATGTGATTTTTATTCTTCATGTTATTAATGTGGTGTGTCACGTTGATTGATTTGCGAATGTTAAACCATCCCTGCATACCTGGAATAAATCCCACTTGATCATGGTGTATAATCTTTTTAACGTATTGTATGCGATTTGCTAGTATTTTGTTGAGGATTTTTGCATCGATGTTCATCAGTGATATTGGCCTGTAGTTTTTTTGTGTGTGTGTTGTCCTTGTTGGTTTTGGTATCAGGATAATGTCGGCTTCGTAGAATGAGTTAGGGAGCATCCCCCGCTCCTCAATGTTTTTGAAGAGTTTGAGAAGGATAGGTATTAAGTCTTCTTTGAATGTTTAGTAGAATTCACCAGGGAAGCTGTCTGGTCCTGGACTTTTATTTTTGGGGAGGTTTGTGATTACTGTTTCGATCTCCTTACTGGTGCTTGGTCTATTCAAATTCTCTATTTCTTCTTGATCCGGTTTTGGAAGGTTGTATGATTCTAAGAATTTATCCATTTCTTCCAGATTGTCAAATTGGTTGACATATAGCTTTTCATAGTATTCTCTTATAATCTTTTGTATTTCTGAGGTGTCTGTTGTAACCTCTCCTCTTTCATTTCTGATTTTACTTATTTGTGCCTTCTCTCTTTTTTTCTTGGTGAGTCTAGCTAAAGGTTTGTCAATTTTCTTGATCTTTTCAAAGAACCAGCTCTTGGTTTTATTAATTTTTTCTATTGTTTTTTTGGTCTCTATTTCATTTATTTCTGCTCTGATTTTTATTATTTCCCTTCTTCTACTAATTTTGGTCTTTGTTTATTCTTCTTTTTCCAGTTCCTTTAGGTGCATTGTTAGATTGTTTATTTGAGATTTTTCTTGTTTGTTGAGATAGGCCTGTATTGCTATAAACTTCCCTCTTAGGACCGCTTTTGCTGTATCCCATAAATTCTGGTATGTCGTATTTTCATTTTCATTTGTCTCCAGGTATTTTTTGATTTCTTCTTCGATTTCTTTGTTGACCCAGTCATCATTCAGTAGCATTTTGTTTAATCTCCACGTATTTGTGGCTTTTCTGATTTTCTTCCTACAGTTGATTTCTAATTTCATACCATTGTGGTCAGAAAAGATGCTTGGTATTATTTCAATCTTCTTAAACTTATGGAGACTTGTTTTGTGGCCTAGTATGTGATCAATCCTGGAGAATGTTCCATGTGCATTTGAAAAGAACGTGTATTCTTCGGTTTTTGGATGGAATGCTCTGTATAAATCTACTAGGTCCATCTGTTCTAGTGTGTCGTTTAAGGCCAATGTTTCCTTATTGATCTTCTGTTTGGATGATCTATCCGTTGGTGTGTTAAAGTCCCCTACTGTTATTATATTACTGTCTATTTCTGTTTTTATGTCTGTTAATAATTGCTTTATATATTTAGGTGCACCTACATTGAGTGCATAGATATTTACAAGTGTTATATCCTCTTGTTGGATTGTTCCCTTGATCACTATGTAATGCCCTTCTTTGTCTCTTTTTACAGTTTTTGTTTTAAAGTCTATTTTGTCTGATATGAGTACTGCTAGGTGGGGTGTGAAATTTGGAGAGGTTGATTATTACACAGTCCTTATTGTCTTCAGGTACCTGGATGCCCACCGTAATGTCTTCATGAGAAGGAGAATGATATTTTTCTTAAAAACCGAGATTCTCTTGTTACTTCCAACAAAATGTACTTAAAAGTTGTAGAATTTAGAGATGATTTATAATTTTTTTCTTTGACAATGACACAAGTGATCCACATTTGTTGACCATCCTAAAATAAGTGACATCACTATGATTCTACTGAACGGATATTTGGAAAGATAAACATACTTTATCTGTTTATCTAAAGTAAGTTGAAGTTTTTACAATGTGTGAGGAAATAACTGCATTTTGAAGGATACTTATATTATAGAGAGAGCATTTTGAAAATAAAATATTTTAAACATTTCTTTTTTTTTAAGCCTTTTTTTTGTATGTGTGTGCTGAGAAAGATTCACCCCAAGCTAACATCCACTGCCAATCTTCCCCTTTCTGTATGTGAGCCGCCACCACAGCATGGCCACTGACAGATGAGTGGTCTGGGCTGGCACCCAGGAACCAAACCCAGGCTGCCAAAGTGGAGCACACTGAACTTAACCACTAGGCCACTGGAGCTGGCCCTAAACATTTCTTTTATGATATGATTTTGTAGCTATACAAGCACTAAATATAAATCAGAATGATGTCAATATAGCACAGAAGTTGTGTTAGTTTATAAGTAATTGTTCCCATAATGTAGACACTTTGTGCCATCACGTAAGAGCAGCTAGATGCAAAGTGTCTAACAGAGTTGAAGATAGCATGCTTCAGTATTGAGCACGATGTCCATTCACTCCATGTTTTTCCTCTTGATTCAGTTTGAACATAAACCCTTTAAACATAACTTGTAACCTGAATTGGGGATGAAAACAAGAAAAATATATCTTATGAGACACATATATACAATTACTTACAGTTCAATGTGATAAGCACCAAAATAGAAATAAAGTTCTAAGAAATCATACACAAAAGAACACCTGAAGAATCCAGAAAAGTTTCACACCAGAGGCATTGGTCTTAAATGTCAGAAAGGAGTTTTCCAGAGCAGAGGGATGTATAAATCATGCCATGCACAAGGAATAGCAGGTATAAAAGCAAGAAGTTTTGGAATGAGTAGGAACTAGAAGAAATTGATGGGAATAGTGTGCAATGTAACTTTGCGGAGTGGCTATAAAAGAGGCCATATAGGTAGGCTAGGTCAAAAGTGAAAAGAATATTTTATGTCGTGAAAAGAAATTTTGACTTCATATTTTAGGCCAGAGATTCTTATGCTGATATCTATGTGCTACCTCCTGCCCCATAGGTTTCATATACATGCTTTAGGGGAGTCAATAAATGCAGAAATTGCATGAAAAAATGTGTTTGTTCTGCTCAAAGAATTTGTTGATTTAGTCTATGTTGTTGAATTTATTGGCATAAAGTTGTTCTTGATAGTCCCTTATTATCCTTTAATATCCTAGAATCTACAGTGATGTCCCTCTTTCATTACTGATATTGGTAATTTATTTTCTCTATCTTTTTATTATTCTTGTTAGGGGTTTATCGCCTTTTAAATATTTTCAAATAACCAACTTTTGGCTTTGTTGATTTTCTCTATTGTTTGTCCATTTTCTATTTCATTGATTTCCACTATTTATGATTTCCTTCATTCTACTTTGTACTTCTTTTCCTTGCTTCTTGTGGTGGAAGCTTGGATCATTGATATTAAGTATCCTTCTCTCCTAAAATAAGCATTAAATCTATTGTTTTTTCCTTCTAAGCATTGCTTTTGCTGCCTCTCACTATTCCTGATACATTGTGTTTTTATTATCTTTCACTTCAAAATATCTCCTAATTTCTCTTGTGATTTCTTCTCTAACCCATGAGTTATTTAGAAGTTAGTCATTTAAGTTCCATGAATCTAGGAGATTTTTCTGTATAGCTTTTGTTATTGATTTCTAATTTAATTCTATTGTTATCATAGAATACTCTGTATGATTTAATCTTTTGACATTTATTGAGACTTATTTTATGGCCCAGCATATGATGTATCCAGTCAAATGTTCCAAGTGCACTTGAAAAGTATGTGTATGGTTAAAATCTCTAATTATTATTCTCTCTTTAGTCTTGTCAATTTTTGCTTCATGTACTTTGGTGTTCTGTTATTAAGCATATATACATTTAACATTGTTATATATTCCTAATGAATTGACCCTTTTATCATTATAAAATGTCCTTCTCTATCTATAGCAATACTAATTGTTTTGAAGTCTACTTTATCTGATATTAATATAGTCACGCTAACTTTCTTATGATTAGTTTTTGCATGGCATATCCTTTTCCATTCTCTTATTTTCAAAGTATGTGTTCTTATATTTATGTGTATCTCTTGTAAACAGTATATAGTTGAGTCTTTTAATCAAAAAAACTCATTCTTGGGGCCAGCCCAGTGGCATAGTGGTTAAGTTCGTACGCTCCACTTTGGCGGCCTGGGGTTTGCAGGTTCGGATCATGGGCACGGGACCTACACACCGCTTATCAAGCCATGCTGTGGCAGGCATCGCACATATAGAGTAGAGGAAGATGGGCACAGATGTTAGCCCAGGGCCAATCTTCCTCAGCAAAAAGCGGAAGATTGGCAACATGTTAGCTCAGGCCTAATCTTTCTCACCAAAAAAAAAAAAAAATTCATTTTTACCATTTCTGCCTTTTAATTGGAATATTTATACCATTCACATTTAATGTTCATATTCATGTTCATATTGAGTTTATGTCTACCTTCCTGCTATTTGTTTTCTATTTGTTCCATCTGTTCTTTGTTCCTTTGATCCTCCTTTCCTAAATTCTTTTGGATTAAGTATGTTTAGGTATACTGTTTTATCTTTTCTATTGGCTTTTAAACTATATCACTTCTTTTTTCCCCGTAGTTACACTATGGAGTACAATATGCAAATTCTTAACTTATCACAGTCTATCTTGAATTATTATGATATTCATGCACATGTAAACTAAGGACCATCAACATTATAATTCCATTTATTTCCTTCCATAATTGGTGCTATTTTTTGCCATAGATTTTACTACTACATACAGCATAAAATCTACACTGAAATATTGTTATTTTTTCTTTCAACAATCAATTGTCTATTAAAGGAATTAGAAAAAATATTCCTTTATATTTATCTACTTTTTCTTTCTTTCTTTCTTTCCTTTTTTTTTTTTACCATTTCCAGTGTGCTTCATTTCTTCTTATAGATTGGAGTTTCTATTTAGTGGAATTTTCTTTTGATCTGAAGAACTTTCTTTAGTGTTTCTTACAGTGTGGGTTTGCTATTGACAGATTATCTCAGCTTTTGTTTATCTAAAAATATCTTTATGTTGCCTCCATTTTGAAGGATATTTCACTGGCTGTAGAATTCTAGATTGCTAATTTTCTTTTTTCAGCATTTTAAAAATATCATTCCATTTTATCCTAGTTTCCATTGTTTCTTGTGAGAAGACATTTGTAATTCTTATCATTGTTTCCCTTCTGGAACTTCAATTACATATGTATCAGACTGCTTGATATTGTTGCAGGAATCACTGATACTCTGTTCAGTTTTATTTTTTCAATCTTTTTCCTTTTTGTCACGGTTTGGATCATTGCTCTTGACTTGTCTTCATAGTCCCTCCTCCTTTCTCCTGCATTTGGTCCTTTTGTAAAGTTTTAATTGGTCTGTTGAAATTACCTTTCTGTTCACCAATTCTGCCCATCTTGTTCTCTAAATTTTTGAGCACATTTATATTAGTTTTAAAGTCCTGGTCTGCTAATTACACTATCTGAAGCATCTGTAGATCTGCTTGTTAATGTTTTTTCTCTTGATCATGCATCTTATTTTCTTGCTTCTTTACATGATATTTTCTTGTATGCCAGACACTGTGCATACAAAAAGGACAGAGACTGCAGTATATTTTGGTTTGTTTCATTTGGGTTTTTCCCCAAGAGGGTGAATTCATTCTATGTCTGGCATCTAAGGTCAAGAGAAGATAATTCAAACTTCACAGAGAGGTCAAGTTAATCTGTGACTGAGCTACAGCTTTAATAAAGATTAATCTCATCTTGGATAGCCCAATGCTCAATCTCCCAGGCTGCCTCCACTGAGAGACTAATCCCTTTTATCTTATCAATATTGAGTTGAGAGGGATTTGGCGTGCAGTTTCAGCTAATTTCCATTCATCTTTATATTTAGCTGCACTAGGGTCTTAGGTTCTAGGCTCCTCAAGGATGTAAAAGATTATTAAAATTCTTTATTCTTTTAAGCCTTGCTTTCACTGTTGCTCTCTCAGCAAAATTCGTGGTGGAGGAAGAATTATTATGCCAAGTAAACTAGCCGTGTGTATAAGGTTCCTCCATACTCCATTCTGCCCCCATCAGCCTTAATATTGCTAGTAGCTTGACTGATTTTCTCTCGACCCCACAAAATCTCTCCATTTTTCATAGACTTTTTTTTTTTTTTTTTTACTGCTTACCTTTGAAATGAGTTCATCAAGACTACCTTGCATCCACCACTCTTTAACAGTCTTCTACATTAGTATGATTTTTATTTTATCTAGGTTTTGTTGTTGTTGCTGTTACCATGGGGCAAAACAATGAGGTTTATGATTAGGAAAATTCTCTAGCAATTGTATAGCCCCTGGATTAAAGTGATAAATGAGTGGAGACAATGAACTTATTATAAGATGTTTGTTATAGTCTGGACTAAAGACAATAACTTGAACCAAATATATTATGGATGAATGTAGAAGAGTGAACCAATATGAGAAATCAAGGTCTGTACTTATGGCAATGTAGAAATGCTCTAAATGGAAATTATCAATGGGAAGTAAGATTACAAGGTTGTCTAGGGCCAGTTTATGAATCAACAGGGGATTTTTAAAATTTAGTAGGTCTTCAGGATTTTTGAGCAGAGAAGTTTAGAGATTACAGTACTGTTTTAAAAATATTATTCTAGAAATGGTAAGGAGAACAGATTAGGCAGGAAAATAAATTTAAGAAAAGGAAAGTCAGATGGGAAGTATGTTGGCATAATAAACAGAACTTACTAAAACTGTAAAGTAAGGTGGTGCAGCGGGAATGGAGATGGAAGAATAATAATGATAAGCAGTAATGATCTTAATGATAAGTTTATTCTTTTCCATATTATGAAGGAGCACATCGTTATGACTCAAAGGATTAATTCGAATTTTTGTGAAATTCCATCATATTCAAAGTTACTATGCATTTCTAGCATTTGGTTCCATATTACTAAGTGATTACTCAATGTGCAATAGGAAAATAAAAGGAAAATACACCAATCTAAATGATTAAAAGCTTGATAGCATCTGGCTACAATTAGAATCCAAACTAGTAAATGAAACCTATAAATTCTGAAAAGTGTTCTCTATTAAAAATACATTAAATGGGAACAGAATTATGGTTTCAATTACGTAAAAGAATAGTGCAATGAAATATACAATTATAGAAGGTAAAGGATTCTAATCCTGATTTTTAACTACTATCATGAGAATATTTTTCTACTTATAGTCAAACTTTCTATAAACAAAGGCTTTCTCCAGTCTGAATATGAATCCTGGACTATCCCAAAATAGAAAACAGTAAGGTCTCTCCATCTTCGCTTTACAGCATGGTTTGGCAAATTTTTTCCATAAAGAGCCAGATAATAAAAGTTTTAGGTTTTATGAGCCATACAGTCTCTGTCACAACTACCCAAGTCTGTCATTGTAGCATGAAAGTAGCCATGGACAATGTAAAAGAATGAACATGGCTGTATTCCAATAAAGCTTTATTTATAAAAACAGGTGGTGGGCCAGATTTGGCTTGTGGATCATAGTTTGCCAGCCCCTGCTCTACAGAGTCTGTCTGTATGAAAATATCCTGGAGGCTTTACTCTTTCAGTTTATTCTGGATCAGTGCTCTCCCATAGAAATATAATGTGAGCCACACATGAATGCTAAGTTTTCTAACAACCACATTAAAAAAAAGACAAGTGAAATTAATTTGAACAATATTTTATTTAACCCAATATGTCCAGAAAGTTATTATTTCAACATTATCAACATTAAAAATTTATTTATTTTTAAATTTTTTGTTTATTTCAATAACATTGGTTTATAACATTGTATAAATTTCAGGTGTACATCATTATACTTCTATTTCTGCATAGATTACATCATGTTCACCACTCAAATACTAATTACAACCCATCACCACACACATGTGCCAAATTATCCCTTTCGCCCTTCTCCCTTCCCCCGTCCGCTCTGGCAACCACCAATCTAATCTCTGTCTCTATGTGTTTGTTTATTGTTGTTATTATCTACTACTTAATGAAGGAAATCATACGGTATTATGCAAGGTGAAATAAGTCAGAGGGAGAAGGTCAAATAACATTAAAAATTTATTAATGTGTTTTTTTACCATCCTCTGACTTGTTTTTATTTCAAAGAATAAAAAACAAAACTCTTCACATGAGTAAATATTAGCATAGTTGAACACAATGTTATATGTGATAAAATCCAAATGTGATCGAATTTATAAGTTTTCTTTAGTTACAGTTTTTTTTTATTGAGGTAACCTTGGTTTATAACATTCTATAAATTTCAGGTGTACATCATTATATTTCGATTTCTGTATAGACTACATCATGTTCACCACCCAAAGACTAATTACCATGCATCACAACACACATGTGCCCAGTCGCCCCTTTTGCCCTCCTCCCTCGCCCCTTCCCCTCTGGTAACCACCAACCTAATCTCTGTATCTATGAGTTTGCTTGTTGTTGTTGTTGTTATTTTTATCTTCTATTTATGAGTGAGATCATATGGTATTTGACTTTCTCCATCTGACTTATTTCACCTAGGATAATACCCTCAAGGTCCATCTGTGCTGTTGCAAATGGGAATATTTCATCTTTTTTTATAGCTGAGTAGTATTCCATTGTGTACATATACCACATATTCTTTATCCATTTGTCCCTTGATGGGCACTTAAGTTGTTTTCAAGTCTTGACTATTGTGAATGATGCTGCAATGAACGTAGTGGTGCATATATCTTTACACATTCATGTTTTCATGTTCTTCGGGTAAATATCCAGTGGTGAAATAGCTGAATCATATGGTAGTTCTAGTCTTAATTTTTTGAGGAATCTCCATATTGTTTTCTGTAGTGGCTACACCAGTTTGCATTCCCACCAGTGGTGTATGAGAGTTCTCTTTTCTCCACATCCTCTCCAAAACTTATTTCTTGTCTTGTTAATAATAGCCATTTTGATGGGTGTGAGGTGATATCTCATTGTAGTTTTGATTTTCATTTCCCTAATAATTAGTGATGTTGAACGTCTTTTTATGTGTCTGTTGGCCATCTGGATCTTCTTTGGAAAAATGTCTGTTCAGATCTTTTGCCCATTTTTTAATTGGGGTTGTTAGTTTTTTTGTTGTTGAGATGTATAAGTTCTTTATATATTTTGGATATTAATCCCTTATCAGATATACGGTTTGCAAATATCTTCTCCCAATTGTTAGGTTGTCTTTTCATTTTGTTGATGTTTTCCTTTGCTGTGCAGAAGCTTTTTAGTTTGATGTAGTCCCATTTATTTATTTTTTCTATTGTTTTCCTTGCCTGGTCAGACGTGGTATTTGAAAATATGCTTGCTAAGACTGATGTCAAAGAGCATACTGCCAATGTTTTCTTCTAGAAGTTTTATGGTTTCACGTCTTACATTCAAGTCTTTAATCCATTTTGTGTTAATTTTTGTGTAGAGTATAATAGTCTACTTTCATCCTTTTGCATGTGGCTGTCCAGTTTTCCCAACACCATTTATTGAAGAGACTTTCCTTTCTCCACTGTATGTTCTTGGCTCCCTTGCTGAAAATTAGCTGTCCATAGATATATGGGTTTATTCCTGGGCTTATGATTCTGTTTGTTCCATTGATCTGTGTGTCTGCTTTTGTGCCAGTACCATGCTGTTTTGATTTATTATAGCTTTGTAGTATATTGTGAAATCAAGGAGTGTGATACTTTCAGCTTTGTTCTTTCTTCTCAGGATTCCTTTGGCTGGTCAGGATCTTTTGTAGTTCCATATAAATTTTAGGATTTTTTGGTATATTTCTGTGAAAAATGTCATTGGATCTTTGATAGGGATGGCATTGAATCCATAGATTGCTTTAGGAAGTATAGACATTTTAACTTTGTGAATTCTTCCAATCCAAGAGCATGGAATATCTTTCATTTCTTTGTGTCTTCTTCAATTTCTTTCAACAATGTCTTATAGTTTTCAGTGTACAGGTCTTTGACCTCTTTGGTTAAGTTTATTCCTAGGTATTTCATTCTTTTTGTTACAGTTGTAAATGGGATTGTATTCTTAATTTCTCTTTCTGCTACTTCGTTGTTAGTATATATAAATGCAACTGATTTTTACATGTTGATTCTGTATCCTGCAACTTTACCATATTCATTTATTATTTCTAAAAGTTTTTTGGTGGATTCTTTAGGGTTTTATATATATAAAATCATGTCATTTGCAAATAGTGACAGTTTCACTTCTTCCTTTCCTATTTGGATCCCTTTTATTTCTTTTTCTTGCCTGATTGCTCTGGTTAGGACTTCCAATACTATGTTAAATAAGAGTGGAGAAAGTAGGTATCCTTGTCTGGTTCCTGCTATTAAAGGGATAGCTTTCAGTTTTTCTCCATTGAGTATGATATTACCTGTGGGTTTCTCATATATGGCCTTTATTAGGTTGAGATACTTTCCTTCTATGCCCATTTTATTCAGAGTTTTTATCGTAAATGGATGCTGCATCTTGTCAAATGCTTTCTCTGCATCTATTGAAATGATCATGTGATTTTTATTCTTCATTTTGTTAATGTGGTGTATCACATTGATTTATTTGTGGATGTTGAACCATCCTGCGTCCCTAGAATAAATCCCACTTGATCATGGTGTATGATCTTTTTAATGTATTGTTGTGTTCAATTTGCTAATATTTTGTTGAGGATTTTTCGCTGATGTTCGTCAGTGACATTGGCCTGTAATTTTCTTTTTTTGTGTGTTGTCCTTGTCTGGTTTTGGTATCAGGGTAATGTTAGCCTCATAGAATGAGTTAGGAAGAGGCTTCCCCTCCTCTTCAATTTTTTGGAAGAGTTTGAGAAGGCTAGGTATCAAGTCTTCTTTGAATGTTTGGTAGAATTCACCAGGGAAGCCATCTGGTCCTGAACTTTTATTTTTGGGGAGGTTTTTGATTACTGTTTCAATCTCCATACTGGTGATTGGTCTATTCAAATTCTCTATTTCTTCTTGATTTGGTTTTGGAAGGTTGTAGGAGTCTATGAATTTATCCATTTCTTCTAGATTACCCCTTTTGTTGGTATATAGCTTTTCATAGTATTCTCTTATAATCTTTTGTATTTCTGAGGTGTCCATTGTAATTTCTCCTCTTTCATTTCTGATTTCATTTATTTGAGCTGTCTCTCT
This sequence comes from Diceros bicornis minor, assembly GCF_020826845.1. NCBI lineage: Eukaryota > Metazoa > Chordata > Mammalia > Perissodactyla > Rhinocerotidae > Diceros > Diceros bicornis. The sequence continues at coordinate 23,055,890 of NC_080771.1, forward strand.
TTTTTTCTTGGTGAGCCTAGCTAGTGGTGTGTCAATTTTGTTCATCTTTTCAAAGAACTACCTCTTAGTTTCATTGATTTTTTCTATTGTTTTTTAAGTTTCTATTTCATTTATTTCTGCTCTGATTTTTATTATTTCCTTCCTTCTACTGATTTAGGGCTTTGTTTGTTCTTTTTCCAGTTCCCTTAGGTACACTGTTAGATCGTTTCTTTGAGATTCTTCTTGTTTGTTGAGGTAGGCCTGTATTGCTATAAACTTCCCTCTTAGAACCACTTTTGCTGTATCCCATAAATTTTGGCATGTCATATTTTCATTTTCATTTGTCTTCAGGTATTTTTTGATTTCTCCTTTGATTTCTTTGTTGACCCAGTCGTTGTTCAGTAGCATTTTGTTTAATCTCCACGTATTTGTGGCTTTTCTGATTTTCTTCCTGTAGCTGATTTCTAGTTTCATACCATTGTGGTCAGAAAGGATGTTTGGTATTATTTCAATCTTCTTAAATTTATGGAGACTTGTTTTGTGGCCTAGTATGTGATTTATCCTGGAGAATGTTCCAGGTGCATTTGAAAAGAATGTGTATTCTGCAGTTTTTAGATGGAATGTTCTGTATATATCTATTAAGTCCATCTGGTCTAATGTGTCATTTAAGGCCAATGTTTCCTCATTGAGCTTCTGTTTGGATGATCTATCCATTGATGTAAGTGGCAGGTTAAAATCCCTTACTATTATTGTGTTACTGTCCATTTCTCCTTTTATGTCTGTTAATAATTGCTTTATATATTTAGGTGCTCCTATGTTGGGTGCATAGATATTTACAAGTGTTATATCATCTTGTTGGATTGTTCCCTTTATCATTATGTAGTGCCCTTCTTTGTTTCTTGTTATAGTTTTTGTTTTAAACTGTATTTTGTCTGATATAAGTATTGCTACCCCAGCTTTATTTTCATTGCCATTTGCATGGAGTATCTTTTTCCATCCCTTCACTTTAAGTTTGTGAGTGTCTTTAGGTGTGAAGTGTGTCTCTTGTATGCAGCACATATGTGGGTCTTGTTTTTTTTTATTTCTTGTGAGGAAGATTAGCTCTGAGCTAACCCCTGTTGCCAATCTTCCTGTTTTTGCTGAGAAAGATTGGCCCTGGGCTAACATCCATGCTCGTCTTCCTCTACTTTATATGGAACGCCACCACAGCATGGCTTGACAAGGGTTGCATCAGTGCATGCCCGGGATCTGAACCTCAAACCCTGGGCCTCTGCAGTAGAGTGCACACACTTAACCACTGCGCCACTGGGCCGGCCCCGTGGGTCTTGTTTTTTTATTCAATCGGCCACCCTATGTCTTTTGACTGGAGCATTTAGTCCATTGACATTTAAAGTAGCTATTGATAAGTATGTACTTACTGCCATTTTGTTACTTTTCTTCTGGGTGTTTTAGTAGTTCTTCTCTGTTCCTTTCTTCTTCTTTTCTTGCTTCCTTTGTGCTTTGATAGCTTTTTTTAGTATTATGTTTGCATTCCTTTCTCTTAATTTTTTGTGTATTTATTATAGTTTTCTGGTTTGTGATTACCACGCAGTTCATATATAATAACCTAAGTATATAGCAAACTATATTAAGTTGATAGTCTCTTTAGTTTGACCTCTTGCTAAAAGTTCTAGTCTTTTACTCCCCTCTTCCCACATTTTATGTTTTTGATATCATATTTAACCTATTTTTTGTGCATGTGTTTCCATTACCCTCTTATCATGAAAGTAGATAATTTTAGTACTTTTGTCTTTTGACCTTCATATTAGCTTCATAGGTGGTTGATCTGCGACCTTTACTGTGTATTTGCTTTACCAGTGATTTGTTTTTGTTTTTTGGGTTTTTATATATATATATATATATTCTTCTTATTCCTCTTTGTGGTCTTTTCCACTTAAATAAGTCCCTTTAGCATTTCTTGTAAGTTTGCTTTATTGGTGATAAACTTCTTTAGTTTTTGCTTGTCTGGAAAACTCTTTATCTCTCTTTCCATTCTGAATGACAACCTTGCCAGGTAGAGTATTCTTGGCTATAGGTTTTTCCCTTTTAGCACTTTAAATATATTGTGCCACTCCCTTCTAGCCTGTAAGGTTTCTGCTTAGAAGTCAGCTGAGAGCCTTATGGGATTTCTTTTGTATGTAACTTCTTGCCTTTCTCTTGCAACTTTTAGGTTTCTCTCTTTATCTTTAATTCTTGACATTTTAATTATAATGTGTCTTGATGTGGGCCTCTTTGAGTTCATCTTGTTTGGTGTTCTCTGTACTTCCACACCTGGATGTCTGTTTCTTTCCTTGGGTTGGGGAAATTTTCAGCTATCGTTTTTTTGACTAGATTCTCTGCCCCTTTGTCTCTCTCTTCTCCTTCTCGGGCACCTATAATGTGCATGTTAATGTGCTTAATGTTGTCCCAGAAGTCCCTTAGACTGTCCTTATTCTTTTTAATTCTTTTTTCTTTTTTCTGTTCAGCTTGGGTGATTTCCTCCAGTCTTTTGTACAGCTCACTGATCTGTTCATCTACTCTGCTATTGATTCCCTCTAGTGAATTTTTCATTTCCATTATTGTATACTTCAGTTCCGGTTGGTTCTTTTTTATATTTTCCAATTCTTTGTTGAAGTTCTCACTGTATTCATGTATTCTTCTCCCAAGTTCAATGAGCATTCTTATGACTATTAGTTTGTACTCTTTATCAGGTAGATTGTTTACCTCTGTTTCATTTAGTTCTTTTTCTGAGGTTTTGTCCTGTTCCCTTATTTGGAACATATTCCTTTGTCTCCTCATTTTGCCTATTTCTCTTTGCTTGTATCTATGTATTAGGTAGATCAGCTACATCTCCCAATCTTGGAAAAGTGGCCTTATGTACAGGATGCCTTATGAGGTCCAGCAGTGTGCTTCCCTCTCATCACCAAGTGTTCCAGGAGTGTCCCCTGTGTGGGCTACGTGTCCTTCTGTTGTGGTAGGGTTGCTCTTGCTGCAAGTGCATGGGAAGTCTAGGCTGTCCCCCTGGCTGGCTGCTTGAAATGCTCAGCTGCATGTGGTTGCTACGGTGCCTTAAGTCACTTTATTGGGTGGGGTGAGCCCCTGCACCATTGGTTGCAAGGTCTAATAGCACATTCTTCCTGCAGTTTTTCTGTTAAATGAGTAGGCCCCCAACGTGGCTGGTTGCTAGACTCAAGGGCTCACAATTGCTGTAGGCCTCTGGCCTGCAAGGCTGTTGTCAGCTCTTTCAGTAATGCAGCTGGGTGGAGCCAGCCCCAGGTGTGGCAGCACATAATAGTTTCAGGTGCTGGAAGGTGGGACAGATCCCCTTTGTGGCTGTTTGAGAAGCACAAATCTGCTGCAGCTGACAAGCCCCACCTCCCACAGGTGCATGCAACCCATCAACACAGTCCTACCCTGTGCACATGCCCTGCCCCACTGAAGTGGACCCACTTGCCATGCTGCAGAGGCCCCACACAGTCCACCAATGCAGACCCACCCCTCCCGCATGCCCTGCCCTGCAGAGGTGGACCTACTCATCCCACTGCAGAGGTCCTACACACCCCACCTATATGGACCCAAGTTGCCCAAAGGCTTGCTGGTGGGTGAGGCCAGTCCCTAGGGCAGGCTGCCTGCCCTGGCTGAGCTGGATTAAATTGGTGTTCTACTGGGTGGTGCAAACCCCTCTGCTAACAGGCCAGGAGAAGAACTCCAATGGTGTCTGCCAGCATCTGTGTCAGCATGCCTGTAGTAGGTCACAATAATGGCTGCTGCTAATGTCTCAATCCCTGGAGAGCTGGTACCAGCCATCTCCTGCCTCCCTGAAATGTGCCCAGAGACTATCCAGTGAATCTCTTTTCACCAAAGGACTCTGCACCTTTCTGTCTGGTGATTTTGTGTTGCTTTCTGAAATGGGTGAATTTGTGTGTGGGCCCTTTAAGAGCAGGCTTTTCTTTCTCTTCTGTTCAATAGCTTTTCTGAGGGTATTCCTGTTGTTGTTAATAGCCAGCAAAGCCAGATATTATGACACTCATCTTGGTTGTGCTGAGTTCAAATGCTGCTTATTGCAGCGAAGCTCTCCCGCTCAGATCCCCTGCTCCTCAAGGAAAAGCTTCATACCTTAAGATTGCTCCCAGACGTGAAGTGCCATGACTAGAATGTGGTTTTTTCTTCTCCAGAAAGCTATTTCTGCCTCCTCCACCTCAGTCAGCACTGTAACTTGTTGTGAGGGTCCTTTTTATCCAGTTTCTGGTTCTCTTTCAGGGGTAATTGTTCCAAGGATAGTTGTAAATTTTTTGTGTCCATGGGAGGAGGTGAGTTCAGAGTCCCCCTATGCCATCATCTTCCCAGCAATCTCCTAATGAGATATTTCACATTCTTTTTTCCCACTAAGTCTTTAAAACCTGATGTGTATCTTACACTCATAGTACATCTCAATTCAGAGCAGCCACATTTCTAGTGTGGCTATCAGCTACTATACTAGACAATGCATGTCTAGAGACTTCATTGTTATCTGAGATCTAACTGCTTCTCTTCCAGCCTGGAAATTACCCACTGGTAAGATAATTTCGCACCCAGCAAGGTGTTCCCAGTACCCTCTTCCTTCCCTAGCCTCAATTTCATCAGCCTCACCACTAGAAAGTACCTAAAGCAATGCTTCTCAAACTCTAATATAGATAAGACTCACCTGGGGATCCTGTTAAACTGCAAATTCTGATTCAGTAGGTATGGGACAGAGCCTGAGATTTTGCATTTCTAACGAGCTCCCAGGTGCTAATGCTACTGGCCTAAGGACCATATACTAAGTAGCAAGGATAGAAAAGACCACTCCCAAGAGGATACCCATAGCTGGAACTGATGGCCTACCTTCCCCTAAGAAGCTATCAGATCTAATCCCAGCATGCCTAACATCCCTGTTCAGGTCACCACTGGAAATGAAAGCTTCTAAGGCAGCACTGTCCAACAGGAATATAATGTGAGTTACATATGTAATTTTAAAATTTTATAGTAGCCATATTTAAGTTTTTAAGAAGTGAAATTAATTCTAATAACATTTTCTTTAACCCAATATGTCCAAAATATTATTTCAACACTTAATCAATATAAAAGTATTATTGAGACATTTTAAATTCTCTTTTTTTTGGACTAAGTCTTCAAAATCCAGTGTGTTTTACACTTACAGCACATCTTAATTCTGAACAGGCACATTTCAAATGCTCAAAAGGCACATATGGCTAGTGGCTACTGCATTGGACAGTGCAGCTCTAAGGACATCATCATGACCTGTATGCTTATTCCTATGTGGCTCTATACATCCCGGAGCCTGACCCAGTGTCCCATCCCTTCCTATTCCCACCAAACCCTCCTACCATATTTTCTAGATCTCATAGTCTGTCATCTGAAAAAAAAAATCCCCTTTATCAATAACCTCATCTAAAAATGTTTGCTTTAGCTCTTTGCTCTAACTAAAACCTGGTTATCCCTTAGGACTCTGCTTCTCCTCCTGCCCTGTCAAGGGGTGGCTGATTTTTTTCACATATCCTCAGAGCCGGAGGTGGGATAGATGTCCGCCTTCCTCCTCACTGCTCCATTCAGACCCTTGCACTTCCTCCTTCTCTGAAAAACCCATTCTTTTGAATCAAATGCCAATAGATTATGTTATCTCCTATCTTTCCTTTTTTGTGGTCATTTGCTCAATTTCCTGGTTGAGTAATTTATGTAGTCAGCACCTGGCTCACTCTTTTCCTCTCCACCATCACACCTCTCAACATTCTTGATGACTTCAGCCTCCACATAGTTCTTCGATCTCCTCACTTCCACTGATCTTTCCTCTATCCTTTCTCAGATAGCCACTATACCATTTCCAAAGTCTAGATTTAAGAATCCCATTTTAGAAATGTTTCCAGGGGCTAGCCCAGTGGCACAGCAGTGAAGTCTGCGCACTCTGCTTGGGTGGCCTGGGGTCCGCAGGTTCGGATCCCGGGAGCACACTGACTCACTGCTTGTAAAGCCATGCTGTGGCGGCGTCCTATATAAAGTAGAGGAAGAAGGGCACAGATGTTAGCCCAGGGCCAATCTTCCTCAGCAAAAAAAAAAAGAAGAAGAAGAAGAAGAAGAGGATTGGCAGTGGATCTTATCTCAGGGCTGATCTTCCTCACAAAAAATAAAATAAAATAAATAAATAAATAAAAATGTTTCCAGCTCACTCAAACTTCAGTATCCATATGCCAACAATTCTTCAACCCATTGTACCCACCCATCAACCAGTTCAGCCTCATATTCACCTTCCTCATACAATCAATCCTCACATTATCAATATTATATTCCACAATCCATTACTGTAATCATTCTGCTATATACTCCCTTGCACCTCTTTCCCTTATTATACATGCCGGTAAACCCAATGTTGGTAAATCCAACACTCCACCTACTTTCAACCCTTACCTGAACAACCAAGTGTGGTTAGGGAAAACACAATCATGCTGGCTGGGCTCATTTAAAACTTTTCACTACAAATCTCAGATCATCCTTCATATTACTCACTTTTAGTTGATAATTTCATGTCTTATTTCGTTGAGAAATTAGAAACTGTTAGGAGAAAACTGGTTTCTCCCACAACCAAATCTAATACCTATAACCTCTACCTTCTCTCCTATTACAGTGAGTAACATGTCTCTGCTCCTGTCTAAGGCCAATGCCTTGACTTGGGAATTGGATCCTATACCTTCTTTAGTCAAAGCCATGGTTCCTGCAATTCTACACTCTCTCTTACACATTATTCTTTTCCTTTTCTGTTAGGATAATTCTTGATGGTGTACAAACAGGCTGTGGTTGCTCCCAACTTAAAACCTTTCTCCATCCCAATATAACCGTCCAACTACCACTCTATTTCTCTGTTCTCCTTTCTGAGAAAACTTGTCAGTAGAGTTGTCTATACCTGCTGACTCAGTTTTTTTCACCACCATCCCCCATTTTGTCTATGACTCACTTCAATCAAGTTTTTGTCCTTATCACTCCGTTGAAACTCCCTTGTCAAGGTGACCAATAACCTCTATCTCCCCAAATCAAATAACCAATTCTCAGTTGTCTTTTTATACAAACCCTTGGTGGCATTTTATACAGTTGATAACTCCCTCCTTTTTCAAATATCTTTTTGGTGGTGCTGGTGGTAGTGGTTTCTGGTTATTCTGCTGCAACACTGGTTACTCCTTTTCAGCCTCCCTTGATGCCTCCCTTTCCTCTTCCTAACCTCTGTTTTTTGGAATGCCCCAAAGCCATCTTTGGGCCTTTTCTCTGTCTAAACTCACTCCTAGGGTGATCTCATCCAGTTACATGGCTTGAAATGATACCTATAAGTTTATGATTACAAAATGTATATCTGTCTTAATTCCAGACTTCTCCTATGAGCCCCAGCCTATCTACTCTTGGATATCTAATGGTCTTCTCAAATGTAACCTGGCCAAAATGAAGCTTTTTATTTCCTTGAATCTGTTCCCCCTTCAGTCTTCTGCCACTCAGTTAAAGATATCACTATTCACTCCCTCATCCACTTCCTCAAGTTCTATAGCTCTATCTTCAAAATATATCCTGAATCTCTCCACCTCTCACTACCTCCACTGTTATCACCCAAAGTCCAAGATACTATAATAATTTCTTGTTTAGACTTCTATGATAACCTTCTATCTGCTTTCCTTGCTTTCATTCTGCTCCCCTATCTCCACCTTTGAATCTAGTTTTTACAAAACAGCAGGAGTCATCTTAAAGCACAAATATATAACCTTTGATTGCTTCCTTTGTGATTAGGATAAAATTCAGACTCCTTATCATGGCCTTTGAGGTCTACTTCCCCTGGCCAGTGCTTATTTCTTCCACCACTTTCTCCCCTGTTACTCCACTCCAGTCACGTTGGCTGTATTTAAATTCTTTAAATATGCCAAACTTGTTCTAGTCTTGAGGACTTTACATTCTGTCTAGAACATTCATCCTTGAGATCTTCAGAGAGCTTGCTCTTTAACATCATTAATGTCTCAGCTTGAATATTAACTCCTAAGTAATAGATAACCCTATTTCAAATAATTCCCCTTAACACTCTCTATTCTTTTACATGGCTTCATTTTCCTTCATAACACTTATAGCTACCTGAAGTTATATTTTTAATTGTCTAGTTTCTATTTTTTCACTCCTTCACTAGAAAGTAAGTTCTGCGAATGAAGGAATGTTGTCCTACTCACTGTTATATCTCTTGCATCTAGAATAATACCGGGCACACAATGAGTACTGAGTAAATGAGTCTGAAAGACTTCAGGAGACAGGTCAGGTGTCTGACCAAATCAGAATTTGTTGCTTGGGTTGTCTTCCAGTGCTGACCTGGGCCATATTAAACCAAAGAGCCTTTTAAGAATGAAAAGTTCTAGTACAAAACTAATTCCATACCAGGGAGCTTGTTCTAATGCTTTTTAGTAGTCAAATGCAGAAATTCTCAACCATCCCTGCTAATCAGTCAGCTAATTTGCCTGTTTCTAGCAATAGTTACTGGCTATTAGTTTCTCCTGCCCAGTCTCCACCTAACTTGCCTTACAAGAGCTTGCTTTTAAACTAGGAGTTTTTTTGCTTGCTTTGCCATCTCCTTGCTTGGCTTTTCTTTCTTTAACAAGCACAACAGCATGCTGCCACATCTTCAAAGAGTAAATTAATTCCGTCCGCAAAAGGGTCAAGTGCTAGAAAGTGCATAGCCATGCAGTTTGCATGGCAGGATACAGAAGATATGATGCTAATAAGATTCTAAGATGAGAACAGCAGACTGTCTCTGGGGATTCAGATGAAGGGGTCTGTAAATTTTAAAAGAAATGGTCTCCGAAAACTAATGATGTCTGCTTTCCAATTCATTAATAATGTGGAGTGGGGAGATGGCAGTGAGAGCCAGGCCATGCTTTGAAATATCAAAATGTAACAAGGAAGAAAACAGTAAGAGCGATCTCAATGGGGTCATAAAGCTGGGAGAAGGAGGCAAACTGTAAGAAGATGTGGTGGTGCTGTACGGAGGGAAGGAAATCAATCCACCCCGTGTGTATATATTTATGTGCATATAGTACCTTTATACACGAGTAGATAAAAAGTTCTTCTGCTAGGAAAGAAACACTGCAACATTGATAAGGCTTTTGCAATTTTCATATTTAAGGTGACTCAGAGAGAATATTTCAAGTATTGTAAAAATATGTCTAAGCTGTCTGTCTTTCCATATGTACAAACCCTGCCCTTCACCTCTTTGCATTGCATACGAGGAACTGAGTAACAAGAACTTCAACCTTGTTTGTAGTTAATAGTGGAAGAAAAAACCCTCAGGCAAAGCCTAATGAACCAAGAGCAATTCTGAGTTCTCCTTTATGATATCTGCCGAGGCAGTGTCTTTCCAAGGGCTGCCTGGACATATCGTGTGACCTTGCTGCTTTACATCATTAAAATTTCCCATTACCGGAATGGTGTTTGCATGGAGGAGCCGTTGTGCAGATATTATGGCTGAGTTTCTCCCTGCTGCATTCGGAGTTTGTGCCTAATAGAAAATGCCTCTCTGCTTGAATAGTTCCCTCGAGCTGGGAGGTGTGCAGCAGCAGGAGAGTTTAGCTTTGGCTTTTATTTTGACAAAGCTATTACATTTTGCAGATTGAGGTTATGGTCTTTTCTCCTATCTCTGTATTTTATCTGCATGATATTTTCTGATCTCCCTTTTAAACCCCCATTAGTTACGATTGAGGCTCTGGGGTGGCAGCCTGCCATGGAGCCTGATATCGTCAGCTTTTCTTACAATCCACTAAATAGACTGACTAATTCAGTAGTGTTCAGTCATGTGGAACCTTTCCAAGGGGGCTAGCCTCAGAAAGGAGACACTTGTGTGCCAGACAGATGTGTGTGTGTGTGCGTGCGTGCGTGCGTGTGTGTGTGTGTGCGCGTGCGTGCGTGCGTGCGTGCGTGCGTGTGTGTGTGTGCTGCAACCCCCAAGGGACCAACAATCTTAAAAGCAAAAGTGCAGCCTCATTCTCCAGGGCCATAGGTTCTGCGGGCTACGTCCTCCTCCTGTGCTTCCTTCTTCCGCAGGTGGCCGGCTGCACCATGAAGCTATGGAAGTTGACAGCATTGGTGGCATTTCCAAACCTCAGGCCCACCCTCAGCCTGTTTTACTACCCTCCTAAGAAGCTGCTATTCTGGCTATTCTGCTCTAAATTTTGTTTCATCCACTGTCACAGTTACACATTCATGCAACTCTAATTTTATGATTTTAACAGACAGTTTCACAATAGTGAATACTTTTGCCTAGAGGGGGTGGAAATATTTCAAAGTACTAGTTATACAGCCATAAGCTGTTTAGAACCAACTGAAGGGGAGAGCTTCCTTGGCCAGCCCTCCCAAGTCTCTAAGCAAACCATAGCCAACTGAGAGATTTTCAACTCAAAGCTAGTGCTCTAATTTCCAAAACAAGATCGTCTGACCATTTCTTTCTCTGTGGCTTTCCCATTTTAAGTAATCACAGTGAATTCTTCCCAATAAACACTTGTGAAGCTGGGAGTGTAGCACAGCCACGTGCCCCAAGCAATTCACTTTGTCCACCTTCTCTTGAATGTGTGGGACGTGGCAGTCTAGAGTGGGGAGTGTCACAGCGAGGGGGCTGTAGAGGTGAGGAATTTATTTCCCCAGGAAATCTCATTAGTGATGCAGTGCCTGTTTTTCATTGAGGTTTCTGCTCCTCGGCTTTGTTTTCGGCTGAGTAACAGAGCCTGAAAGCCGTCTGGTGACTCAGAAAAGGTCACACTGAGAGTCGGGGGCACGGACCAGAGCACGCTGCCTACCTGTGATTGATGTGTATTAAAGCTGTCTTGAGCCACTCATAAACACAGCAAGAATCCAGTTCTCTTTTCATCAGTGCTCTTGACCAAGACTTGATTTACTGTTTTGAAATCAGCTGCTCCTTCAGTCCTCTACAATAGCTTCTTTAATAGCTTGTCATAACGGTTGATGACAATTTGGAAAGGCTCACATATTCAATATCTTTTTTAAATTGACTTTGTACTGTTCCAGGTACCAAGGCTTTACAAACGGTCTAATTGTTCCCCGAGTGTTTGCTGACGTAAAGGAAAGTGTTGATGAATCAGACCCTCCTTTTCTATCTATGAGGGTATTGAGATGTGTATTCAATATCGTAGCAAATCACTGCTGAAAATTGGTTCCATGTCCCTGAGGCTACTTACCTCAAAAGGTGAAACAGCAGAAGTACCTGTTAGAGAAGACTGACCAGCTCTGCTATTTCCTGATGAGATTGCTTTAAAGTTTGTGTCGAGAAGGGGTTGAAATTGGATCTGAGTGTTATAAGTGACAGTACAGTTCTGTTCTGGTAAAGAATAATAATCATCACCTATACCTGTTGAGTGTGTTTGTCATTTTGGTACATAGGCCATATGATAATGAAGTTTAAGACTGATGTCAATAAGACTGAGAGATTAGTTTTATAATCTTAGAAGACGTGTGTGCACAGAATATATAAGACTTAACCGAAACACAGCAACAATTAAAAATAAATCTCTACTTCTGACCAATTTATTTGTTATCTTTGGATGGCCTGGGCAATTGAACTGCACCTTGACCTCCCAATAGCCACTTCCACATCTGTGTCCAGGAATACCCACTGGGGTGATCTTCAGAATATCTAACAACCCATTTGGCAGATACAGTGATCATTCAGAATGGATTCACCAGGCACCAGAATAGATGACACTGCCACTGTTCCAGAACATTCAACTGAACATCAGCTCTGCTCCTTATTCGTCTCCATCTGTACAAATTCTATCCTTCAAGGTTTGGCTTAGGTTTCACTTCTTTCTTGAAGACTTTCTTGTTCTATACAGTTCTATTTCTTGATTCTGAATTCCTACAATACTTAGAGTCTGTGCCTCCCAGTTGTCCTTATATCATGTGCTATCTTCTATTGATATTCTACTTTTTTATATTCCCTATAGCACAATGTTGTGCACATATAGACATTTCAAAAGTATTTTTGAATGTAGAATATTTTGAGAAAATACCCAGATGTGATATTTGAAATTTCTACATTTGGTGTAGTGCTAATTTGAATTTCCTTTGTGGATTTGAGCTTAGTATCCAAGTAGCCCATTTTCTTTTAAAGGAGCCACCTGAAAAAATTACATTTCAGCAAAGAACTGTAGCATCAAGGCACTGTCACCAGTGCCTTTTCCACTGTAAGTTTTCTTTTCTCATTTCCTCTGCCCGTTATCCAGATGGTGAGATACTTTGCTCCATTCTCTTTAATTTGGAGTAGAATTGTGATCTGCTATAGCAATGGAAAAGTTCAATTTTCACCAGAACCTAAGGAGAGTTGTGCACATATATAATTTCAGAACAAAAAAATTTTTACATATTCAGACAAATTTATAGAAAGTCTCCAAGTGTCTGGTTTTATGTTGAAAGTTTAGTCTGATTGTTTGGAACTGGGACTATATCACAGAAATGATATCATGAGAGTCAAGGTTGCAATCTATCCCTACAGTGAGTCATTATCAGAGCCTTCAGCAAAGGAGGCCTGTACTCTGCCAAGAAGGTTTTAGGAAAGAAAGGCGGAAGTGAATTCTCTGAGAAAAACTGTGAAGGCAACACCTCCAAGGCATTGGGTGCTGTCCCCAGGTGATGGCTAATGTATTTCTTTTGTGAAGCTACAGCAAGGTGTAAGGGGTCTTATAAAGCAAGTGTGAATAAGAGGGGAATTGCCAGTTGCTTCCTGAAAGCAACGAGGATAAGCCATGTAAGACAGTAAAATGAATATCAGAACAGAATTAGGAGAGCTAGTTCTAGTCCTGGCTCTGCTGCAAACTCTCTGGTTGACCTTGAGCATGTTACTGCACCTCTCTGGACTTGTTTCTTTGTCTACAAAACAAACAGCTTCATTATACAAGGCTTCTTTCAGCTAGGGCAAACCACGACAATCATTTTTTTGTGTAATACCATCTCTACCCAAATCCTTGTTCTGTCTTCTTTCTGCTGCCTCTGTATCTTCTTGTATTTATCTCATTCTGCTGAATCCAGCCACTCCTTCCCCTCAACACACTTCCTCTCACCTTCCCTTCCCTCAAGCTAACATAATGAAACAGAGAGGGGAAAAAGTGCTTAAGCACCTACTAGTTATCATAGACCATATTCCACACTTATCCTCTATCTTAATCTGAAAGCTCCTTGAGAACAAATACTATGCCTTCTTTTATTTCTATAGTATATTTTAAATACCCACTGGATTTGGAAAATATTTAATGAAGAAAAATGATGTTGACATGTTGAATTTAAAGTAGTATTCTCCCACAATTTTTTTTAAAAGTTTATATGCAAAGCAAAAGGAATGATGATGTGCTGCTAAAATCATTTAGACCAATGAGGCACTGGGGAAAAATGACTGGGATTTTGGAGTTGGGAGGGATAAAAACCAAAAACAAGCTAGTTGGCTTACTCAGATTTGACTTCTGCATGGCACTTTTCCAGATGAAAAACCTGACCAGCTGGGGCACCTCAACTGGAATTTTGATTCACCTCCAAAATGTTGAATTTGGGGATTACCAAGGGGCATGAGAAGAATTCTGTGGAGGTGGGGGTGGTGGTGGAAATATTTGATACCTTGATTCTGGTGGCAGCTATACAACTGTATTTGTTTGCTAAAATTCACAGAACTGTACACCCGAAAAAAAGTGAATCTTATCGAATGTTAAGTTATGCTTTAATAAACATGACTTGAAAAGATTATAAAAGATACCTATATCTATGCTAGAACAAAAATAATCAAGTAAGATGGTTTATAGACTTTTTCATTCACTTATTTTAAACTTGTAAGAGCAACCTACAAGAAAATATAAGAAATAATATTTCGCAAATTAAATTGAGGCAGGCCCCATGGCTTAGTGGTTAAGTGTGCACACTCCGCTACTGGTGGCCCTGGTTCAGATCCCGGGTGCGCACCGATGCACCACTTCTCCGGCCATGCTGAGGCCGCTTCCCACATACAGCAACTAGAAGGATGTGCAGCTATGACATACAACCAACTACTGGGGCTTTGGGGAGAAAAAGGGAAAAAAAAAAGGAGGAGGATTGGCAATAGATGTTAGCTCAGGGCCGGTCTTTCTCAGCAAAAAAAAAAAGAGGAGGATTGGCATGGATGTTAGGTCAGAGCTGATCTTCCTCACAGGAAAAAAAAAAATTAAATTGACTCAGGAAAAAGTAGTATCCCTTTTCCTATTCTTTTAATATTTTTGAATGCATAGCAGAATATTGCTACTTGTGCATCACTTATTAACTCTGCTAGTTCTAGTGGATACAATCCTAGTTCTAGTTGGTACAAACCAATGCTAATTACTTTTATGACACTGCCAATTAAAGCCACCTGTAACTATTAATTTGGTTTGAGTTATATATGATTTCATAGTGAATTGAGAGCCACTTAGTTGTATGTGTGATTATTCTCCCTTACAGAAATATAGATAATCCTCTCTTACAGAAATATTGCTTCAAGTTGGCTGCTCAGACTTTCTGTCACTGCTTACTTGAGTCTCATTTTTGTAGCTCATGTTTTGGTATTTTTGTCAGATAAGAGTGCTGGTGGTATCACCTATTATTTGGATGAATGTTTTCAAAGCTCAATTTCTTCCATATAGGCCCCTTAAGGATTATAGAACAACTTCCAAGCTTGTGCTTTCATGAGTAACTTATGTTCTTAACTGCTGTATCATTGGATGTGGGAAGAGTTGCAAGTAATGTGCTAAAAACCTGTCTTCTAGATCTGTACTTTCCTTCCATAGTAATAGGGTTATAGACAATGACACGGCTAGTCACATTTTCCAACCTCCCTCAAAGATAGTTATGACTAAATGAGGAAGTCTTCTTCAGTGGTATGTGAGTGGGCATGATGGAGCTTTTAAGAAAGTAGATGTGCCTTCTCTGTGTTCTCTTTTTCTTGCTACTGGTTGGAGAGAAAGGGAGTTGGTGCATGTTTCACTGCTTTAGTGAGCAGGGAAAAAAAAAAAAATCTTTCCCCGTATGCCTCCTAGAAGACTTCGTCTTATATTTGGAAGACAGGGTCATAAGTAGCTCCAAGAATATCTGGGAAATTGGGTATCTAGCTATTTTAGCCTCTATAGTTGGAAGTGGGCAAGGGATAAGGGGGTTAGGAATGGGTAGCTAATAAACAGAGTCTGCAATAATGACCTAAATATACAATGTAAGAAGTTAGAAGAAAAACAATAAAACCCAATTTGGATGGAGAAAATTAAAAAGTTAAAAGCAGAAAATAATGAAGTAAGAAAAAATTCTGAAAGGATTACTTAATAAAACCATTAACTGGTTCTTTAAAAGTCCAACATAATTGTGAAATCTCTGGCAATTCTGATCAAGAAAAAATAGAGGTGACACAAACAACAGAAGACAGGGAACATAAACATAGACACAGACATTTTTTTCCAAGTGTAAAAGAAACTAAGTATGCATTAACGCTAAGAAATTTGGAAATCTAAATTAAAAGGTTGATTTTTCTAGAAAAATGTGTATCATAAAAATTGACTCAACAAAAGATACAATAGGATCATGCAAGAAATTTTAAAAGTAGTCAAAGACATATCTCTTAAAAAGACCCCAGACCAGATGATATTATGGGTAAATTATATTAAAATTTAAAGAGATAATTCCTAGGTTAAATAAATTTTCCAGAATATAAAAAAATGGAAAAATTTTCCATTAACTCTATATGGCTAGCATAATCTTGATTATAAATCCATGCAAATAATAAATAACAACAGAATAAGCCAATTTAATCTGTGAATATATGTTTAAATCCTAAATAAATCAAACTCTACACTGTTTTAAAAGAAAATAATGTGTTTCTAACAGATATAAGATTCAAGTTATTGATTGATTAAATTTATTTCTGGAATGCAAAGATAGTTTAACATTAGGAAACCTATTAATTCAATATATTATCAGATTAAAGTAGAAAACCCATATAATCATCTTAAAAGATACCAAAGAATATTTTACCACTTATTTCTAATTAAAAATGATTTTTAAAAATCCTTTAGTAGGCTGAGAAAAAGAAAAACAAATACCTTAATCCAGTAAAGGTGTATATCAGAAATCTACAATAAACATTATAATTAAAGGTGTTTAGCAGAGATGGCTAGCTGTACCCTACTATCAGTTCCCCTCTTCTGTCTAAGTAATATAAACCCTGATTTTTAGCCAGGCTCAGGGTGGCCTGGAATAAAAACTACATTTCTCAGTTTCCCTGGCTACTAGGTGTAGCCGTGTGACTAGATTGGCTAAGTCTGACCAATGGGATAAAAACAAAAGTATCGTGAGTGACTGTGAGGAACTGTCCTTGTCAACAAGGATGAATTTCAAAAGCCCACAATATCAAGTTACAAAAGGCCACACATGTTATGATACCAACTATGTAAATGTTCAAAACACATAAGATAATAAATGTAGTTTACAGGTGCACAGGAAAATCATAAAAACATTAAAAACGTGCATAAGAGTGAAACACACCAATATCAGAGTGAATGGGAAGGGAAGGGGATGGTGCTTTAGCTGTGTAATATTTTATTCCCTGAAAACTAATAAAAACAAAAGCAAAAGAATTCTGAACCAAATATGGCAAACAGTTAACAGCTATTAAACCAATGACCCAGCTATTAAATTAAGGTCATATTATTTGTGTGTTTTTCTATGTGCATAAAATATTGCATAATTTAAATTTTTTGAGTTGTATAAAATAAAGACTTGAAACAAAAGGAAGTCAAAATAAAATAGCAGGGGTAAATGTAGCAATAGGGAGGAGAAGTCCCAGACACGTTCCTTTGTTCTTCTCAGATTCCAGTATGATTGAACATATATGAGGCTCCGGGCTTGGCCTAATTGCCTCCTCTCCGAGTAAATAAATGCCCCAAAGCAAAGGCTAACTTTGATTTGTCATATCCTAGAGATTGTTCTGATGAGGGAATCAATCCAGATGCTTCTTGTTAGCAATAGATTATTAAATGACTACACTCAGAGTAAACCCTTATACCTTTATTTTCTACAGGTTTTTTTTTTTTTTGCTGAATTTATCTAATAAAGTTAAATCAAGATAGTAGAAAATAAGGTGTAATACAGCCTACTCATAAATAGCAATACAAAGCACAAAATGCCTAATAATACACCTAACAAGAAATATGCAAGACCTATTTGGAACAAAACTAAAAATTTACCGAAAATTATGAAAGGAAAACTAAACAAATGGAAAGATATTCTATGCTCTAGATAAGAACACTCAATATTTTACAGATATTAATTCTCCCTGAATTAACCTATAAATTTAAATGAAATCCCAATATAATGGACCTTGATAAGCTAATTCTCAGATTCATCTGAAATAGAATCTCCAGGAATATTTTTAAAAGATAATGAGGAGGGCCGGCCCCATGGCTTAGCGGTTAAGTGCGCAAGCTCCGCTGTTGGCGGCCCGGTTCGGATCCCGGGTGCGCACTGACGCACCGCTTCTCCAGTCATGCTGAGGCCGCGTCCCACATACAGCAACTAGAAGAATGTGCAGCTATGACATACAACTATCTACTGGGGCTTTGGGGGCAAAAAATTTAAAAAAATAAAAAAGACAATGAGGAAAGGCAATCTATATCAGATACTTAAATACATTATAAAGCTTTAATAATTGAAACAGTATGGTGTTGACAGGAAAATAGAATAATAGAACAGAATAGAGAGTCTAAGAACAGATTAATATATATGACATTTTAATATAATAAATGTATTTCAAATCAGAAGAGGGAGTAAAAAATAATATAAATAAGCTTATATTATATATATGATTATACCTTAACTGTGATATTCACAAATATAAATCCAAAATGGATTAAAGAGCTAAACACAACGAACAACAAATTTATAAAACTATTAGAAGAGAATATAGGAAAATATTTCTCTATTTTATGGAGGGGAGGGTCTTCTTAAGCTAAAAACAATACGCAGAAGTCATAAATGAAACATACAGTTTGGATTTTATAACAATTGAGACAAACTGGGAGAAAATATTTGCAACAAGTATAATTGAAAAAGGATTAATAATCAGAATATATAAAGAGATCCTAAAAATAAGAAAAAAACAATACAAAATGGGAAAAAGATATGAAAATACAAACGTAGAATAAGAACTATAATGGCCAATATACATGTGAAAAGATTCTCCATCTCATTAGTAATCAGGCAGAAAGCAATTTGAAAAAATAAAGTGAAATTTGCCAGTAGGTTGGCCAACAATTTAAAGATAAATAATTCTTGGTATTAGAAAGAGCCTAGGGAGATGGATACTCTCATACATCCATTACCTCTTTTTTCCACTTTCTCCCTCGCTCACTCAGTCCTGCCACACTGGCTTCCCTGCCTTTCCCAGTGCACACCAGCTATCTGCCCACCTCAGTTACTTTCACTTGCTCTTCACTCTACCTCGAATCCTCTTTCCTCTGATATCTGTGTGGCTTGTTCAGTACTTCCTTCAGGCTCTTCTCCAAGATTACCTTTTTAGCAAGGTAACTGTACCAACTAATTTATTTATTTTTTATTTTTTTATTTTATTTTATTTATTTATTCCCCCAAAGCCCCAGTAGATAGTTGTACGTCATAGCTGCACATCCTTCTAGTTGCTGTATGTGGGACGCCGCCTCAGCATGGCCGGAGAAGCAGTGCGTCGGTGCACGCCCGGGATCTGAACCCCGGGCTGCCAGCAGCAGAGCGTGTGGGCTTAACCGCTAAGCCACGGGGCCGGCCCACCAGCTAATTTAAATATGCAACCCACCCACATCTGATACCTCTTCATCTGCTTTATTTTCCTTCACATGTTAGATAGATGGTAGATGAGAAGGTAAATAAGTAGCCACTGCATAAACCTTTTTTGAATGAATGGAAAAAATATGCCACTGGAGAGAGTATAAATTGTTACAAAATTTTGCTACATTTTGCATTTAATTAAATACTAAAATAGATAAAATATGAGTATTCTCTGACCCAGCAATTTCACTGCTAGGTATCTGTTCTTAATAAATACACTTGTGCACAAAGAGACATGTATAAGGATGAGCAACTATGCTCAGTCCAACATTGTTTTTAATAATAGAAAAGAAAAAACATAAATATTCACCAATTGGGGAGAGATTAAATAAAATATGGTATATTTATGCAACACAATACTGTGCATTTGTATAAAAGAATAAGATGGATCTGTATATACCCATACGGAAAGATATCCCAATGTGATGATATTAAGTGGAAAAAAGCAAGTCACCGAAAAATATCTAAAATATAATCTTATTTGTGGAAAAATAACTCAGTATGTGTGGAGAGGCGGATAAACACATGCATACATATAAATATATATAAATGTAAATTTAAGATATAAAGGATACACACCAAATTGTTAATAATTTATTAACTTCTCTATGTGGAGAGGAGTTTGGGTGTGGGAGAGCTGGTAAAGGAGTATATTTTATATGTTTTCCTGTTGTTTTAGTCTTTTACAATGACAATATGTTCATGTGAGCTGGTATAGGAGTATATTCTATATATTTCCACATTGTTTTAGTCTTTTACAATGAGAATATGTTCATATATTACATTTTTAATTAAAAAATAGAATGTCTCCAAGGTTATCCTCTTCCAATGTCAGTCTCACTCATTTATATCCTGAAATGCTCTCTTGGGTAGCAGTGAATGAGATGAAGTAATGGCCAGTGTGCTGGGAATTGCGTTTAGAAGAGCACTGTGCTAGGGAACATTAGTCAGCCACGTGTGCCCCCATAGAAAAAAGGCTGAGAACTGTGTTCATGCCCCATTGTTTCATTTCCTCCAGCAGCATCTAGAAACAAAAGAAGCCTCACATTGCCTTACTCTGGTCACAGTGTGTCAAAAGTTCAGGAATTTTTTTTGCAATTTAGACACATTTCATACCTACAGATTAGCTCTTTGTGTTGTATTCTGGGCAATTTTAAATAAATAAATGCTTCCCTGCTAACATCAAATACGGTGAAATAAATTGCAGGGCTCAGGGTGCATAAACGAGTATGCTGGCAGTCCCTTCTTTTAACTCTCACGTGTGGATCAGAAAATATAAGATAATATATAGCACTCTGACCTCACCTTTGCAGGAATTTAAAAATCTTTCCTTATGTGCATTCATTCTCAGTTGTTGTATTAGTTCTTTCCAATTTATACACAAGCATATTTGTGCTAACACATGAGAACACACACACACATGCATGTGTGCGCACGCACACACTCACTCACAGAGCCAGCATTGCCTGTCTCAATACCAGGCTTTTTTCTGGATAAGCATTGCTTGACCTTGTGTCTTTTTGCCATCAACATCCTTTTAATGACTGCCAGGGTTGCAATTCACTGACCCATGGGCCAGTGACAACCTTCTGGGGCAGCTCTGTTTAAATCAGATCTCCTTCTCTTCCTCCTTTTCTCCTTGATTTGACAGGATAGAATTGAGTTGATAGGGTATGAGAAGGAGGAAAGTGATTTCCATTCAGATATATTAATAATAATAGAGATAACTAAAATAATGATAATGACGACTAATATTATTGAGCACTTGTGATTTGCCGAGCACTATTCTAGGCACTTTATGGGTCTCATTTAATCTTCACAATAACTCTCCAATCCAGATAATATCATTAGTATTACAATGCCCATTTTACAAATGAGGAAAATAAGGTGTACAGAGATTAAATAACTTTGCTCAAAGGTCACAGAGCTAGTAAGTGATCTATATCTGTATCTCCACACATCCTGGGTTATTTTTCCATAAATAAGATTATATTTTAGATATTTTTCAGTGACTTGTTTTTTTCCACTTAACATGATAACGTTGGGATATCTTTCCATATGTGTACATACAGACCCATCTTATTCTTTATAACTGCTGCATGGTATTGGGTTGCGTAGATACACCAGATTTTGTTTAACCTCTGGCCACATCCCTCCACTACAATCTCCCTGACGAAACCAAGCTTAACAGCCTGGGTGTATCTTCCCATGCCTTTCTCCTTATTCATACCAACATAAAGGTATACATGCACTTACATAGGACTCTTATTTGTTTCGTGTGTGTGTGTGTGTGTGTGTGTGTGTGTGTGTGTGTGTGTGGTGGTTACATTTACCAGAAGTCCTTCCCCCAGAATTCCCTTCCCTATATGGTTGGGCTAGGATTGGCCACAGAGACATTTACGTGAGATTTGGAAGGCAAAAATAAAGCAATAGGAATGATTAGATTGGAAAGATTGGTATAGGGTCAGGTACTGTAGCAGCTGATACACATTTTTGTGGACTTACTGGCTCACCTTGTTGGCATTAGGTAGCAGTCAGGCCCACAGATTCTCCAGCTCCCATAGGATCTTCTCTTTCAGCTTCTCCTACTCTTGGGTCAGCTACATGTTCCACTCCATGACCAAGGGCATCAGCTTGTCCTGTAGGTCACCCACATCATCAAAGTTGGAGGTTTGGAGGAAAGGAAATTGCGACTTGGGTTCCAGCTCATCCTCCTAGATTTCAATTTATCCTTGGAATGGCATGCCATTTCATGTCCATCTTTTCCTTCCAATTGCCTGCCCTGTAGACTTCAGGCCCAACGCTGGACACAGAAGCGACAGTTATATATAAACTGTTCGACCAGCTCCAACCTTGACCTTGCACGAGGTCAAATCTCTATAATAAATTCCTTATTTTGTACGACTCCTAGAAGTTCTACTTCTCTGATCAAACCCCAATACAGTGTCTCTGTTTGTTTTTATCTAAACAGAATCAAATTATACATGTTGATCTTAAACTTGCTTTCTTTGCTGATAGATCATAGAGATTCTTAAAGGTCAGTACATCTCTCCCCAACTCCCATTTATTTCTCCATAAATATTTACATGCAATCACACAAAAATATAAATATATATACATGGAATAAATCATACATTCTAAGTTTGTTTAATGATTTATTATTTTTCTTTCTATCTCTTTCTTCTCCCCAACTTCTGCCTGTGTCCTGCATCCACCCTCTAGACAACTCGCATTAAAAACCTTATGTATCCTTCTGAATTTTTCTTCATGCTCATAGATCAATATATAAACTAGTGCAAGCACTATTGCTTAAGTAAAGTATACTTTCCCCCACCAAATAGAGCTATAAATTTCTCATATGTTAAATTCTTATTTATATTATGATCTGTCTGGATTTTCTATCCTGTCAACTGATTTGTTTGTTCTCATACTGATACTATATTGATTTGATTACAAAAGCTGTATAATATGTTCTTATATATAGTAAAGGACCTCCCTTACATCCCCCACACACACACTGTTCTTTTTCATATCTTTGTAGATTATTCTAGGACATTTATTCTTACATATAAATTTTAAAATAATAATAATAACTATTTTTTTAAATTCTGTTAGAATCTTAATTGGAAATGTACTTTCTTTTATATTAATTTGAGAGAATTATCATTTTATCATCTTTGGTTTCCTACCCAAGAACATGAAATGCCTTTCCAGTTGCTGAGATCTTGTTTTACATCCTTCAATAATATTTTATAGTTTTCTTCATATAATGCTGTGCCTTATATCAATCTATACATTAAAAATGGAGTGAGTTTATCACATGAGCCAGTCTGAGGACTATAGCCTGGGAGAGCAATCTCCACCAGGGAAGGAAGCATTCCTGAGAAATGAGGGGCACAGCATGGTTATATACCGTTTCGGAACAAAGAACGTACATCAAATATGACAGGAATATTTTTTTTTCTTCTTTTACTACAGCCACAAGATGTTTTGCCACATACACAGCAGGTCAATCTGACCCTGGTTTCTGGGAAGGAATGTTTATCTTCAAAGTAATGCTGATATGGGAGGGAGGCATTCATCCCTATCTTTAAAGACAGCATTCTTTGCTTTGGGATATTGTTTAACGTTTAAAGCAGATGTGGAATGTATGCTATGCATGCTTGACAGGCCATGTCAGGCCATTCTGGAAAAATGAGTTCAGGCTGAATCAGTCTTAAACCAAAATGGCTTCCTCATATACCTCAATATATTAACTTTCCTTATTGCTTTTCATTTATTCCATTACTTTCTTTGTAATTTTATTCCTAGTTATTTTATAGTTTTTGTCACTGTTGTGAACAAAATACTATTATTTTTCCATTTTTATTTCTAGGTCCATAATGCTAAAATACAGAAAACATTTATTTTTAACATTTAGCTTGTATCCAGCCCCCTTAACAGACTATTTTATTAATTCTGTCAGTCCAAATTTAGTCAGAGAGGCAGAACAACTAGTATCATGAAATGGGGTTTAACTATAGGAACAAGACCTTACGTAATTGTGGGAGATGTTAGGAAATAAAGATCCAAAAGGGGAAGTTGGAGGATCAGAGAAAAGTCACTACCCAGCCTTCTTAAATGTGTGTTCATGGAAATCTGGAAAGTTAGATGCATCCAGGTGCCAGAGAGGGAACACGAAGAGGAATTGGCAGAATAGTTTCTGGAAAGCTGGCACCTCTGCACAGCTCCAATTCTGAGGTCTTCAGTCAAGCATCTGATGGAGAGCCTGGGGCTCCTTTTGGTCAGCAGGTCTAGCAGACAGGAAGTAGAGTTGGATGTGGAGCAGGGAAAAATAATAACAAACTGGAATTCACTGGGTGCCTTTGCATCTGTGCTTCACCTTATCTGACTCTGAAGATCTTCAGAGATAATGACTACTACTCCACTGCCACCTCCCAAGTCTCATGTGACTTTTGATTTTGGCCAATTCTTGTACAAAATCACAAAGGGAAAGACTTCTGAAAAACACAGTTCCCTTTGTTATCTCATTAACATTAGAATAATCCAGCATACCTGCCTTCCAACGCCTATGCATATTGTTTACTTTCCTTGGCTCCTCGCAGTCACTGGAATCTCCAAGACAACGTTAAAATAATAATCGCTATCAATGGGCCTTCCTAAATAGTTCCTGATTTTAATTGAAGTGGTTTTAAAGTTTTGTCATTTAGAATGACATTTTCTGTTGGTTTCTGGAAAATCGCCTTCACAGTAGCTAAGTAGATTCCTTCTACTTAATATTTATTAGGACTGACTTTTGAATTGTATTAAATGCCTTTTCAACATCTACTGATGTAATCATTTTGTTTTTCCTTTTGGGTTTGGTGATGTAATGAGTTATGTTGGTAGATTTCCTGATATTGAAATACTCTTTTATTCCTGGAATAAACCCTTCTTGATCATACCATGTTATTATTGTGATACATTGCTGGATCCTATTTGTTACTGCCTTGTAACTTTTGTTTATGTATTAAAAAATGAGATTACCTGTTTTAGATTTATCTGTGTGAATTGTAGAGTATTTTTCTGGGACACTTCACAATGAAGACTCAATAATTTGAATAGATCATCTGAGACATTGGTAGGTGACCGGCAGGATAGGTAAAGAAGAGGAGATTCAATGTTCACTCTCACGATAGCTTTCCCATTGGTTGACCTCTGGGTCCTGAGATAAATTACTCACTGCACAACTGATCTGCAGTCTCTCATATCTTTCTTTTCAGCATGTTTATTATTTCATTACATACTCATTAATGGGAAGGACCATCTGCTATGACGTTTTCATATAACAGATTTAATTAGTCATTCATTTGGTGCTGAGAAGATAGAGGAAGGTATTCAATATAAAATGCTCTTCTAACTATTTTCTCTGAATTCGGTAGGAAATAAGCACTATTTTCTGGTCATCCCCTCAAAAAAAATTAATATTTACACAATGTCAAAAACATAACTTTGATTCCATAGAAACCTCACTAGGAATCCAAGCTTTTTTCATATATGTCAGCCACAGTAATTTCAGTAAGTTTGTATCAAGTTCATTCCATGAGCCTGATGTCGTTAAATAAAAAATCTAATCTGCTACTTCACATGTTCTCTGAATATGTAGATTTCCTACTTGAAGTACTAAAAGAAAGCAGGGATCTGTGTACATTTATAATTTGTACAGTCTGTTTGATATGAGGGAAAAAGAAAAGGTTGCCTTGGTTCTTTTTACTTGCCTTTGTATAGGACACAAGTAGATATAGGCTTGTGGGGTGAACGCCAGGCTCGTGTTGGAAGGGCTCAGGAACAGAGCAAGGACTTTTAGGGGTCAAAGAATCCATAAAAGCAAATTGGTCTGCACCTGCCTCAAGCTGTGGCGTTAATACTGGTAGACAGGATGCTGCAGAAATGTGAGGGAGAAAACTGTAAAAAGTGATATTTAAATTGCTGTGAAGCTTGAATTTGAGCACTTTTCCATTATTCAAGAATCATTACTAATATGAGGGAAGCAGAGAGACCCAAGCCCAATGAAAAGCTGTAGGAAACTACAGAACACATGAAAATCCCAGCTGGTGAATAAAATCTATCATGTTGACAAAGCAGTGTGAACGAAAATCTTGTAAACATGCATCAGCTGCAGGGGCTGAATGTTGAGAAATACAAGATTGAGATGATGCTAGGGAGAACTGGGGGTCACTCATGCTCACCCCTCTATGAAAAGCCTGTCTGTGCTATATTGAGTCACACACCATTAGGATGATAAGGCAAGCTCGGCTGCTTGAGACACATCTTTCCTAGAACGTATATATCAAAAAACATAGCAGAGATGTTATGACTCAGCTCCCTGAATCGAATAATCTCTAAAATGAAGATTTGATATTAAATAGTTCTATTGCTTTATTATTAGAGTTATAACAAATCTAAGTGCTAAATTCCTTTAAATATATTGTCCTTCTCACCAAGCTGGCAATACCATAAAGATAATAACTGAGGTAGAATATTTAACAAATATTTATTGATCATCTACTATGTGCAAAACTACAAAGATAAATCAGGCATGGTCCTGGACTTCCAGGAGCAAAAGTTCATGTTCTAGTGAGGGAAATAGACATACATAAACAACTATAACACCAAGCCGACTGTAACAAGAATGATAATAGAGGAGCAGAATTCTATCAGGGTGTGGGGGGAGGAGGAGGAGAAGGGATGAATAAAGATGATAGTCGGGAAAAGATAGTTTATACAACATTCCAGTGTGGTCCAGGAGTTCTCATTCTGACTGGATTACCAACAAGTTGCATGACCCTCAGCGGGTCTCTGGGCTTTCATTTTCTCATCCATAAAATGAAGGTGTTATTTTATAATGATCTCTCAAGTCCCTCTTCAGAACAAAGTCTCTTTAATTTTATTATCCTATTCACATAGCAGAATGGCAAGACTAAAACTATTCTCAAAAAAATGTCTTACGAAAACATTTTGCCATAGATAGTTTTAGTAGCAGAGCATCTTCCATTTACTTTGTACTGTGTGTTTCTTCTTCCTGTACAGGTGTGCATCAGCACATTGGGAAGTCAAAAGGGATCCTCTCTCAAAGGAGCTTGTTAGACTCTGTGGTAAGAAATGTTAAAATATAGAAAAACACAAAGAATAATATAAGAACCACTTATATTCCACATTAAACGATAAAATAAGATATTAATCATAAAGCTGAAGTCCCCATAACCACCATCCCTCTGTCCAATTCTCTTCTTCTCACTCTTCGGAGGCAACTACTATAATTTGCGTTAAATCTGTGCTCCAAATTCATTTTTCATACCTTAGCATACATTTGTATGCACAAATACATAGATTATTTGGTATATATATATATATATATATATATATATATATATATATAAAATATACTTTGTTTCTTTTACTACTCACTATTGGTTTTGGACCTACACATTTGACAGTTTATTCTTTTTCTTTGCAATATAAAATTCCATCATGTAATTTTCCCTTTTTATGGATTTTTGGGTTATTTTCGAATGTCCGATACAACAGTCAATGCTGCAGTGAACATACATGTACATGTCTCCTTCTGCACATATCTGAAAGTTTCTCTTGGACACATATCCTGAAGTGGAATGGACTGTTATAGGTGTATGTATCTTCAAATTTTATTAGGTATTGCCATATGCATTCCAAAGTGGTTGTACCAGTTTACACTCCTACCAGAGATGCATGAAGTCTTCACATTCTTACCAACATTTGATGTTGTCTGACATTTAAATATCTGACAGTCTGGATGAAAATGGTATCACATTATTGTTTTATTAGTGAAAGCATTTCTTGAAGCATGCTATTGGCCAAGCAGGTTTACTCTTCTGTGAGCTGCTGCTCCACTCCCTTTACCATTCTGCTACTGGATTTTTTCCTACTCATTAATATATAGGAGATGTATATATATATATTTATACATACTCTAGTACCAAGCTTTTGTCTTTTTATTTAGGGTGCAAATATCTTTTAGTCTGTCACAAATCTAGTAATTAAAAATTTTTTTTGTTACATAGAAGTTTTGATTTTCAAATTTTATGTTTTGATCTTATTTAAGAAAGCCTTCCTGGGGCCGGCCCGGTGGCGCAAGCGGTTAAGTGCGCGCGCTCCGCTGCGGCGGCCCGGGGTTCGCTGGTTCGGATCCCGGGCGCGCACCGACGCACTGCTTGGTAAGCCATGCTGTGGCGGCGTCCCATATAAAGTGGAGGAAGATAGGCACCGACGTTAGCCCAGGGCCGTCTTCCTCAGCGAAAAAAAGAGGAGGATTGGCGGATGTTAGCTCAGGGCTGATCTCCTCACAAAAAAAAAAAAAAAAAAAAGAAAGCCTTCCTTACTTTAAAGTTACTCTAGTAGTTTGAGTTTGTTTTTCCCTTTAGATCTTTAATCCATCTGGAAAATATTTTGTGTAGGTGTGGAGGTAAAGAATCTAATTTCATTTTTTTCCATATGGATAGGCAGTTGTCCAAAACCATTTATTGAATCATCTGTTCTTTCACTCAAAGATTTGTGAAGTCACATCCTTCAAATACCAAGTTGCCATACGTGTTTGGGTCTGTCTCTGGGCTCTTTATACTGATCCATTGATCTAGCTGACTCTTAATTATACTTTATTGATTCTTTAAGTAATTGATTATATTTAGTAACAGGAAATTAGTTTAATGAATATGTTCATTTCTAATAACTCAGTCCAAGGATTTTCCTCTACTCTGCCCTTCTGGGTATCCAAAGTGTCCTGGAGGCTGCTATGGAGAGACGTCCTCATGAAGTAGGCAAATGGTAGCACAGCAAAGACTGTAGCACAGGTGGGGCATTGGGCCCACTCCCAACGTGGCTAGGTGGCTGGTTGGCAAGTTCACGCTGGAGACTGGACAATTTGAATACAAGATGCTGATCTAAAGGAGTTCTGAGCATTTGTAGTGTGTCACTGTGGGATCCTTCTTTGGCTTTTCTCTGGCAGCTCCTGGGCAGTGGACCAGTCTCCTCAAACCACTCTCCTGATTAGGGGTCTTTGGGATGGCCTCTCTTTCTTCCTCTTGTTAGTCTACACTGCTTCCGTACCATATCCCCCTTTTTTCCTCTCTCCAAAAGTTCTATTCTCTTCTTTTCTTTCACTATAGTCCTCAATGGACAGTTAGAAAGACAGTCAGAAACAGAGCCTCAAACAACCAAATCTCTGCAACAGTAAAACTGGTTTCCTCTTCTTTGAGGACAAGAAAGAACTCTCCAGGATCAAAATTGCCTGACCTCCACTCCCTGGGGAGGAGGGAAAATGTTTTATCCCTTGCCTGCAGGATGGTCCAAGCCACTTCTAATTCACAAAAGAAAAGACCAAAATAAAATAAAACTGAAACTCGACAGTCCAATTGTTTTCATATAAAAAAATAGATTGAAAATTTATTTTCTGCTCCATGTGGTTTAGAAAATTTTCAGGAAGTAGAATATATTTAGCCAGCCCATCTAGTGGTTAAGATTCAGTGCTCTCACCACAGCAGCCCAGGTTCGTTTCCCAGTCAGGGAAACACATCACCCACCTGTCGGTTCTCAGAATGTGTCCGGCTGCATTTTGCTGAGATGATGAAAGCTATGCCACTGATATTTCAAATACCAGCAGGGTCACCCATGGTGGACAGGTTTCAGTGGAGTTTCCAGACTAAGACAGACTAGGAAGAAGGACCTGGCCACCTACTTCTGAAAAAACTGGCCATGAAAACTCATAGTAGTGGAGCATTGTCTGATATAGCTCCTGAAGGTGAGAGGATAGCACAAAAAGACCAGGCAGGATTCAGCTCTTCCTAACCTGCAACACAATTATGGGAAAAATCAATCTTTTCAAGAAAAATTCCTACTCCACTTACACCACTTATCCAAATCTTTCAAATTCTTGGAGCCCACTTTTCTGAAAGGGAAAGTAATTCGATCGGCTCCTTTTCCATTCAATGCACTTGTGGCGCTTTCAAGAAAGAGATTCCTAATTGTGCTGTGAGATGGAATAAGGAAGCTAAAATTAGAATGACTAGTAACAGTTGCAGAATAATTGAGAAGATTGGCATCCCCGAACAAGGACCACAGTAGACTCAACTCCACAGCAAGGTCCAAAGTATAGATGAAAGGGTTCACACCTGCTCCTGTGATGGTAAAGAGCTGGGCATCAAGGTTGTAGTGTACTTTGGATTTCTTGCAAGATAATCACGATTAGAAATAACATACTATTATTAATTTTCCAATTTGGGTTATTTAATATATACTTTGTCAAATTATACTCATTTGTTTTGTCTTTGTAAATTACCGATTTTACAACACTACATGAAGATGTTGATTTACCAGCCTTGGATTTTTCTTCACTAATTATAAAATAATATTTTCCCTTTTTTATTTTTTTTAATTTTTTGTTTATTGCAGTAACATTGGTTTATAACATTGTTAAATTTCAGGTGTACATCATTATACTTCTATTTCTGCATAGATTACATCATGTTCACCACCAAAATACTAACTACAACCCATCACCACATACATGTACCGAATTATCCCTTTCACCTTCCTCCCTCCCCCCTTTCCCTCTGGTAACCACCAATCCAATCTTTGTCCCTATGTGTTTGTTTATTGTTGTTATTATCTACTACTTAATGAAGGAAATCATACGGTATTTGACCTTCTCCCTCTGACTTATTTCACTTTGCATTATACCCTCAATGTCCATCCATGTTGTCACAAATGCCTGTATTTCATCGTTTCTTATGGCCGAGTAGTATTCCATTGTGTATATATACCACATCTTCTTTGTCCATTCGTCCCTTGATGGGCACTTAGGTTGCTTCCAAGTCTTGGCTATTGTGAATAACGCTGCAATGAACACAGGGGTGCATATACCTTTACAAATTGGTGTTTTCAAGTTCTTTGGGTAAATACCCAACAGTGGAATAGCTGGATCATATGGTAGTTCTATCCTTGATGTTTTGAGGAATCTCCATACTGTTTTCCATAGTGGCTGCACCAGTTTGCACTCCCACCAGCAGTGTATGAGAGTTCCCTTCTCTCCACATCCTCTCCAACACTTGTTGTTTCCTGTCTTGTTAATTATAGCCATTCTGACGGGCGTGAGGTGATATCTCATTGTAGTTTTGATTTGCATTTCCCTGATAGTTAGTGATTTTGAACATCTTTTCATGTGTCTGTTGGCCATCTGTATATCTTCTTTGGAGAAATGTCTGTTCAGGTCTTTTGCCCATTTTTTAATTGGGTTGTTAGTTTTTTTGTTGTTGAGATGCATGAGTTCTTTATATATTTTGGAGATTAAGCTCTTATCAGATGTATGGTTTGCAAATATCTTCTCCCGATTGTTAGGTTGTCTTTTCATTTTGTTGATGGTTTCCTTTGCTGTGCAGAAGCTTTTTAGTTTGATGTAGTCCCATTTGTTTATTTTTTCTAGTGTTTCTCTTGCCCGGTCAGACGTGGTGTTTGAAAAGATGTTGCTAAGACTGATGTCGAAGAGCGTACTGCCTATGTTTTCTTCTAGAAGTTTCACAGTTTCAGGTCTTACATTCAAGTCTTTAATCCATTTGGAGTTAATTTTTGTGTATGGTGTAAGGTAAGGGTCTACTTTCATTTTTTTGTGTGCGGCTATCCAGTTTTCCCAACACCATTTGTTAAAGAGACTTTCTTTTCCCCATTGTATGTTCTTGGCTCCTTTGTCAAAGATTAGCTATCCATACATGTGTGGGTTTATTTCTGGGCTTTCGATTCTATTCCATTGATCTGTGTGTCTGTTTTTGAGCCAGTACCATGCTCTTTTGGTTACTATAGCTTTGTAGTATATTTTGAAATCAGGGAGTGTGATACCTCCAGCTTTGTTCTTTTTTCTCAGGATTCTTTTAGCTATTCGCGGTCTTTTGTTGTTCCATATAAATTTTAGGATTCTTTGTTCTATTTCTGTGAAAAATGTTGTTGGAACTTGGATAGGGATTGCATTGAATCTATAGATGGCTTTAGGAAGTATGGACATCTTAACTATGTTAATTCTTGCAATCCAAGAGCACGGAATATCTTTCCATTTCTTTGTGTCGTCTTCAATTTCTTTCAGCATTGTTTCATAGTTTTCGGTGTACAGCTCTTTCACCTCTTTGGTTAAGTTTATTCCTAGGTATTTTATTCTTTTTGTTGCAGTTGTAAATGGGATGGTATTTTTAATTTCTCTTTCTGCTACTTCGTTGTTAGTGTACAGAAATGCAACTGATTTTTGTATGTTGATTTTGTATCCTGCAACTTTACCATATTCGTTTATTACTTCTAAAAGTTTTCTGGTGGATTCTTTAGGGTTTTCTATATATAAAATCATGTCATCTGCAAATAGTGACAGTTTCACTTCTTCCTTTCCAATTTGGATCCCTTTTATTTCTTTCTCTTGCCTGATTGCTCTGGCTAGGACTTCCAGTACTATGTTAAATAGGAGTGGTGACAGTGGGCATCCTTGTCTGGTTCCTGTTCTTAGAGGGATAGCTTTCAGTTTTTCACCCTTGAGGATGATATTAGCTATGGGTTTCTCATATATGGTCTTTATTATGTTGAGGTACTTTCCTTCTATACCCATTTTATTCAGAGTTTTTATCATAAATGGATGCTGTATCTTGTCAAATGCTTTCTCTGCATCTATTGAGATGATCATGTGATTTTTATTCTTCATTTTATTAATGTGGTGTATGACGCTGATTGATTTGCGAGTGTTAAACCATCCCTGCATACCTGGAATAAATCCCACTTGATCATGGTGTATAATCTTTTTAACGTATTGTTGTATGCGATTTGCTAGTATTTTGTTGAGGATTTTTGCATCGATGTTCATCAGTGATATTGGCCTGTAATTTTCTTTTTTTGTGTTGTCCTTGTCTGGTTTTGGTATCAGGGTAATGTCAGCTTCGTAGAATGAGTTAGGGAGCTTCCCCCCTCCTCAATTTTTTGGAAGAGTTTGAGAAGGATAGGTATTAAGTCTTCTTTGAATGTTTGGTAGAATTCACCAGGGAAGCCGTCTGGTCCTGAACTTTTATTTTTGGGGAAGTTTGTGGTTACTGTTTCGATCTCCTTACTGGTCATTGGTCTATTCAAATTCTCTACTTCTTCTTGATCCAGTTTTGGAAGGTTGTATGATTCTAAGAATTTATCCATTTCTTCCATATTGTCGAATTGGTTGGCATATAGCTTTTCATAGTATTCTCTTATAATCTTTTGTATTTCTGAAGTGTCTGTTGTAACTTCTCCTCTTTCATTTCTGATTTTACTTATTTGTGCCTTCTCTCTTTTTTTCTTGGTGAGTCTAGCTAAAGGTTTGTCAATTTTCTTGATCTTTTCAAAGAACCAGCTCTTGGTTTTATTAATTTTTTCTATTGTTTTTTTGGTCTCTATTTCATTTATTTCTGCTCTGATTTTTATTATTTCCCTTCTTCTACTGATTTTGGGCTTTGTTTGTTCTTCTTTTTCCAGTTCCTTTAGGTGCATTGTTAGATTGTTTATTTGAGATTTTTCTTGTTTGTTGAGATAGGCCTGTATCGCTTATAAACTTCCCTCTTAGAACCGCTTTTGCTGTATCCCATAAATTCTGGTATGTCGTATTTTCATTTTCATTTGTCTCCACGTACTTTTTGATTTCTTCTTTGATTTCTTCCTTAACCAGTCGTTGTTCAGTAGCATTTTGTTTAATCTCCATGTATTTGTGGCTTTTCTGATTTTCTTCCTATAGTTGATTTCTAGTTTCATACCGTTGTGGTCAGAAAAGATGCTTGGTATTATTTCAATCTTCTTAAATTTATGGAAACTTGTTTTGTAGCCTAATATGAGATCAATCCTGGAGAATGTTCCATGTGCATTTGAAAAGAACGTGTATTCTTCGGTTTTTGGATGGAAGGCTCTGTATAAATCTACTAGGTCCATCTGTTCTAGTGTGTCGTTTAAGGCCAATGTTCCCTTATTGATCTTCTGTTTGGATGATCTATCCGTTGGCGTAAGTGGAGTGTTAAAGTCCCCTACCATTATTGTGTTACTGTCTATTTCTGTTTTTATGTCTGTTAATAATTGCTTTATAT
Source organism: Diceros bicornis minor (assembly GCF_020826845.1). NCBI lineage: Eukaryota > Metazoa > Chordata > Mammalia > Perissodactyla > Rhinocerotidae > Diceros > Diceros bicornis. The sequence continues at coordinate 23,089,435 of NC_080771.1, forward strand.
ATTTAGGTGCACCTACATTGGGTGCGTAGATATTTGCAAGTGTTATATCCTCTTGTTGGGTTGTTCCCTTGATCATTATGTAATGCCCTTCTTTGTCTCTTTTTACACTTTTGTTTTAATGTCTATTTTGTCTGATATGAGTACTGCTACCCCAGCTTTCTTTTCATTGCGATTTGCGTGGAGTATCTTTTTCCATCCCTTCACTTTCAGTTTGTGAGTGTCTTTAGGTCTGAAGTGTGTCTCTTGTATGCAGCTTATATATGGGTCTTGTTTTTTTATCCAGTCAGTCACCCTATGCCTTTTAATTGGAGCATTTAGTCCATTGACGTTTAAAGTAGCTATTGATAAGTATGTACTTACTGCCATTTTTCACTTTTTTTTTTTTCTCAGTGTTTTAGTAGTCCTTCTCTGTTCCTTTCTTCTTCTATAGAGAATTGATGGTCACTTTAGTTTGGCCTCTGTCTGAAAGCTGTATTCTTTAACTCCCCTCCTCCCTCCTTTTATGTTTTTGATATCATATCTAACCTCTTTTTTGTGCATTTGTATCCAATACGTTCTTATCATGGAGATAGATAATTTTTCCTATTTGTGGTCTTCTCTTTTCCCCTTAAATCAGTCCCTTTAACATTTCTTGTAGCACTGATTTCTCGGTGACAAACTCCTTTAATTTCTGCTTGTCTGGGAAAATTTTGATCTCGCCTTCCATTTTGAATGATAACCTTGCTGGGTAGAGTATTCTTGGCTGTAAGTTTTTCCTTTTAGCACTTTAAATATATCGTGCCATTCTCTTCTAGCCTGTAAGGTTTCTGCTGAGAAGTCAGCTGATAGCCTTATGGGGTTTCATTTGTATGTAACTTGACATTCTCTTGCGGCTTTTAGGATTCTCTCTTTATCTTTAATTCTGGACATTTTGATTATGATGTGTCTTGGTGTGGGCCTCTTTGGGTTTATCTTGTTTGGGGCTCTCTGCTTCCTGTACCTGGATGTCTGTTTCCTTCCTTAGGTTAGGGAAGTTTTCATCTATTATTTCTTGAAATAGATTCTCTGCCCCCTTGTCTCACTCTGCTCCTTCCGGGACACCTATAACATGGATGTTAGTGCACTTGATGTTGTCCCAGAGCTCCCTTAGACTGTCCTCACTCTTTTTAATTCTTTTCTCTTTTACCTGTTCACCTTGGGTAATTTATTCTAGTCTTTCGTCCAGCTCACAGATCCGTTCTTCTGTATCCTCTACTCTGCTTTTGAGTCCCTCTAATGAATTTTTCATTTCCAGTGTTGTATTCTTCATTTCTGATTGGTTCTTTTTTATATCTTCCATTTCTTTGTTGACATTCTCACTGAGTTCATCTATTCTTCTCCCCAGATCAGTGAGCATCCTTAACACTCTTAGTTTGAACTCTCTGTCAGGTAGATTGCTCATTTCTGTTTCACTTAGTTCCTTTTCTGGGGTTTTGTCCTGTTCCCTTACTTGGAATGTATTCTTTTGCCTCCTCATTTTACGTCTTTCCCTGTACTTGTGTCTACGTATTAGGTAGGTCAGCTATGTCTCCTGCTCTTGGATAGGTGACCTTATGTAAGTGATGCCTTAGGAGGCTTCCAGTGTGCTTCCCTCAGTTCTCAATGTTCCAGGGGTGACCCCTATGTTGGCTACCTGTGTCCTTCTGTTGTGGCCTGTTTGTTCTCCCTGTAGGCACCCAGGGAGGCCGAGTTATGCTCCTGGCCAGCTGTTGTAATGCTCAGCTGCTTGTAGTTGTTGTGGGCCCTTCAGTCTCTTTATCAGGTGTGGGGAGCCCCAGCACAGTTGGCTGCAAGTTCTAATACCACATTTGTGTTGCAGTATTTCTTTTAAGTGAGTAGGCCCCCAGCGTGGCAGGTTGTTAGGCTCAGGGCCTTACAATTGCTGTAAGCCTCTAGCCTACTAGGTCTCTTGTCAGCTCTCTGAGGATTGCAGCTGGGTGGGGCTGGCCTCAGGCACAGGAGCACCCAATTGTTTCAGGCTTTGGAAGGTGGGGCAAACCCCCTATGTGGGTCTTTGAGAAGCACACGTCTTCTGCAGCTGACAAGCCCTGCTGCCCACAGGTCCACACACACAGTCAACACAGTCCTGCCCCGTGTGAGCGCCCCAACCTCCCCAAGCAGACCCAGTCTCTCCACGGCGGGAGCCCCACACACTCCGCCACCGCCCCACACTCTCCACCCACTCCTTGTGCACACCCTGCCCCGCTCAAGTCAGCTCAGTTGCCAGGCTGCAGAGAATCCAGTCACCAATCTATGCAGGCCCACAAGTTGCCTGAGGGCTTGTTGTTGGGTGGGGCCAGTCTCTAGGGTGGGCTGCCTGCCCTGGCTGAGCTGGATTAAATTGGTGTTCTAGTGGGTGGGGCAGACCTGAGCTAGTAGGCCCCAGGGAGAACTCCAATGGCGTCTGTGTCAGCAAACCCACATCAGGCCACAACAATGGCCGCCACCAATGTTCCAGTCCCTGGAGAGGTCTCACCCCTCACTGAGATGCACTCAGGGCCTATTAGGTGAGTCTCTTGTCACCAAAGCACTGTGCACCTTTCTTTCTGGTGATTTTAGGATGCTTTCTGAAATGGGTGAGTTTGCGTGCGGGCCCTTTAAGAGCCAGTTTTAGTTTCTTTGTGAACCGGGTTTTCTGGGGGTGCTCCCCAATGTTTTAGTAGCAGGCAAAGTCAGGTATTATGCCGCTGGTCTCGATTGTGCTGGGTCCACAAAATGCCCACAGCGGGGGTGCTCCCGGCTCAGGGCCCCGCGCCTCCAGGGAGGCTGCGCACCTGTGTGCTGCTCCCGGCGGCCGTGAAGCTGGAGGCTTGTGAAGGCGGCGTTTTTCTCTCCAGAAGGGAGTCTCTGCTTCTTCCACCTCAGTTAGGATTGTCCGTTGTTGCAGGAGTTCCTCTTATCCAGTTTTCAGTTCTGTCTCAGGGGTAATTTTTCCACGAGTAGTTGTAAATTGGCTGTGTCCGTGGGAGGAGGTGAGCTCAAAGTCTGCTTACGCCGCCATCTTGACTTGACCCTATTTTCCCTTTTTTAAATTGGGAATTGGGCTGAGTATACTCTGAACAAATTTTTGATAGCTGGGCACCAAATTTGCCTTTCCCAGACATGGTTTGTTACTTTAAAAAATAGGTATAAATAATTATACACATTTGCACTTACTTATTTCAGTCCATTTATACTAAACAGAGTTTTCTTTTAAAAATCACAAGTGACAAAATCCAAGATATTTGAGTGAAAATAATATTCCCACCTCTCTCCTTGTTCCAGAGGAGTTCTCTGACTCAGTACAGTGGGCACCATTTGCTTTCCTATATGGGTTTTCCTGGGGAAAATACGTGTGATAGAAAACACAGAGTGGCCATCTTGTTGTCTGATGGAAGTATTTCTTCACGATAAATGTGTTCCCATTGTTCTAGAATTGGGGCAGTATTATAACTTTGTTTCACTCACCATTTCTTACACCACTCTTGAATCTATCCTATCGTCTATCCTCTTTTTTTCCACATTATTGTAATTGGTTTTCTAGAAAATTTCTTCTGAGGAAGCAATTTGAACTCAACAGGATATGCAAACACATAAAAAGTCACTTCAAAGGATTAGAGAAAAGGCATTTTAAGACCTCTGGATAGTTTTTTCAAAACATACTCGTTTTGTTTTGTTTTGCCTTTCTCCATGCTTGATTTCTAGCCCAAATTCAGATTTGTTCATTATTTCAGTAAACATTTATTGAATTCTTGTTCAGGACACTTTGCTAAGCACTGTGGGAGATGTTAAATAAACAAGTTGCATTCCCTACCTTTGTAGAACTTACCACGTACTGGGGAGAAAAAACATTATATTCTGGCTTCCATTATTTGTGTATTAGTGACCTAAGAGAAGTATAAACCAAGAAGTTAAAAAAAACACAAAACTTGTAACCGGAAAAACAACAGAAAGTTGTTTTTGGGGATATTGGGGAATTTCAAAAAGCAGAAATGATGGAGGAAGAAATGGGATAAGCAAAGATATTGGCAGAATAGAAGTGAGGGTGTTCAGGAAACAGGGAATGTGGCAATTTGGAGGGTTGAGTTCTGAAGAGCAATAAAAGTTTAGGCCATTGGTTGCAAATCCTTGAATCCTTATATTTAATTTGGAGCCAAGTGTAAATCCACAGAAATTTGAAGCAGAGAATGACAGGTTGGAGCTGTGTTTTGGGAAGATTGATTGGCAGTGGTGCATAGTGGTATGGAGGGGGCTTGGGAAACTTCTTTTAGGGAGCTTTACAATATTCTGTGTTTGAGATAATGAGGGTTAGCCAAATGGTAGTGTAAGAACAGGGAAGAGAGGAGACAAGACCAAATGGGGACCTATGTCATGGTGGCAGAAGTAATAAAGCATGATCCAGTTGGCTGGTGAGCAAAAATCCTGGATTGTAGTCCCAATTTAGTAATAATCTTAAATTTATGAGTTTTCCTGGGGTCTACTCTGAACAAAGTGTGGTAGAAGACATAGTAGCCATCTTGTTGTCTGATGGAAATTTTTCTCCATGGTAATAGCGAGGGGTGTTAAAGTATCTTCAGTAAAATGAAGCATGTTAGAGTGATTCAAAGAGAAACTTGGAGTAAGAACTGCTTTGACTCCTAATCTAAAGCAAGATACATAACTTCTCTGAGTCTCTGTTCTTTTGTCTGTAAAACAGGAATAATAATACCTACTTCATAAGTTCTTTGCAAGGGTTCAAGGTCTAATGACATCGTGCATATTAAGTATCAACACAGTATGAGGCATACAGTAAGTGCTTAATAAGTATTAATTGCCCTTTCCTTTCCCTGGCTGCTATCTCCAACCCTTGGCAAGACTGATTTTTGATGAGAATAACTTAAAGACTTGCACCCATGTTCTCTGTAGTTATTTACATAAATTAATAATTTCTACCTTTCTTATTTTCACTTCATACTTCATCAGTTACTTTTATAAAGTGTTATTTGGATGAATTAGAAAGGATACTTCAGTTGAAAAAATCTTTTCATTCCAAATAAAAACTTAAAGCTGATGTGAGTAAAATAAATGTAAGAATGATCAAATTTTGAAAAGAAAGTACATACCTCACTTTTGTACAATGAGCATAACTCTTAAAATTCTAGATTAACTCATATTTCATAAGTTTAATTCTCAATTTCATCCTCATATTAATTTAAATCATAATTTCACATTTATTTAATCAATCTTCTGTTGACGATGTCCTCTAATATGTTAATTTCAGTTTAACCTTCCTGTTTTATAATTAATGCTCTGTGTAAACAAATTTGAATGTATTGGCAGTTGAAAGAAAGTCTGCTGTATATATGTTTTCTAAAACATATTTTACAAAAAATGTAAAAATAATTGCAAAAAAATTATTTTGTAATTTTTATGATGAAATTTATGTGATGTTTCAGGTTTCCCCATAAGAGTTAAAAAATTAAGATAGAAAAAGCAACGTGAAGGAAAATCATTTTGAAACAATAATTGTGTAACCAGGAAAACAAAAATTAACATGAGTGGACAAAATAATCATATTTCAGATGTCAGAAGACAGAGATTTTATTGCCCAAAGACTCTCTATGAAATAGTTATTCAAAGGACATACAGCAGCAAAACAAAATGAATATGAGAATGAAGAAGACATGGAATACAAGAGACTTGTGAGCAAAAAATTGTTCAGACTCAACCGTAAGTGTAATTTATTTCCTTATTCACAAGAAGTTAACAAATCTTTTATCAGAGTGGAAGATTTTTTTAACACCTCTCTCAGAAATCTATAGATAATATAGACAAAAACTAGTAAAAATACAGAGGCTTGACTACTTTGACCCAATAGAATTCTCAAGATGACAGCTTTGTGGCAACTAGCCCAGATTGGAGCAAAAAGGCCAGAGGGCTCCAGAAGAGATGCCCCCTCAAAATGGAACAGATTGGTCGGTTGACATATTTGACCCATTTGGGAGGAGAATTACAGCTCTGACCAAGTTTGAAAGAAAAATAAGTTATTGAAAACTAAGCAGATGAAAAATCATGTAATTAATGACCCCAGGGAAAACAAAAAGTTTTAGAAGCAAGGAAATATAACCAGAGTACATTATATGACTCAGCTGTGAATAATATTCCTATAGTCATAATAATGTAAGCACTGAATAATGTTTTAGTAAGAGATTGTTCTATAACCATATTGGGAGGATGGCTGAAGGGGAGGGATCTGTGTAAGGTTGTGTCTGTGCATGCACAGCACGTAGGACAAGTAGTATAAGAGAACTAAATCGTCATCTTCCACTCTACAATGTCAGGATGTCATGCCTAAAATAGAAAAAAAATCAAGATGTTGCAGATACCAGCATGCATTATTTGGAAATATGGATACAAATACCACAAGAAACAGCTAGAATATTTGAAAGTAGTTAACTCTGAGGAGTGGAACTTGGAGGTAAGGAAAGATGCAACAGGGAGGGGGTTGCCATTTTCTATTATAATTTATAGAATATTTTGACTTTTAAAAAACACTCACTTAAAAATGTTGTTAGGAACAAAAGTTTAAATAAATAAATAAAATCACGTTGAATCTGAAAAAGCAATTGACTAGTGATACCTAATTATCATAGGCAATGATGTGTAACCAAATCAACTGAAGATCAAGGATGTACAAAGGACTCAGCACACAAAAGTGTAGTGAGGAGATGTAGATCCATACAGCAGCAGGCTTGTCTAACTGGACATGCCCATGACTTTTTCTGTTATACCAAATATTTTTTAAATGTCTTCTTGCTGTGAATTAAAAATTATATAAATTGTCAGTGAAATGTTATTGTCAGTTAATATATTCTGGTTGTTATTCTAACTTCTCTACACTTTACTCTTTTATAAAATGGGAATAATGATTTTATCTTTCTTATAAGGTTGTTGTGAGGATTAAATAAGATGATGCATGTGCAGTCTATTACTCTGCCTGGCACTCAGGCCTTGATGAATATTAGCTATTATCATTGTTTAATTATAATAACAAAGTTTTAATATTATTAGACTATGTTTTCAATATAAAATATATATACATTTATATTTTTTTATATTCAATATAAAATATATATTAAATGATTTTTTGAATTTATGTCAAGTTACTTTGACAATGTTTGCAATTGTTTGTTGACTTCATGTGCAATATTAATATTGACCAGTATAATTCAATCATTATGGGTGATGTTGACACCAAAATAGTAATTCTAGATGTTTTTGATGTTAGGTGTTGATCTAATCATGTGACCAGCACTGATAATAACCTCTCATTATGAGTACTGAATGGATATTTTAACCTGTACTTAATCATGGATAAATAATTTCTGCTTCTCTTTTGTATATGAGGCCTCTTCTCTGTGCTTTCTAGGTTCTAGAATGGATGCAAAGATTTTGAAGCTATAGGAGACTATCATAGACAGTCACAATGGCATTTCCCTAAAGGATTTGGAGGCTCTGCATCACCTAAAGAAAAAGCACCAGTGAGACTTAGGATGCAATTCCAGGCAGGTGCCACTCCTTATTCAAACTGTGTCAAGATCAGGTGCCTATGATGTGTTCAGATCTGTGCCAGCAACCGTGAAGACAAGGAGACTGGAAGGAAGAAACACAACACGTTAGTGAGTACTAAGTGTTTCACATAAGCCATAACATTTAATCCTGATAATAACTCTGTGAAGCAAAGTTTGTTAGGCCCAATAAATGGCAGAAATATGGGTCAAATCCAGGTTCAAAGTTGATATTCTTTCCACCATAGGTACTGCCTCTCATAACAGGAATACCAATAAGTGTCTTCCTGTAGGATATTGTTGCTATATGACCTGGTCTCTTAGGCCTGTCAGATTTTCATCTATATGCATGTTATTTCCCACCAAAATAAACATAATTTACCAAGAACTGAGCCTAGGTGATTTTGCTCAGTTACTCTTTATCAGGGGTCAGCAAACTTTTTCTGTAGAGGGACAGATAGTCAATATTTTAAACTTGGGGATCATACAGTCTCTGTTGCAACCACTCACTTCTGACAGCCATAGATAATATGTAAATGAATGAGTGGGCATGGCTACATTCCAATAAAACTTTATTTACAAAAACTGACAGTACGCCAGATTCAGCTGATGGGCTATAGTTTAGCCAATCCTTGCTCAATGTATAGCAAAGATAGTCATTTTTGACATAATTCTGCCTATATAGTTTCAGTGTTCTATCTGCTGCAATTCTGAAAATCTCCTTAGTTCTATGGTCAACAGTGATTCTCTAGTGTCCTTCACCATGGAATCCCCCACATATCATTACAGTTAAGCCTTGGAGAGAATGGTGTGAGGCAAGGACCCAAGCCCGTGCCTATAACAGTGAAATTTGTGTCATTAGGAGAATATTCATACAGGACCTTAGAGGAGTCAGAGTTGGTGCCCCACTGCCTGTTATCAGAGCTGACCCTGTGGTAGGAAATCTCATACAGAGAGTGGGCTCTAATTTCAGAGGATAATAACGTGGCCTCCCATGGAGGTCTCAGTTGGAACTATTGATTACACAGTAGAGCAAGATGAGATTGACAGCACTTGAGCCACCAGAATCTAAATTCTGTGCAGGAAATTTTGTGCCAGTCAACTACACTGATACACTCTGCCATGCTAGCATGTGTCTTGGTTTTAAACCCCCTACAACTCTACCAAGTTATTCATGTTGGCCTGATTTTTCCACTCTTCTTTCTTTTCTAGCATTTTTTGTTTTATGTGTATGTGTAGCTGCTTTAGTAATATTCTGCCATGTTTCTGAACTTGGCTTGATTAGGGGGAGTAGACAGGTTGTGGTTAGAATCTTAATAACCTGTCAAAATAGAGCATTTAAATCCTGTTCATGTTATTTTCTTTCCTTTCCATGGAACACATACAGCCAGAAAGACAAATAGGAGAGGCCTCTTGGTATTTTTCCCTTGTTTGTGTGATCCTAAGGGTTTTGATGAACTGGCCTTTGCAAGTTACATTGAAGCTGTTCAAGCAAGCTTCAGCTGAATGTGACTTGTTTAACGATTTGGCAAGGATCCAAGCCATCGGAAATCAAAACAAAACAAAAACAAAAAAACCTCAGATCAGATCAGCATACATCATAACAGTATAATCATTTAGCATCTTATCTGGTTACTTATTATATGTTGTGCAGTGATAGAAATGGAAATAATTTACTCTGGCCACTCTGTGTTACTGTTAAATCATTTCTGTGCTGTGAAAGGAATTGCAAACTGTTGAGACTCAAAGATCCCCTAACTGCATTCTCCCAAGGAGTTCTCCACCACCATCACTGGTTCTATTTCACATTTAAACATTTTCTTAGAGTGTGAGCTTCATTATCCATGTTCAAATTCATCAAGCCTTACTTGTCCAGATAGATCACCCATCAAGAAATACAGTAATCTAAAATTAGGCTACTGCTGACATTTTTATGGTATATGATATATGATATAACATGCTGTATTAAGCTCTTTATAATAATTTTTAATTTTTGAAATAGCTGATTCTTTGGGGACCATTTAATATATAATTCCATAGATTTTAGTGATGTCAGGTATCTTTCAAGTATCATTTTAATTGAGTTCTGGTGCTTTTTGTCCCCATCAACTGTGAATCAAACAGGAGTCTGTCAAATCCTATTGGGTGACAAATCATAGGCCAAGGAAAAATTGGTACACAAGTCATGCACGAAGACAAATAAGATTTCATCCCTGCCTTCAGGGAGCATATGGTTTAATAGGAGAGAGAAAATATACAGAAAACTACAAACTAAAAATTTTGTAAATTTAGCGAGAGGCACAATGTCATAGGAGTTAGAGAGAGAAAATGGGTAATAATAATTATTATTAAAGCAGCTATGTTTACCGAGCTACATTTACCATGTGCTAAACACTGTTGTTGTTGTTTTTTGAGGTCACATTGGTTTATAACCAGCACTGTTTTTTATACTTACGTGTATTAAAAAAAAATTTTGAGATACAATTCATTGTACAGATGAGGAAAAGAGGCCCAAAGTAGTTAAACAACTTAGATGAGGTTTATAGCTATTAGGTGGTAGATCTGGGGTCAGCAAGCAATACAATGAAATGATGAAAGTGCATCCCAATACTGGAAAGATTGGATCAGGAGAGATTTAAACAGGGAGTCTAGTTAAGGAGATATTGAAACAATCCATGGGAAATTGAGAGAGACTGGACCAGAGCAGTGGCAATGGGACAGCAAAGATTAGAGGATAGAAGAAGGTGGGATTTCTATGAGATTTTTGGAAGAAAGAATCACAAATGGGATTTAGTGACTAATTTGATAACACAGAATATAGGAAAAGCAAGTCAAAGATGACTGCAATGCTTCGAGCTCAAATGAGTAGAAGCAGGGAGGAGGGATCCTAGGAGATTAGCCAGCTTCACTGGGCACCCACAGCACACTGCTCACATTTCTCTATTCCCAGTCCTCATCATATTGTATCTGTAACTATTTGTTTATGGGTCTCTCTCCCCCATTAATTCTGAACTACTTATGCCTCATGATTTATATAGGCCCAGCACCCAGGACAGTGTCCCAGACATAGTTAAGTTTTCCATAAACATTCCTTTCAAATAAATTTCAAACATATTATTTAGAAGTCCTCACTGAATAGCCAAATATGACTGTTTAGTAGGCAACTGGAAATATTCCATACACATTTTAGAATGTTATCAGGACTGTAGAAGCAGATTTTGATTGTCAGAAAAAAACAATATTTGAAATCCTGAGAGCAGGTTAATACTTTGAAGGAGGATATGAAAGAGAAAGCAAACTGAATAGAACTGAGGGTTAAAGAAAACAATAGGAGGCAAGAGGAAGAAAGAAGGAATAGAAACAGGATTCAAACAGTGGGATCTTTATTTAAAGGAATGGCTTATCAATAATGTCAAATGCTAAAGATTGAGCAAGTTTCTGATGGTCTGTAAGAACCCTGAGGAAATTTATGTTTTCTTGTTACCCATTTCTAATTGCTGTTGTGGAGTATTATGTTTGAAGAGGTAGTACAGATGCTATATTAATTAGAAGGTTTATTAGGCACTAGCTTTTTGTTCTCTTTTAATAAATGTGTGTATACTCTTTGAGGGAAGGAAAACATTTTTATAAGGAGTCAATTCAGATGAAAAATAATTAACACATTAAAATGAGCTAATCATAAGCTATCCTGAAATCACCGTCATTTAATCACCCAATAGGGAATCACCATTAACTTAAACTTACTTGAAATTTACCATTGTAACTTTCGTACTACTATATTACAATGCCAAATATTCTCCGTTAAAGATCTCTGTTTCTAATCTCTTACCAGTTCCTGTACATTTTCCCTTTTTGACAAAAAGATTACATGTTTTGGATGGGTTCTGAAATCATTTGTTTGGGAGAAATTCAGCAGAGTGCCTATTTAGCTGTCTTTTATTTGCATTTGAAATATTTAAAATGTACTCATTATCTAGCCCTCCTTAGTTTATTGAATTATGAAAACTGACTCCAAACATCCCTACACATATTATTTTGAAAATACAGTTGTTTTGTTACTGTTCTTTTTAAACAATCACAAAATACCTCATCTCCTTAGAGGGCTATGAACTCAGACCATTAAAGGAAAAGAATTACTGAAGTTATTAGCATTATAAGTACATTATTCTGATAATGTATCATAATAATAAACAATAGAGGGCTTTATTAGATAAGAGATAACATATCCACCCAGTTGTGTCATATAACATAATTGACGCATTATAAGAAATGATCTCTAGCCATGCATCCTGGAGTGCATATTCTCCTCAAACTCAGGATAATAACACTAGAATGATTATCTTTTAAAATCTATTCTGCACTAGAATTAGAATAACATATTAATAGCTATAGGTGGAAAAGCTAAAAACTCAATGGATGGGTTTAAATCTAAGTTATATGTAGCAGAGAAATAATTAGTGACATGGAGGGCAGTAGTGAGAGATTCACAGAAAGACAAAGAAATAGTGTATAAGTAAAAACGTTAAGATATAGAGGATATGTTGAGAGGCTCCAAGCCACATCTAAAAATAGATCCACAGGAAACGAATGGAAGGAGAGAAGGAAAAAACCATATTTGAAGAGGCGATAACCTGCAAATTTCCAGAGTTTGAAAGTCAATGGCCTACACATTTAAAATGCACCTTGAATAGTAAGCAGGATAAATAAATGTAAAATCACATCAAGTCACATTATAATGGATCTGTAGAACGTAAATGGTAAAGAAGAATCTTAAAATCTACCACAGAGAAAAGATAGGTTACCTTAAAAAGGAAAGACAGTTTAGACTTCCAGCAATCTTCTCAACAGAAACAATAAATGCCAGAATATAACGGTGTCAGGGAGAAATAATGATCAATTTAGAATTTTATACTCAGCTATACTAACATTCAAGAAGGAGAGCAAAACTACAGATGCCCACTACACAACCAGGAAAAGATACAAGAATAGAAGAAACAAACTTAAACCAGAGGGAGGCATGGGATATATAAAAGTACAGCAAGCATAAAAACTTGTGTTATTAATGGCCAATTACAGAAAGGCTTCATAATTTTTTATTTTTAAAAAGGTTAATCTAAAAGTATAGACAATAATAACAAGATGGTGGATGGTACTGTTTAACAGTTAAAGTACACAAAGATCTATATCACCTGCAAGAGGAAGAGATACATATCTAATAACTCAATATTTTACACCTTAAGAAAATTTATTTATAAATTAATAATTTATAGTTTTCAAACCTAAAATGGAAAAAGGAGAATAAGGAAAAAATTATCAATATTGTATGCAGATAAAAGAAGAGTAAAGCAATGTAAATAGAAAATACAAGATAAATATTTAAAAATGAGGCCAGATATATCAGTAATCACAATAAATCTGTAACAGGTTTATTGAACATGTTGGGATTAGTAAAATACAATCAAGAAATAGTTGTTTTCCTCCCACTAATCCCCTTCAGACTTCTTCTGTATGATCTGCTTTCTCCCAGACAGATCCCATAGATTTTGGTCACTTTCAAGTATTGATAAAGATGCTTCATTTTCAGGTAGTAAAAAGTCTATTCCACTCTAAATACAAACTTCAATCCTCCATTCAATTTAAAGCTTCTATCCTTCCCCTATCCGTCCTGCAGCCCAGGCCAGAGCAAGACATGGGAACTTGCTGTGGGGAAGTAGTCTCATGGTTTGTCCTTTTGTGATTCCTCCCTGCACTTGTTCCCCTTCCCTGTTATCTGAGCTCCCTTAGCTCCTCCAGAGTTGGAGTGGAGAGGTATGAGGAAAGGTAACAGGGAATTCTATTATAGTTGTCATACGCCCATTGTGATGGGAGATGTCTGAAGACTGGCTGTTTGTCATGGAGTGCAAAACCCAACAGAAAACAAATAAAATGGCAGTAGAAAGTATTTTATCTATCAATAATTACTTTAAATGTAAATGAATTAAACTCCCCAATCAAAAAGCATAGAGTGATTGAATGGATTAAAAAACAAGATCCAGTGATATGCTATCTACAAGAGACTCACTTTAGATATAAAGACACAGTCTGAAAAGGAAGGGATGGAAAAAGATGTTCCATTCAAATGGTAACCAAAAGAGAGCAGGGATGGCTATACTTATATCAGATAAAACAAACTTTAAGTAAAAAACTGTCACTAGAGACAAAGAAGGTCATTATATAATGATAAAAGGGTCAATTCAACAGGAATATATAATAATTATAAATATATATATACACCCAACATAAGAGCATCTAAATACATAAAACAAATATTGACAGATCTGAAGGGAGAAACTGACAACAATATGATAATAGTAGGAGACTTTAATACCACATTTTCAGTAATGGATAGAACATCCAGGCTGAAAAATCGGTAAGGAAACAATTGATTTGAATAATACTGTAGTCCAAATGGTACTAATAGGCATCTACAGAATATCCAACAGCAGCACAGTACACATTCTTCTCAAGAACATATGGAACATTCTCCAGAATAGATCACATGTTAGGTCACAAAACAAGTCTTAACAAATTCTAAAAGATTGAAATCATACCAAGTATCTTTTCAGACCACAGTGAAATAAAACTAGACATCAGCAACAGAAAGAAAACAGGAAAATTCACAAACATGTAGACTAAACAATCCACTCTTGAACAACCATTGCTAAAAGAGGAAATCCAAAGAGAATTTAAAAAAATACCTTGAGACAAATGAAAATACAACTTACCAAAACTTATGGGATGCAGCAAAAACAATCCTAGGAGGGAAGTTTATAGCAATAAATGTCTGTTTTTAAAAAGGAGAAATATCTCAATTAAACAACCTAACTTTACAACTCAAGGAACCAGAAAAAAAGGCAAACTAAACCTAAAATTAGCAGAAGGAAGGAAATAATAAAGATTAGAGTAGAAATAAATAAAATAGAGAATAAAAATAAATTGAGAAAACTAAGAGTTGTTTTTTTCAAAAGACAAACAAAAGTGACAAGTGCTTAGCAGACTACGAAAAAAAGAGAAATGGTTCAAATAAATAAAATGAGAAATGAAAGAGGAGACATTACAATGGATAACACAGAAATAACAAGGATCATATAAGGGACTATTATGAATAATTATACACCAACAAATTGGATAATCTAGAAGAAATGGATAAATTCCCAGAGACATACAACATACCAAGACTGAATCAAGAAGAGGTACAAAACCTGGACAGACAAATAACAAATAAGTAGATTGAATCAGTAATTAAAAACTTCCAACAAAGAAAAGTCCAGAACCAGATGGCTTCATGGGTGAATCCCACTAAACATTCAAAGAAAAACTAATACCAACCCTTCTTAAACTCTTCCAAAAAATAGAATAAGAGGGAATACTCCCAAACTTATTTTATGAGGCCAGCATCACCCAGATTCCAAAGCCAGACAAAGACAACACAAGAAAAGAAAACTACAGGCCCATGTCTCTGATGAACACAGATGCAAAAATCCTCAGCAAAATACTAGCAAACTGAATTCAGCAGCACATTAAAAGGATCATACACCATAACCAAGTGGGATTTACCCCTGGGATGCAAAGATGGCTCAAAATACAAAAATAAAACAATGTGATGCACCACACTAACAGAATGAAAGACAAAAACCACATGATCAGCTCAATAGATGCAGAAACAGCATTTGACAAAATTCAACATTGTTTCATGATAAAAACTCTCAACAAAATAGATACAGAAGGAACACACCTCAACACAATAAAGTCCATATGTGAAAAACCTACAGCTAACATCATAATCAATGGAGAAAAACTGAAAGCTTTTCCTCTAAGATCAAGAACAAGACAAGGATACAAACTCTTGCCACTGCTATTCAACATAGTACTGGAAGTCCTAGCCAGAGTAACTAGGCAAGAAAAAGAAACAAAAGGCATTCAAATCAGAAGAGAAGAAGTAAAATTATCTCTGTTTGCAGATGACATGATTGTATATGTAGAATACCCAAAAGACTCCACCAAAAGATTGTTAGAAGTAATTAATGAATTCAGTAAAGCTGCAGCACACGAAATCAACATACGAAAATCAGTGGTGTTATTATACACTAATAACAAACCGTCCGAAAGGGAAAATAAGAAAACAATCCCATTCACATTAACAACAAAAACAACAAAATACTTAGGAATTAATTTAACCAAAGATGTGAAAGACTTTTACACTGAAAATTATAAAATATTGATGAAGAAATTTAAAAAGACATGAATAAATGGAAAGATTTCTTGTGTTCATAGATTAGAAAAATTAATAATTTGCAATGTCCATACTCCTCAAAGTGATCTACAGATTCAATGCAATCCCTATCAAGATCCCACTGACATTTTTTACAGAAATGGAAAAAACAATTCTAAAATTCATGTGGAACCACAAAAGACCCCAGATAACAAAAGCAATCTTGAGAAAGAAGAACAAAGCTGGAAACATCACACTACCTGACTTCAAATTATATTACAAAGCTATAGTAATCAAAACAGTATTGCACTGGCATAAAAACAGACGCATAGACCAGTGGAACAGAATAGAGAACCCAGAAATAAAAGCATGCATTGATGGTCGGCTGATCTTTGACAAAAGTGTCAAGAAAACACAATGGGGAAAGAATAGCCTCTTTCTTGTGCTGGGAAAACTGAATATCTACATGCAAAAGAATGAAATTAGACCCTTATATCACACCCAAACACAAAAATCAACCAAAAATGGATTAAAGACTGCAACGTAAGAAACCATAAAACTCCTAAAAGAAAACATAGGAAAAAGGCTCCTTGATACTGATCTTGCCAATTTTTTTTTGGTATGACACCAAAAGCACAGACAGCAAAAGCAAAAATAAACAAGTGGGATTACATCAAATTAGAAAATTTCTGCACAGCAAAGGAAACAACCAACAAAATGAATAGGCAACCTATGGAATGGGGAAAATATTTGCAACCCATATATCCTATGGGGAGTTAATATCCAAAATACATAAGGAACTCATACAACTCAATACTCAAAATACAAATAACCTAATTAAATAATGGGCAAAGGACCTAAATAGACACTTCTCAAAAGAAGAAATTCAAATGGCTAATGGTACACGAAAAGGTGATCAACATCTCTAATCATCAGGGAAATGCAAATCAAAATCACAATGAAATATCACCTTATATCTGTCAGAATGGCTATTATCAAAAAGACAAAAGATAACAAGTGTTGGCAAGGATGTGGAGGAAAGGGAACTTTTGTCCACCTGCTGGTGAGAATATAAATTAGTACAGCCATTATGGAACACAGTATGGAGGTTCCTCAGAAAGTTAAAACTAGAACTACCATATGATCCAGCAATCTCACTTCTGGGTATACATCCTAAGGAAATGAAATCAGTACCTCAAAAAGATGTCTGCACTCCCATGTGCATTGCAGCATTATTCACAATAACCAAGATATGGAAACAAAGTAAACGTCCTTTGACAGATGAGTGCATACAAAAAATGTAATATATATATATACATATATAATGGTGTAAATATTACCCTTAAAAAAGAGGGAAATCCTGCCATTTGCAACAACATGGATGGGGCTAGAGAACATTATGCTAAGTAAAAGACACAGAGAGAGAAATTCTGCATGATCTCACTTGTGTGTGGAATCTAAAATAGTCAAACTCATAGAAGCAAAGAATAGAATGGTCATTGCCGGGGGCTGGAGGAAGGAGAAATGAGATGATGTTGGTGAAAGGGTACAAAGTTTCAGTTATGCAAAATGAATAAATTCTGGAGACCTAATGTACAGCATGGTGATGTTATGTTTCGGTTCAGTTAACAATGCTGTATTGTAAACTTGAAATTTGCAAAGAGGATATATCTTAAATTGAATCTTCTCCATGTGCACATACATATAATGGTAACTATATAGAGGTAATGGATATGTTAAATAGCTTGATTGTGGTGATCTTTTCACAGTGTGTACACATATCAAAACATCGAGTTATACACCTTAAATGTATATAATTTTTTATGTCAAAGGTACCTCAATAGAGCTGTTAAAAAAAGAAACTCAAAAATAAAATAGAATAGAATGAAATAAAATATCAGACCTGTTGACCCAGGAAATCTACTTCTAAAATTTGTCTTTAGAAAATAGTCAGACAGGAACAAGAATATTTATTGTAGTCTTATTTCAATAGCAAATTTTAAAAGGGAAGGGAGAGAATAACCCAAATGTCCACTAACAGCAAACTAATTAAATAAATTGTGAGACTCATTTAATTAAAAAAAAAAAAAAAGAACTTATCTGGGCAACTTGCAGGAACCAGTCTCTCTGGCATGGCCAACTACAGGAGCCACAGTTCAGATTCTCTAAAAACTTTCTCTTCTCTGCTCCATCTCAAGGCAGCACCAAGTCTGCGAGTGACTTCACTCAGCAAGCACTCAGGGAAGATGCCTGTGAAATGTCGAGTTCCCCTCTGGCAAGCACCTCACCCTGCCTCTTGTCTTCACTTGGCTTGAGGGTTGGGGTAGGGAGGACACAGTACTCTCTCCTGCCAGGCCAATCACTCTCTTCTAACACATTCTTCTCTCTCTCTTTCTCCCTCTCATTCTCTCCCTCCTTCTCCTCTCCCTCCCTCCTTCCCTTCTTTCTTTTTCTCTCAAACTTTCTTATAAATATGCTGGAGAGAGATAATGGGGAATACAAGAATTGTTTAATATTTGAAAATATGGTAGTGTTGTTTATCATGTAAACAAAATAAAGGATAAAAGCCATCCAATCATCACAATAGATGCAGACAAAGCATTAAACAAAAATAAAACCCATTCAAATGTTTTTAAGTTAGAAACTAGGAATTGAAGGAAGTGTCTTTAACCTGATAAAGAGTATCTATCAAAACTGGCAACCAATCACCATATGAAACAAACCCGGGCCCCCTGAAAAACTCATCTCAGCAATTTAGGAATAGAAGGAAATCTCCTCAAACTAATAAAGGGCATCAGCTAAAACTACAGCTCACATCATACTTAACAGTGAAAAACTGAATGCTTTCCTATTAAGATCAGTAACAAGGCAAGATTTTCCTTCAACATAGTACAAGAGGTACTAGCCAGTGCAATAAGGCAAGACCAAGAAATAACATGCATATGGGTTGGAAAGGAAGAACTAAATTTGTCTTTATTCATAGATAACATGATAATCTTTATGAAAAATTCCAAAGAATCTTCAAAAAAGCTTCTAGGACTAATAAGTGAATTGATCAAGGTCTCATGATACAAGGTCAATATACAAAAATCAACTGCATTTCTACATAGCAGCAGTAAATAATTGGAAAATCAAACATAAAAACAATCACATCAGACAACATGAAATACTCAGGGCTAATTCTAAAATAATATGTGTAAGAGGTGTATGCTGAAATTTTTTAAAGCATTGCTGAGAGAAATTAAAGAAAATATAACTACATAAATAAATATATCATATTCGTGGACAAGAAGTCTCAGTATGATAAAATGTCAATTCTCAAATTGGTCTATAGACACAGTGCAACTCCAATCTTAATCCCAGTAGCTTTTTTACCCCTAGAAATTGATAGACTGTTTCTAAAATTTATGTAGGAAAACAGAGGACCAAGAGTAGACAAAAATACTTTTGAAAAAAAGGAACACAATTAGAAGACTCATACTATCTGATTTCAAGACTTAATTTACAGCTACAGTAATTAAGAAAATACAGCATTGGAAAGATGTATAAATCAATGGCACAGAATAGAGAGTTCAAAAATAGATCTGCACATGTAATGTCAATTTGATTTTCAACAAAGGTGCTAAGGCCATTCTGTGGAAAAAGGATAGTCTTTTCAACAAATGGTGCTGGAACAATTAGACACCATATGCAAAAAAAACACAAACCACTCAGCCCTTACTTCATATGTATACAAAAATTCTTGGATTAGGGAAAGGGTTTTAGATAAAAAATAGAAAAAATGAACCATAAAAGAAGAAATTGACACATTCATTTTTATCAAAAATTTCAAAATTCTGCTCTTTGAAAGACACTGTTGAAAAAATGAAAAGAGAAGCCACAAGCTGGGAGAAAATATTTTAAAAACACATGTATCTGATAAAGGACTTATAACCAGAACACATAAAGAACATTCTAAATTCAATAATTTAAAAATAAAATAAAAATGGGCAAGATTTGGACAGACACTTCTCCAAAGAAAATATACAGGTGGTCAATAAGCACACAAAAAGATGCTCAACATCATTAATCATTAGAGAAATGCCAATTAAAACTACAATGAGATACCACTATATGCCTATTAAAATATCTAAAATAAAAAATACTAGTTATACCAAGTGTTGGTGAGGATGTGGAGCAACTGAAACTCTCATAAACTACTGGTGGAAATATCAAATGCAACAACCACTTTGGAAGACAAGCTGATAATTTGTTAAAAAGGTAAACATATACCTACCAAATAACCCAACCATTTTAGTCCTAGGTATTTATTCAAGAAAAATGAAAGCATATATCAACATAAAGACTTGTACATGAATGTTGATAGCAGTTTTATTCATAATAGCAAAAAACCGGAAACAACTCGAGAGTCCATCAACAGATGAATGGATAAACAGATTGTGTATCTACACAATAGAATACTACTCAAAAATAAAAAGGAATGAATTATTGAAATGCAACGACATGGATGAATCTCAAAATAATTATGCTAAGTGAAAGAAGCCAGAAAATAAAAAGTACATGCTATACAATTCCATTTCTACAAAATTCTAAAAAATGCAAACTAATCTATAGTGATAGAGAGCAGAGCAGTGGTTGCCAGGAGCTAAGGGTAGGGAGAAGGAATTTACTACAAAAGGTCATGAGAGAACTTTTTTGAGTGGTGGAAAAGTTCTGTATTTGATTGTAGTGATGTTTATACTACTGTGTATACTTGGCAAAATTTGTTGAATTGTACACTTAAAATGGTGAATTTTACCATATTAGAATTATATCTCAGTAAATCTGCTTTAGAAGAAGCTATTGCAGATATACTGAATGGGTAAAGTTTAGCAGCAATCCTATGAAAATTAATTTGTAAAAAGAGGCACCCACTAGCACCACTAACATTCAACCTTTACTAACAGATATCAGGACGTATAAAGGAATAAGACTACCAATGGGAGAGAGAGAAAGAAAAGAAACGGAACACAAAAGACAAAAAGTACTTTTGTTTGAAAATGATATAATTATTTAAAAGATCCCAGAAAATTTACAGACAAAAATACTGAAACTAAAAATAAAATTCAACAAGGTTGCTGAATACATATACACACAAAAGTTAATCACATTCCCTTTCCCCAATACTAACCAACTTAAGAAGTTAAATTGAAAATTAAAGTACTATTTTATCAAATAGAATCAAAATAGAAACCCAAATTGTAAGGTGCCTATGAATAATTCTAGCAAGAAACCTCAAAATCTTTATGTATAAAAATGGCAAGACGCTATTGAAGGACATGAGAAGACCTGAATATGTGGAAAGATATATCATATTTATGAATGGAAAGTCCCACTATTGTAAAGGTTAAATTGTTCTCCATATTAATGTATGCATTTGATATAATTCCAAACCAATCACAAAAAAATCTTTTCATGAAATTTGACAAGCTGAACTTAAAATCTATACAGAAGAATACGGAGTCAAGCTTGGTAATACTATTCTGAAGAACAAACTTGTGAGAGTCTTATCCTAACAGGTATCAGAAATTATTATAAAGTTATATTAATCAACCTAGTGTGATATTTGCACAGGATCATGGAAATAGCATAGAAAGTCTTAAAACAGATCTATCCATACATGAAGACTTGCTATACAGGGAAAGGGTATGAAAAATCAGTGGGAAAATCACAGACAGTTAAATTAATGGTGCTGGCATAATTGGTAATTCATATGGAAAATAAAATTTAATCTCTACCTCATATGACAAAAAAAAACTCCAGAAATATTAAAGACCTACATGTGGGACGTAGGATGAGCAAAAGCATTAAACTTTTTGAAGAAAGTATAGAATAGTGTGGTAAGGAAGAACTTATTATCTGAAATGCAAAAAGCACAAACCAGAAAAGTTAATAAACTTGTTTACATTGAAACATTTTAAATGTCCTGTTCAACAAAAGATATCACAAACAATATTCAAAGATAAGACACAGATGAGGCAAGATATTTACAATGTATACCATTGATGCATAGTCACAATATACACAAAAGGATTCATACACCACAGTTTATCCAAAATGTATTGAGCTCTTATTCTCATGAATAAATAAGAAAAAGACAAGTAACTCAACAGAAAAGTAAACAAAGGATAGGAATACACATTTCACAGAAGACTAGACTCAAATGGCCACATGAAAACATGTTCAGCCTCAACTAGTAACCCCAGAAATGCAAGTTAAGACAATAATGAGACACTATTTAATTTTTATTTGATTTGCAAAAAAAAACTATAAACTTTGATAATTATAAGTGTTGACAAGGATGTGGAGTTAATAAGAAATGGTGAGGTTATAAATAGGTTAAACTAAGTGGAAGACCCCTCTGGTAATAATTAATAAAGATGAGGATTGCATACCCTATGACACAGTTTTGTCACATATGGGGATGTATTTAGAGTGGTGTTTCTAGTAGTGGACTTATTTGCATTTGGGATGGGACCTTTCTTTATGTGTTGCCACCCAACACATTGAAGGACATTGAGCAACTCTGGTCCCCAGCACTAAAGCTGGTAATACTCCTTCCAGTAATTCGACAACCCGTAATGTTCCTACACATTTCTAAGCACTTTCTGGGGTGTGAGAAGTACAGTATCCCACCGAAGCTGTGAATCACTGCTCCTTAGAAACTCTGTCTTACATGCAGAAGGGAACATTTACAAGATTGTTTGTATCAGCACCGTTTATAATGGTAAAAACTGAAGAATCGATTAACTAAATGACAATAGAAGAATAGATAGAAGGTGTGGTTTATTCACATAATTCAAAACTTTACAGCTGTAAGTATCCATTTGGATAGATCTCAAAAACATCATGTTGCATGAAAAAAGCAAGTTGCAAAATTATACATCTACTATTATTCCATGTATTTAAAATGTATAACATGCGTAACAGCCTGGTATACCATTTGTGTGTATGTACACATACGTGAAATACATATATGCGTAAAGTATAAAAATGTAGATTGAATGATGCACACCAGGGCCTATAGTGGTCACCAGTGGAGAGGAAGAGGGAGATGAATGAGATCATGGAAGGGTACACAGAGAGCTTCAATAGGATCTGTAATGTATACTTATGCCAAAGAAAAGAAGGAATGAAATAGGACAAAACGTTAAGGTTTGTTAAAGCTGAGTGCTGAGTGGGCCACAATTTCCCTCTACTCCCCTGGTTTCCTTCAGGAGGTATTTTTCCATACACACGCCTCACTTTTAACCACACCCTTTGTTCTCTCTCAGAAGTGGAGAACTTTACCTGATTGGTGTGTTTGGAGAGGAACTGGGCATTCCCACCTTAGCCCTACCCTCCTCTTTCTGGGATCTCCCATCTGTAGAGAGCTTGCACTCCAGTCTGCTGTTGGCTACAAGGTAAGTGTAATGTTGAAAACCAGGGAAAACTGTGTCCAGGTGGGTTACAGGTGCCTAAGCCAATTGTTGCTCCACACACAAGCCGTGTTTTCCAAACTTACCAGAAATATACTGCTATTTGAGCCCTATCTGCCTGTCTTTGTCTCTCTTATTTGGTTTTTAGAACTTGAAAGAGAAGATGTGTTGTGTATTGCCGCACAGACCTAGGCCATATCCTCCAACAGAGACTTTATTGGTTATACAGCAGATTTTATTTCCATTTGCCTGACTTCTTTGTCTCTCTCAATTGAGTCAGAACTTGGGTAGGGAGGATGAAAGATGTAATTTATTGGCCCCCTCAAACTTCAACAATAAGTACAAAGATGTTTGTTATATTATTCTCTATATTTTTTCATAACAAATAATGTTTTAAATATGCATATATATATCAAGGTTCTAAATAATTATGGAGGTGTATATGTATGTTTATACACACACACATACTCATACACACACACCTCTAAATAGTTGACTTTTCAGAATAGATTTCTCACAATTATTTAAAATCAATTAGTAAGTTAATGAATTGGGAGGACCTGGCTAAACAAGTACCATACATAAACAAAGTCAGAAATTATACACTGGAGAAATAAGCAACTTCTGTTTCTACCCACGTGAATCAAATGAAAAGAACACTGTTGTAGCAAAGGTATCCAAGCAAACAGGGATTTGTTTTGAGCCATCAAGGAATATCTTTTTATCATCTCTATTGGAAAAATATAAATGATATGAAAGTGAGTTTTATAGGCGAAGATTTTAGTGTTTTACATATCAAAATCATGGAGTGTAAGAAATTAGTAAAACAGGTCTCAAAAGAGATGCCTGGTTAATATAACATTATGCTGGTTAAATTCACCAAACTTGTACTTCCTTCAAGTTTCCTAACTCCTTCTCTTCAATTCTCCCACTTTGTTGTTTTCCTTTTGACCACATTTCTATACTTTCAAGACAAGGGCTTGCCCTACAGAAAAGAAAAAGCTTAGCTGAAATTAGAAGGTTTAGTCAAAGCTTTTCCAGATAGCATGAACAATCAGCAAACATTGAACTGGGCAAAATGAAATGCTGTTCAAACGGAAACAGCTAGAGCTTGCAGATTTCCCCAACAAAGAACATGATTCCAATACTCACTCCCCTTCCACATACTTTTCTAGGGTTGGTTGTGATAAAATTTGGATTGTTGGCGGGAAGTGGGTTGTGAGGGATGGAGGCTGAGTAGAGAAGAGTCACACAACATTGCTTCCTGGTTGCTGCACAGAGTGCAAGTCATTGTTTTCCAGTGACAGTATCCAGAGACTATTTGAATTTGTACAGGTGCCACTCTCTGTGTCTTTTTTTTTTTTTTTTTTTGGCAACGGTTTTTAGGTCCTAGAAATTGGCTCATACTTCAGCCTATAGACACTTCCCATTGTGTCATTTTTAACCGCCATGGGAGAGACAAAATGTGCTTCTGACTTGGGAAAGGAGGTCAGACAAGAAAGAGCACATGTCAGAAGGACCTCTACATTTAGGTGAAAAAATGAGTGCAAACTGGTTTCTTTCGTAGCAGGCTGGTGTGTTGTGTCATATTCTCAACACTGTGGATTTATTAATTATGACTCATGGATAGGCATTTTGTCAATTAAAAATGCTGAAATGTGATCAATTAAGCTGGCCCAATTATATTGCTTCTAGAATGGGCTACTTTCCAATAGCTCCCCAAATTTTATAACTACCAATTAGAAATGAAACAAGAACGTAAGAGATGTCAGATTATTTCAATAGTAAATCTTCTTTCAGAGCTGAATTCAGAGGAATAAATCCACATCATGCTCCTGGTCTGTAATGTCCTAATGCTCGTTAAAATAGAAGCCAGAACCAGAACCATGGCAAACAGGGATGGAATGGGAGGAATAGATACCCAGATCTCCTCCTACCTTGCCATCTCCTGCTGGTGCCTTCAGTGCACAAGGAAGTCCAGATGATGCAGTCAATAGAGGTCAGCTTCTCAGACACAGAGCTAGTGAGGAGCAGAGAATGAATCTGGGAGTGACCAGAATAACCAGTACATTGTCCTTAGGCAGTTGTGTCCATCCATCCATACATTCACATTTTGATTCATACCAGAGATCATCTCCAATATTATATAAGAACATAATAAACATAAATCTAATTTCTCATTCCTTCTAAACACTATGCTTCAGCCACATGGTACATCCCATCATCATACATTCCAGCCTCAACCTATGCTTCCAACATCACCCCTGCTAACAATTTTGAACTTTATTCTCTAGGTAATAGATAGTTTAAGTCTTTATAGAGATTTTGCGTTGTTTGTTTGTTTGTTTGAGAAATAAATCTGGAAACAGTTGAAAGATGAACTTGAGTAGAAAGAGTTTGGTGGCAGGGAGAGTATAGCTGACACTCAGGCAAGAGAGATGATGAATTCTTAGACTAAAGTGGGGTCAGAGAGGACAGATGGATTCAAGGGTTGCTTTTGAAATAGAGTCTATAGGATTTGGTGACAGGTTTGAAATGATGAAGGAGGGAGACGGAAGAATTGAGAATGAAGCTGATGTTTCTAATTCTGGAGGCCAGGTCAATTGTTATACCATTCATTGAGATAAAGTAAATATAGAGAAGCAGGTTTTGGTGAGAGAAGATAATGAACTTAGTCATAGACATGTCAAATTTGAGATGCCTGAAGGAAATCTCTGAAGTCATGTTCAGTGGGGAGAGTTCTGGTCAAGATGGCTCTATAGGTTTATATTTTGAGCAACTCTCCCACTCCCACTCCACAAAAGCAACAATTAGATATAAAAAGAAAATTTAAGAAATATATTTGCATTAATAAATGAGATAAATACCCCTAAGGCCAAGAAATGAAACAAAAACTCAAATTAGTGAGTAGTGAGAAGGGTTGAATCCATGGATCGAGGGCTCTGAGTAGGGAAACAATGATGACTGGAAGGCCAGCCCCTAAGGGTCATGAGGACTAAAATAGTTGTTCCTTGTGAGGAATGGGATGAGAAACAGGATCCAAGCGGACTTCTGAAGTCAGGGACTAAGCCACAGCCCAAACAGCGGCTGAAGTAAGAGCCACTACCAATTCTTGTCAGGGGCTTCAGGAGAAAGCAGTGTCAGTACCAGAAAATAAAAGAATCTTCTCACTGGCTCAGTGACTGATATGGTGATGTCCCCTATGTCACTGTGGTGCAGGGGTCCTTAACCCCAAATTTAAGTCTTGGTTTTGGACTTGGGGCCCTGAGGAGTTGCCTGAAATCAACTGCAAACCTTTAGACAGGAAGGAGGGTGGGGAGAGAGAGAAGAAAAGAAACAGTTAAAAATCCTTCCCCTCAGAAGACCTTGCAAACAAAAATTCAAAAACATAAATCTATGCTAAGAAAAATGGAAATAAAAATTTAATCAGGGCCAGCCCAGGTGGCCTAGTGGTTAAGTTCCACTTGTTTCAGCGGCCCGGGTTCGGTTCCAGGTGCGGACCTACACCACTCATCTCTCAGTGGCCATGTTCTGGCAGCAGCTGGTGTACAAAATAGAGGAAGACTGGTAATAGATGTTAGCTCAGGGTGAACCTTCCTCAGCAAAAAAAAAGAGGAGGATTGGCAACAAATGTTAGCTCAGGGAGAATCTTCCTCAGCAAAAAAAAAAAAAAAATCAGAACACAAATTAATTCTAAATAATATTGATTTAAAATGGCCTGGTTGGTTGGGGCCAGCCTGGTGGCGTAGTGGTTAGGATCATGTGCTCTGCTTCTGGTGGCCCGGGATTTGCAGGTTCGGATTCCAGGCAGGGATCTACACACTGTTCATCAAGGCACGCTGTGGCAGGTGTCCCACATAAAGTACAGGAAGATGGGCACGGATGTTAGCCCAGGGCCAATCTTCCTCAGCAAGAAAGAGGACGATTGGCAACAGGCGTTAGCTCAGGGCTAATCTTTCACACACACACACACACACACACACAAAAATAGCCTGGTTGGTCAAAGACTTTAAAATCCCACATACACTGTATATATATGTAGTTTTCTTTTTCCCTCATAGGAAAACGTCCTTTACTGCATGACATGAAACATTCATTCTTCCCCTGCTTAGGAATAAAAAGGTCTCTCTTTCTCAGGGGTCTGAAGTCTGTTCAGCTTAGCCACCTGAGAACGGGAGGGGGGCACATCCTGCCAGAAGGGCCCTTTGGAAGGGGTATAACTGGGGTCCTGGACATTCTTATATGAGTCGTAGTAATTGAGCTCCTCGGGAAGAGGAGGCTGCCTCTTCCTCTGTTGCTCTTTTCGCTTCTGTTCCTGGCAAAGGAGCTCTTGGGTCCCCAGCATCACTCTAGCATTGAAACCATGCCTGCCCAGGTAGCCATTTCTGGAGCCTCGGTAGCTGGAGTAGCTGGGGTCTCGTTGGCACTCTGGAAGCCTGCCCCAGGGGAGTAGTTCTGCTCCCAAGAATCTTGGGGGACAGAGCCGGCATTTTTCCTGCATTGCCAAGCAGGAAAATAGATAAATGGATAAATCCCCTTATCCGTTTATAGGCCGTGTGGCCTTGGACAAGTTACCTAATCTCTCTGATAAACCAGTTTTCTTAACTCTAAAATGGGAATACTACTGCTTATGGTGGCTACTGCCCACTGGCACGTGGTTGGTTTTTCATTAGAGCCTGCGTCACATTTTTAAATTTCATCAATGTCAAGTTTTTCTTCTTTGAGGGAGAATTTGATAGTTTTTAAATTGGTAAAATCCATTCATAGAGAAGTGTTGTAGCATGGTGAGTGATTAAACTGAGCAATACTGTCTAAGATTTTTAAAAACGAGGTGTTAAGAGGCTTGTTTTGTCATTTATCTTGTGTGCTGACACTGAGAGCAATTCTGTAAGAGAAATTTCAAAAGTGCTTTAGCAGCGATTAGTGCTGGTGGAGTTAGTGTATAATCTCCCAAGGTGACGACTTTGCCATGTGGTGTGTAAATTCTGATTTCTTGTTCTACATCATGTATTTCACCACATTTGTACATACCCTATCAGCTTATGCATACCCACTTCTTTCTTCCTCTTACCAAATATTTTTCCTAATGGATTTTCGTTTGAGGTTGTACTTTTTTTTTTCCTGTCTAGAAAAGCCACTATACCACTAAACCCAGGAGACAGAGATAGAGCAGCTATGCGCTCCTAGACTCAGATTCGAAAAGTGTGGGTGGAGGAAGGGAAGGTCAGAAAATAGGTTGTTATTTCCATTGCTGGCAATTTAGATTTAGAGGCGTTTCATCTGTCGTCCCCTCAAGTGTTGAACTGAATAAAAGTAGTGGCAGAAACAGCAGAAAGCGTGGTTGGGGGAGGGGCTGTGAACACTTCCAGCTAAACGCAAAGAGACAGGCAGCTTGTAAGCATGCATCCTCAGCTTGGAAGAAAAGCCACAAGAAGCCTGAGAGCCAGCCTTTATTGAAACAAGATGCTGCCAGAGTGAAAGAAAACACAGACTGAAATCCATCTACACTGGCATAGTAGTGTGATTATCCAGTATGTGCTCCTGCGACCAGGAGGGGCTGTGTAGACAACTGTGTGAATGAGAATAGAGCATGCAGCATTTACATCCTGCCTAACATGGGACTGATTTAGGAACAGGCATATTTCATATGCACCTTTACTAAGAATGAATGTGTCTATAAAGATTAGCTCCTTATTTTACATTTGATTCAACCCAGCACTCACATTTGCATTGGGCTAGACGCTGTAAAATACAGATTGTGTACGAGAAGCTTGTTGTTTACAAAAACGTGATAGCCCAAATTCCATTTTTAAGCCATTTTAAGCAGGTTTTCCTTAGAAATATTGTTACAGATAGTGGGAAGCATCATAAGCTAGCCCTCAAAGGTTTTTGTAAGAAATAATACACCTAAAGTGTAAGAATAAAATAGAGAAAATAAATAAAAAATGATGCTGAAGAAAAGCTAGATATTTAAATAGGAAAAAATAATTGGATATTGATTTATTTTTCTTGTTTTTTTGTAATCCTGAGAAAATGGCTTAATTAGGAAAATGAAGGAAAAGATGAAGACTTGTAAGTTTATAAAGTACATTTTGATGTGCTTCAAGGATTGTAGAATTTCATAACACTGATCCTTTATTATACTTAATTTATCTCAAAAATATGACTTTCCTTTTCATTGATATAGATCCCAGAGTTATATAATAGATACCGATTAAGCTCATTCTATACAAATGGTATTGCATTATGTGCTGTAAGACATACAAGAATTGTTCAAGACAGGGAACCCTTTATCAAGGTGCTGACAATTTAGTTGAGGACATAAAACATACATGGTAAAAAAAAGTGTATATATAATCAATTCCATGTACAGAATTACAGACTAACGTGGAGATGTAACATGGAGAAGGGGGAGAATCGTGAACCTCAGAGTCATACAGCTTTGGTTTTTAATACAGACTCCACTGCTTTTGGCTAAATAACCATGAGCAAATTTCTTAATTTCTTAGAGCTTTGATTTTCTTACCTATAAAATGGGGGTAATAATATCTACCTTATGAAGTGATTGTGAAGATTAAGTGAGATAATACTAGTGACATGCCTAATAAAGGCACAGGGTAGGTGTTTAATTGGTATCAGTTCTCACCCTTTCCTATAGTTAACAGAAAGGGTGAAGAGAAGTGCTCTACCTCTACCTGGCAGGTTAGTAAGAAGTAAATATTTGAATAGGACCTTGAAAGTATGGTAGAAGTATGGTTTATTTTGTTTTATATTTATTTTATTTTTTAACTGCCCAGCACCTAAACTCCCTTCTGATAGTGGAGGATTCCCTTCCTTATGAGCATTGTAGAAAACACCACACAGTCATTTCCCAAATCTCTTTCCAGCTAGACTTGGCCAATCAGCCATTGTAATGATCAACAATATTCTCGTACTTCTGTCTTGATGTTTCAACCCTAGGTGATACTGAATAGATTCCATGCAACCCTAGGTGATACCTAATAGATTCCAGGCTGAGGTTCTTTGTCCGCTCATACTACTTTCCATCTTCTCATGTACACCTCCTTCCCTACCTACAATTTTCTTTAGCTGTGTGCCTTAAATTTTTCTGGTGGTTGTGTTTATCATTTTAAATGATATATTTTTAAAAACCTATTCCTTGATTTATTATCCTATGAAAGTGTTAAATAAAATATTATGAAAATACTGCATCTACCCCTCCTTCCATTGCTTCTCTCCATTGTCCCATCAAATTTTTGGTAGTTGTATTATTTTATTTTGTCAGTGTTTAACATTTATAATCTTTTCTTTTTTTTTTTTTTTTTGTGAGGAAGATCAGCCCTGAGCTAACATCTGCCAATCCTCCTCTTTTTGCTGAGGAAGACTGGCTCTGGGCTAACATCCATGCCCATCTTCCTCCACTTTATATGGGATGCCTGCCACAGCATGGCCTGACAAGTGGTGCGTCGGTGCGCGCACGGGATCCGAACCGGTGAACCCCGGGCCGCCGCAGCGGAGTGCGGGCACTTAACCGCTTGTACCACCGGTCTGGCCCCTATAATCTTTTCTATAACTATTATTAAGTCTTACATGCATGGTTAATAGGGTGATTCTAAAGGCTGAATTTAAAATGCAGTTTTTACACTACGATTGTATAGTCACAATAGAACCATGTGGAATGATAGAACCAATACAGAAGGAAGTGTAATCCTAGATCATTGAAAGGTTGCCATTTGAGGGAGAATGTTCCAAGCACCAAAATCTCTACTCAATTCTCTTTAAATATCTTTTTAGCTTCCTTGAATTTTTCAGTGTCATACTTGGTTACCACTTTTTTTTTTTTAATTCTATATAATCCTCTTCTTTGGGTTCCTTTGTCATTTACTCAAAATAATCTACTTAAGTAATTTTTTAATATAGGATATGTGGGTGGTAAACTATCTGAGTGCTTACATGTCCAAAAATTTAATTCCACACTCATATTTAATTGATAGTTTGGCTAAATACTGATTTTTTTTTTCTCCTAAGAACTTTGAAGGCATTGCTTCAAGGTCTACTAACAACCCATGTTGCTAATGAGAGATTTGATGTCAGTCTGCTTTTCATTCTGTTATGGATAACCTTTCCCCCTTCACTGAAAGCTATTAGAATTTTCTCTTAACTCTTGATGTTCTGGAATTTTACAAGGATATGTCTAGGTGTGAGCCATTGTTCCCTTGGTCTCTTTGGTATTCAGTAGTCACTTCCAATCCAAACATTTATGTCTTTTTCAGCTCGGAAATTTTTATTATAGTCCATAATTTTTATGGTTGTTTACTCCCCTCCATTATATTTATTTTCTCCTTCTGGAATTTCTGTTACACATATGGTGGAGCTCCTGGTTCTATCCTTTATGTATTTTAACTTTTATTTCACATTTTCTCTCTTTTTGTCTTTTTGTACTATATTCTGGGAAATTTCCTTGACTTTATCTTTCAGTTCACCAATGCAGTCTTCAGCTATGTTATGTCTATTTCATTAGTCAACTACTGAGTTCTTTATTTTTGAAATTATATTTTTAATTTTGAAGAATTCTTTTTTTTTTTCCCATTCATATGCTTTCTTCTGTTTTTTCAAATAGCTCTGCTTCCTCCAGAAACGGTTGTTCTGTTTAAATATTTGGGACTTTCTCCTTCATTTTCTCTATTTCTTCAAATAGCTAATGTTTTTTTATTTCATCCTTATCAATCAGGATCATGGTTTCCTCTGTACTTGGTATTCTGTTTGCCCAGTAGGCCTCACCAATAAAAAGAAGGGCTGATTTTCCAGGTAAATGACTGAGTAGGTTTTGACTGACAGGCAGGGGGCAGGAAGGCTGGGTTGGAGACTCCAGCAATTGTAAAAGGCAGGGCACCTTTCTTCTGGAGGTAAGGCATTTTTGCATGTACCATTCCTGGTGGAACTGTTTTTCCTTTTTGTGTCTCCCCTCCAGGTCTTGCTTAATGGTACAGAGGGGCTCCGTCTCTGCTCTGCTTCGCTCTTAGACCCCCGTACCCTCCAAGGAACCATCCCTGAGCAGATCAATTACTTTCTTCAGAGAGTAGATCTCTGACTTTGACCAGAGAGCAAAAGCTTCTGCTAAAAAATGCTCGATTTAGGGAGTGACGTCAGCGTCATGGCGGAGTGAGCTTTCCCGTGAATTCTTCCCCCACAAAATACAACAAAAGTAACAGCCACAGACCAACAACGGAATCCCAGACAGTCAAAAGCTGGAGCGGAGGGATCCACACTGCCGCACATCTGAGAGCGGAACGTGCTGGGCCCCCGGAGGAAGTGGGGAGAGGTAAGGAGAACTCCGCTCCCTCCCCATCAGATCAGCGATCCGGTCCGCGCGGCTCCCAGAGAGGGGGGAGGGGCGGCCCTAGGCGGGAAACTGTAGCTCTTCGGGCGCTCTCAGCCAGTGGGAAACTCCCGCACAGAGGGCTCAGAGGAGCCACAGGGCTACCATCAACATCTGAGCAACCCAGAGAGCGGATAAAGAGGGGCAAACGAGAAGCCTCCCACGTCAGGGACCCAGAGGGCAAAAGAGAGAGCTCCCCCCTCCCCGCAACCCGGAGTCTGCAGCTCGACCAGATCTAGCGGTCCGAGGCAGACCTGAATAAACTGGACTGGACCCGTGGATCTCAGTGGGGAAAAGAAACAAAACAAAACAAAACAAAACAAAACTGCGGATCGTAGCAGAAAAACTGGGGCAGAGCGCAGGGGGCTTAGACTACACAACCCTTTACCACCACACAGTGGCGGCAGGTGGAAATTGCAACCAGAGACTTCCAGGATGAGGAAAATCAAAACCAACACAGGAACCACAATGCAAAAATATATGAAATCACCAGACCAGAAACAAAATGACAAGCACCCAGAAATCAACCCCGAAGACACAGAAATCCATAAACTAAATGACAGAGATTTCAAAATAACTATCATAAAAACACTCAACGAAATACGAGACAACACAGACAAACAATTAAATGAGATTAGGAGTTTCTTCACAAAAGAGATTGAAATCATAAAGAAAAACCTATCAGGGCTGATGGAGATGAAGAACACAATGGAGGAGATAAAGGAGAATCTGGAATCTTTAAAGAACAGAGCTGACAATATGGAGGAAAGAATTAGTACTTTAGAGGATAGGAATACAGATATACTCCAGATGGAAGAAGAGAGAGAACTAAGACTAAAAAGAAATGAAGAAAGACTCCGAGAAATATCGGACTCTATTAGAAAATGTAACATAAGAATTATAGGTATTCCTGAGGGAGAGGAGAGGGAAAGAGGAACAGAGAGCCTATTCAAGGAAATAATAGCTGAAAATTTCCCAAATCTGGGGAAGGAGCAGGAAATACCAGTAAGCGAAGCCAACAGGACTCCTACATATATTAACAGACAAAGGCCTTCACCACGACACCTAGTGGTAAGGCTAGCCAGGGTCAACGACAAAGAAACAATATTAAGGGCAGCTAGACAAAAACAAAAAGTAACGTACAAAGGAACTCCCATCAGGCTCTCAGCGGATTTCTCAACAGAAACTTTTCAGGCTAGAAGAGACTGGAATGATATATTCAAAATACTAAAAGACAAAAACTTTCAGCCAAGAATAATCTATCCAGCAAAAATATCCTTCAAATATGATGGAGAAATAGTAACTCTCCCAGATAAACAAAAGCTAAGGGAGTTCATGGCCACGAGACCGCCACTACAAGAAATACTCAAGAAGGCCCTCAGGCCTGAAAACAAGAAGAGAAAGGGAACACAAAGCTTGGAGTAAGGAGAAAAGTAGGTAGACAAAATCAGAGAAATAGTAGATCTTTACCGGAATAGGTTAGCAACCACTTAAATACTAAACTCAAAGATCAAAGGAAGAAATTCACCAAAAATAAATTTAACCTCATCACTGTAAACACACAGCCACAACACAAGATAGAATAAGGTATAACAAGAGCAACTTAGAAGGGGAAGAGGAAAGTGACTGAATTGACTTAGTATAAGGAAATAGGAGGCTATCAGATAATGGACTATCTCATACAGAAGATTTTTCGCCCAAACCTCAAGGTAACCACTAAACAAATAATCAAATTAAAACCACATATGATAAACAAAGAGAAAACTAGAAGAATCATAAGACAGAACAACCAAACTGAATTGGCAGTCCAAAACAAATGGGACAAGAAACAAAGGAAATGCAAAAGAACCAGAAAATAAGTGACAAAACAGCAACATTCAACCCTCATATTTCAATAATTACCCTAAATGTAAATGGATTGAACTCTCCAATCAAAAGATACAGAGTGGCAGGATGGATTAAAAAGCAAGACCCAACAATATGCTGCCTTCAGGAAACACATCTTAGCACTAAAGACAAGCACAGGCTCAGAGTGAAAGGATGGAAGACAATACTCCAAGCTAATGGCAAACAAAAGAAAGCAGGTGTTGCCATACTCATATCAGACAAAGTAGACTTCAAGATAAAACAGGTTAAGAAAGACAAAGAAGGGAAATATATAATGATAAAAGGGACACTCCATCAAGAAGACATATCACTTATAAATATATATGCACCCAACATAGGAGCACCAATGTACATAAAACAACTATTAACAAACCTAAAAGGAGAAATCAACAACAACACAATAATAGTAGGGGATCTTACCCCACTTACAGCAATGGATAGATCATCCAGACAAAAAGTTAATAAAGAAATATTAGACTTAAATGAAAAACTGGACGAGATGGACCTAGTAGACATATACAGAGCACTCCACCCAAAAACAGCTGACTACACATTCTTCTCAAGCGCGCATGGAACATTCTCTAGGATAGACCATATGTTGGGAAACAAAGCAAGCCTCAATAAATTTAAGAAGATTGAAATCATAACAAGCATCTTTTCAGACCATAAGGCTATGAAACTGGAAATGAACCAGGAAAAAAAAACTGGGAAAGTGACAAAAATGTGGAGATTAAACAACATGCTACTGAACAACCAATGGATCATTGATGAAATTAAAGGAGAAATCAAAAACTATCTGGAAACAAACGAAAATGATAACATGCCATATCAAACCATATGGGACGCAGCAAAAGCGGTCCTGAGAGGGAAACTCATAGCGATACAAGCCCACCTTAACAAACAAGAAAAAGCCCTAATAGGCAACCTTAAATTACACCTAACAGAACTAGAAAAAGAAGAACAAACAAAGCCCAAAGCCAGCAGAAGGAGAGAAATAATAAAAATCAGAGCAGAAATAAATGATATTGAGACCAAAAAAACAGTAGAAAGGATTAATGAAACAAAGAGTTGGTTCTTCGAGAAGATAAACAAAATAGACAAACCCTTAGCCAGGCTAACTAAGAAAAAAAGAGAAAAGGCTCAAGTAAATAAAATTAGAAATGAAAGAGGAGAAATTACAACGGATACCATGGAAATACAGAGGATTATAAGAGAATACTATGAGAAATTATATGCCAACAAATTGGACAATCTAGAAGAAATGGATAAATTCTTAGACTTATACAACCTCCCAAAATTGAACCAAGAAGAAATGGAGAATCTGAATAGACCAATCACAAGTAAAGAGATTGAAATAGTAATCAAAAACCTCCCAAAAAATAAAAGTCCAGGACCAGATGGCTTCTCCAGTGAATTTTACCAAACATTCAAAGAAGATTTAATACCCATCCTCCTCAAACTATTCCAAAAAATAGAGGAAGATGGAACACTTCCTGAATCATTCTATGAGGCCAACATCACCCTGATACCGAAACCAGACAAAGACAATACAAAGAAAGAAAATTACAGGCCAATATCGCTGATGAACATTGACGCAAAAATCCTCAACAAAATATTGGCAAACCGAATACAACAATATATTAAAAAGATCATACACCATGATCAAGTGGGATTTATACCAGAGACGCAGGGATGGTTCAACATCCGCAAATCAATCAACGTGATACATCACATCAACAAAACAAAGAATAAAAACCACATGATCGTCTCAATAGACGCAGAGAAGGCATTTGACAAGATACAACATCCATTTATGATAAAAACTCTCAATAAAATGGGAATAGAAGGAAAATACCTCAACATAATAAAGGCCATATATGACAAACCCACAGCTAACATCATACTCAACGGGGAAAGACTGAAAGCCATTCCTCTGAGAACAGGAACGAGGCAGGGCTGCCCACTCTCACCACTCCTGTTCAACATAGTACTGGAGGTTTTGGCCAGAGCAATTAGGCAAGAAAAAGGAATAAAAGGAATCCAAATAGGTAACGAAGAAGTGAAACTCTCACTATTTGCAGATGACATGATTGTATATATAGAAAACCCTAAAGAATCTGTTGGAAAACTGTTAGAAACAATCAACAACTACAGCAAAGTTGCAGGGTACAAAATCAATCTACAAAAATCAGTTGCATTTCTATATGCTAATAATGAACTAACAGAAAGAGAGCTCAAAAAGATAATACCATTTACAATTGCATCAAAAAGAATAAAATACCTGGGAATAAATCTTACCAAGGAGGTGAAGGACCTATACAATGAGAACTACAAGACATTATTGAGGGAAATCTACAATGACATAAAGAAATGGAAAGATATCCCATGCACGTGGATTGGAAGAATAAACATAGTTAAAATGTCTATATTACCTAAAGCAATCTACAGATTCAATGCAATCCCAATCAGAATCCCAATGACATTCTTCACAGAAATAGAAAAAAGAATACTAAAATTTATATGGGGCAACAAAAGACCCCGAATAGCTAAAGAAATCCTAAGAAAAAAGAACAAAGCAGGAGGCATCACAATCCCTGACTTCAAAACATACTACAAAGCAATAGTAATCAAAATAGCATGGTACTGGTACAAAAACAGACACACAGATCAATGGAACAGAACTGAAAGCCCAGAAATAAAACCACACATATACGGACAGCTAATTTTCGACAAAGGTGCTAAGGACATGCAATGGAGAAGGGAAAGTCTCTTCAATAAATGGTGTTGGGAAAACTGGACAGCCACATGCAAAAGAATGAAAGTGGACCATGTGCTATCGCCATTCACAAAAATTAACTCAAAATGGATCAAAGACCTGAAGGTGAGACCTGAAACTATAAAACTCATAGAAGAAAATATAGGCAACACACTATTTGACATTGGGTTTAAAGGAATCTTTTCGGATGACATGCCTACCCAGACTAGGGAAACTAAAGAAAAAATAAACAAGTGGGACTTTATCAGACTAAAGAGCTTTTATAAGACAAATGAAACCAGAATCAAGATGAACAAACAACCAACCAGCTGGGAGAGAATATTTGCAAAACATACATCTGACAAGGGGTTGATCTCCATAATATATAAAGAACTCACACAATTGAACAACAAAAAAACAAACAACCCGATCAAAAAATGGGCAGAGGAAATGAACAGACACTTCTCCAAGGAAGATATACAGATGGCCAATAGGCACATGAAAAGATGCTCAACATCACTAATCATCAGGGAAATGCAAATCAAAACAACACTAAGATACCACCTCACGCCCGTTAGAATGGCTATAATCACCAAGACAAAAAACAACAAATGTTGGAGAGGATGCGGAGAAACAGGAACCCTCATACACAGCTGGTGGGAATGCAAATTGGTGCAGCCTCTATGGAAAACGGTATGGAGATTCCTCAAAGAATTAAAAATAGAGATGCCCTATGATCCAGCCATCCCACTACTGGGAATCTATCCAACGCACCTGAAATCAACAATCCAAAGAGGCTTATGCACCCCTATGTTCATTGCAGCATTATTCACCATAGCCAAGAAGTGGAAGCAACCTAAGTGTCCCTCGACTGACGATTGGATTAAGAAAATGTGGTATATATATACAATGGAATACTACTCAGCCATAAAAAAAGACAAAATCGTCCCATTTGCAACAACATGGATGGGCCTGGAGCGTATTATGTTAAGTGAAATAAGCCAGAAAGAGAAAGACAAACACTGTATGATCTCACTCATATGTGGAATATAAACCAACACATGGACAGAGAAAACTGGACTGTGGTTACCCGGGAAGGGGGGGTGGGGGGTGGGCACAAGGGGTGAGGGAGTCATATATGGGGTGATGGACAAACAAAAATGTACAACCCAAAATTTCACAATGTTAGAAACCATTAAAATATCAATAAAAATCAAAAAAAAAAAATGCTCGATTTACACGGAGAAAAGAGAAAGGGCCCCACCAGGCTCAGAATGCTATTCTTTAGTAAATTATCCAACTCTGGCTATTTGTAACTGTTCAAAAGAGCCCCACTTATCTCTGGGGCTGTGGGACTTTTTTTTTTTTTTACCTACCTACCTATCTATTTATTTTTCTGTCTACCTACCTACCTACCTACCTACGTATGTATATGTATATATATTCTATAACTATTAGCTTTTTGTATCTTTTTATTGTAAAATAAAGCACAGATACAGAAAACTATATGAACA
Organism: Diceros bicornis minor; assembly: GCF_020826845.1. Classification (NCBI taxonomy): domain Eukaryota; kingdom Metazoa; phylum Chordata; class Mammalia; order Perissodactyla; family Rhinocerotidae; genus Diceros; species Diceros bicornis. The sequence goes on from NC_080771.1 coordinate 23,128,222, forward strand.
AATGTATAGCTTATTGAATTATTATAAGGCGAACACCCTTATAACTAACCACCACCTGTGTCAAGAAATAACCATCCAGATGTCCCTTCACTTTCCTCATCACAGTCATAGCCTCCTTCCTCCCTCCTGATTGTGATATTAGACATTTGCATTTCTTTATGTTTTTATCACCCAAGTATGCATCTCTAGACACTATAGTTTAGTCTTCTCCATTTTTTTTACCTTGATAAGTCGTTGAAATCTCTGTACTTTCCCCCTCCATCCCTCTCCTTTCCTTACAATTTATTTGTTGAAGAATCCAGGCTATTTGACCTGTAAACTTTCTTCTTTGACTGGATTTTGCTGATTGCAGACTTATGGTGCAGTTCAACGCGTTCCTCTGTCCTCTGTATTTTCTGCAACGTGGCAGCTGAATCCAGAGGCTGACCTCTGGAGGTTCAAACCCTTTGACAAGGATTGTGTTCTTCCATCAGTAGACACATAATGGCTGTTTTTTTTGTTTTTGTTTTTGTTTTTAAATGTTAACAGCCATTAATGCTCAATGCCTAGGTTAATTAATCCATTGAGCATTGCAAAATGGTGATATTCTCTATTTTGTTTTCATATATTAACTAGAACAATTTTATAAAGAGGTGTTTCCCTCATCTATTATTTGGCTACCTAGTGAAACGATTCATAGGAAGAGGGCAAAATAAAAGCTTGATACCGTTATTTACTGTTGTCAAGGTAATGAATTAGTTCCCTGTTATCCTCAGAAAATGACCAATTGATTCTTTTTTAAAAAAATATAATTATTAATCCATGGATTTAAACATATTTCATAGATTTTAATTCATTGCAATTCTTACAATTATTGAAGCTCAAAATATACCATCTTTGCCTATGAGACAAAGTCTCTTCAAGTTGGTTTCTAAGCATTTTGACATGACCCTAGTAGTCTTTGATAGCTTCTCTGCTATCTGTTATGTTAAGATAATCCAGTTCATCTTGCATATTTCCTGCCACAGACCTGGAATAAACCATTTCGCTAAGAAACTCTGGATTCTTTTTTTATTGTAAAATGGTATTGTAACATCACAATCTGGGCCCTAAGGATTATTAGTGCTACTGGGTTGGTCATTGTTTCTAGGCCTTTTCAATGGATTGAGCTAGGAAATATATATGTGTGTCTGTATTATGTATGCATATATATATATGAAATATAGCATATATTTCCTATATTTATATGTATATATATTTAATTACATATATTTATATTATTTTATTATCTTATACATATATAGAGCCTATATGTATTTATACATAGAGAAAAAATACCTCATAAGTTCATATTGGTATTTGCAATCCAAATTCAGGAGTATAAGGTTAATTTATACATTCTGTATTACACCTACAGCTTTTTTCTTCCACACCAAAAATTTTGGTTCTCAGAATTGGAATATCCCATAATTACTCATTTACTTTATCCCATGTTTCATATATGAGTTTCAAAATTATCCTAATATTACCACTGTCGTTTTTGATTACTAAGAACAGTTAAACATTTTTTGCATATATTATCCCCATTTCTCTTCATCCCCTACCTATTTTCTTTCTTCTTCTTTTTTTTTTTTTGGTGAGGAAGATTGGCCCTGAGCTAACATCTGTGCCCTTCTTCCTCTATTTTATAAGTGGGATGCCACCAAAGCATGACTTGATGAGGGATGCATAGGTCAACACCAGGGATCCGAGCCCTGGGCCGCCGAAGCAGAGCATGCAAACTTAACTACTACACCACTGGGCTGGCCCCCCCACACGTATTTTTTAATGGTTGTACTATATTTAATTTTCAGATCATAAAACTATTGTATACTATGGTCTCTCTTTTTAACCCCCACTTAGTCTTTGTTCTACAAGTAACTGTATATTTAATGCTCAATGTCTCTCTAGTCATTCTAGTCACCTAAAATGTTTGTTCTCTAGTAGACTCCTCAGGAAGGGCTCATGGCAACAATTTCTCGGAGATCTTACATGCTTGTAACAATTCGTCTATGCTTCTTTATACTTGAAGGTGATTTTGCTTGATATAAAATCCTTGATTCACATTTTCTTGCCTTGAATGTATTAAGTATGTTGCTCTCTTTTCTTCTGGCATAAAACACTGCTGTTGAGAAGTCTGATAATAGATAATCTTGAATCCTTTTTGTCTCTCTTTTTTCTTTTTTAATTTACCTCCTTTTAACCTTCTATTTCTCTCAAGACCTCATTTGTTGTGTATATTTGTGTAAATATCATATTAATTTAACAAATGTATTATTAAGCCTCCCCTATGAGTCAGACACCAGGAATATAATGGTAGGCACCCTCTCCCCTAAGGTCCCTGCCATAATAGAACTGGTATAACATTGAAGGTCAATCTTCAATCAGAGCATATTTCTCAGCAGTGGCACTATTGACATTTTGGGCTGGATAATTCTTTATTGTTGGGGGCTGCCCTATGCATTGTATGGTATTTAGCAGCATCCCACACCTCTACCTACTAGATGTCAGAACACTTGTTATGGACTGATTGTTTGTGTCCCTCCCAAATTCATATGTTCAAGCCCTAGCCCACAATGTGATCATATTTGGAGGTGAGGTCATTGGGAGATAATTAGGTTTATATTAGGTCATGTAGGTGGGACCCTCATGATGGGATTAGTGCCCTTCTAGGAAGAAGAAGAGAGAGAGATCTCTCTCTCCATGAGCATGCAACAAGGAAAGGTCATGTGAGCACACGACAAGAAGGTGGCTATCTACAAGCCATGAAACAAATCCTAATCAGACACTAAATCTGCTGACACCTTGCCTAAGCTCCAGAACTGTGAAACATAAATTTATGTTATTTAAGCTACCCAGTCTATGGTATTATAGCAACCTGAGCAGACTAAGACAACACCTCTCCCCCAGTTGTGACAACCAAAAATGTCTCCAGACATAGCCAAATGTCCCTTGAGGGGCAAAATCACCCCCAGTTGAGAACCACTGAATCAAAGTATCACACAAATTGTTGTCAAATTATAAGCGTAATAAGTACTCCCTACCTTACTAAATGGCACTACCCAATGGCTGGGGCCAAAAATCTTGGAGTCATCCTTGACTCCTCTCTTTCATACCCTCATCTAATTTACCAACAAGTCCTGATTCACCAACAAAATGTATCCTGATTCTGATTCTTCCTACCACCTCCACTGTACTATCCTAGTTCAAGCCAATGACATTTCTCAGCTGAATACTGTAATACCTTCATAACTGGCATCTCTGTTTCCACTTTTTCCTCCCCTATGGTCTTTTCCCCACACAAAAGCCAGAATTGGCCTTTTATAATGTAGATCAGATAATGTCATTCTTGTTCAAAATCCTCCAATGATTCTTCATCACTCTTGGAATAAAATATAAGTCCTTACATGGCCCGCATGGCTCTACATGGCCCAACATGATATAGCCCCTGGCTACCTCTCTGAACTCATTTTATACTACTCTTCTCCTTACTCACTGCACTTCAGCCACACCAGCCTCCTTGCTGTTTCTTAAATATACTAAGCATACTCCCATCTTTGGGCTTTGTACATGCTGTTCTTTTAGCCAAGAATTTTTTCTGTGAACTGTCTGGTCATGCACCTCGCCTATTTTTCTATTGGGTTGATGGTATTTTTCTCCTGAGTATTCTATTTTGATTGAAACTGTTATTTCTAAAAAAAATCATGAGAGGTCTGCTGGTACCAGGCAACACTGGTAGAGAAAGGAAACTGTAGAAGGACAGGTGCTCGAAGTATGAAGCTTTAATGGAGGAATAGAAGAGATCTCTGATTGTTTGTGATATCTTCTGGGATTTTTTTTTTTTTTTGCATCACTTTGGTTTTCCTCATCCTGATCATTCTTTCAAACCATTTTTCCTCCCAATTCTAAAATGTTTTGAATTTGTTTGACAACCATTACGTGAATACCGCTAGGACTTGATGCATCTCTGACCTCATCTTATACCATCTCTCTGTTGCTCTCCCACTTTAGTCACCTGACCTCCTTCTGCTCCACGAACAGAATCGTCCTGCCACAGAATCTTTACACTTGCTGTTTCCTTTGCCTGGAATGCTTGTCTCCTGACTATCTACACGGCTTTCCTTCATTTAGTCATTGTCTCAATGATGTCTACCCTACCTAAAATTTCAACACTTCCTCAGCAAAGTTTTCTATTCCTTCTTGATTGTTTTTTTCTCCTTAGCCCTTATCATTATCTAACATACTAAAATTTTTGGTTGCTTATCTTTATATCATTTGTCACCTCCTTTAGAGTGTAAACTCCAAGAGGACAGAATTTTTGTGTGTGTGTGTGAGGAAGACTGGCCGAGAGCTAACATCTGTTGTCAATCTTCCTCACTTTGCTTGAGGAATATTGTCCCTGAGTCAACATCTGTGCCAATCTTTCTCCATTTTGTACGTAGGACACCGCCAGAGCATGGCTTGATGAATGGTGTGTAGGTCTGCGCCCAGGATCCGAATCCGTGAACCCCGGGCCACCGAAGCGGAGTGCACGAACTCAACCACTATGCACCGGGCCGTCCCCAGGAATTTTTATCTGTTGTATTCACTGCTCTATTCCTGAAGTCAAGAACAGTGCCTGGTGAATCATTGGTATAAAAACTCTTTATTGAATTAATTAATAAATCTAAGAGTAAAAGATGGAGTCTTTGACCTTCTTGGAGCTTATAGTCTCACAAGAGAGAACAAATGCAAATATCCATACATAAAGCAACTAAAAATATAGGTATCTAGTGATGATAGAATCGAGGGCCTGGAGTAGCGTATGGAGAGATTGGTAATTTTGTTTTGGAATTAGGTAATGAGAAGGGAGTGACTCCTGAGTTGGGTCAAGAAAGAGTAATATGAGCTGGGTAAGGTATACAACCAATCAGGCTGTTCTGATTGAAATAGAGGGACCAGGTAGAAAGTAGTAAGAATTAAGTTTAGATAAGTACCTGAGTATATCCCAGCAAGAAACAGCTGTCATACTCAGAGTAAGAATTCAAGGAAGGAATACTAAAGCAACACCTCATATAGGTTTAGGCAAGAGTGCTGGAAATAGCAAGGGTAGTACAGTCTCTTGGGGCTAGTAACAGAACCGAGGAGCTGTTACTACCCCTAAGCTTTCGGATGAGAAGGGAGAGAGTTGTGTAGAGAAGACATCTCAGGAGGAGGTGTGACTTTTAATCAAAGAACACACCTACCCTCAAGTGATCTATAGAGAGGGAGCAGATCTTCCGCCAGCCACTGATCCCTGTTAGCTGAACTGACTGGCAGCCAGAGACAAGCGGGGAGTTGATACAGTCAATAGAGGTCAGCTTCCTTAATAGAGCAGGATGCAGAGTGGAAGAATGCAGAATAGAAGGATGCAGAGTAGAACTAGAGAGGCAAATGGAAAATATCCAGCACACTGAGGTTAAGATGACCTGAAAACTGTTGCCAGAAATCCTTGAGTACCCCTCGTAGAGGTCATCATCTACACGGTTGAGAAATGTTGCATGGAAGTTTTTTTTTTTTCCTGACTATATACAAAATCCTTTTTATGAGACTGTTTTCACCACATCTTCATAATGAAAACTGCTGGATCTGGCATTTGATTAGTGCAACACATAACACAAAATTACATAGGTTCAAAGCAACTAAATAAAGAAATTTTTTTAAAAAAGGAATCAAAGCACCAGCCAGGAAATATGTGACTCAATGACCAGTGAAAATCAATGAGGCAAAGCCATTTTTTTAAAAATGAGTAATAGCCTCAGTAAAAATGAACTATATTCTCTTTATTGAGTCCTGTTGTCCACATTCTACAACTTCCTTTTAACACTCTCTATTCCAGTAGTCAAATCTGCCTTTTCTTGCTTTACTTTTATTTCCTCATATCATCACTTATGTTAGGCATTGATATCTATCTATTTCTGTGTGTATACCCATAGTAACATAAAATAAATATTTATTATGTGGTGTGAAGGAGAAATAGACTTTAGCTTTACCAAAAGAAACAGACCAGGCACCTGTATTTCCTTCTAGCCTTTAGCTATAGTGGAATTCTATGCGAGTTCTTGGTGATCCTTGAGAAAACCTTTTGTCACAGCTTCACTGTCAGGGGACAGAGAGAAGAAAATTAGACACATGCACAGACAACCACTGTCTTTGGCCCCACTAACTATAGACCTTGAGCACTTGGCACATGGTCTCTTTTCTAGCTACACATCTATTCTGACTTAGGCAGTTGTACAAAATTTATCTGTATTGAAAACATAATTAAGTTGTTTACAAAAGCAGCTGTAAGCCCTCTCATTACTTAGTGATTCCGAAATTGGCTTAATTTTTGTTTTTAGTTTTTTAACTTCTGCAATATTATTTTATTCCTACAATAGTGCAGATTAGCCTCAAATAGTTCAGGGCCATGATTCATGCCCTACAGTTATTATATAATATTCAAAATTCTTTCCAAATTCTGCCTCTGTCCAGGACAATATTCTGAACTTTCTTCTAGATACAGATCATTCAAGTGACCTTCAGCTCCTTTTTGAGATAAGCCATTTGCTATAATTATTTAATTCAAATTGATCCAAAGTTATTTACTGATGCCTCCTTATGCAAGCAACAGAATGGATCCAAATACAAACTGTACCCACCCCTTATCCTTAAAGAGCTTACAGTCCAATCGCCAGAAAAATATCTTTAATACAAATAGTGAATTAGGTTAGTCAGAGCTGAAACACAGTGATGTGGAATTTCAAAGGTGGAAGAGATCACGTGATTCAGGATTGGCTATGAAAGGTGGGTAGGATTTTAACAGGTAGACACCAGCTATTGGGCAAGAAAATGTAACTGCTTTAAGCTCCTGTTTGTTCATCCGTAAAACAAAAATAATATTATTTACCTCATTGGGTTTTTGTGAAGATTAAATGAAAAAATGAATATAAAGCACTTTGCAAAACTCATGTAAAGAGCACAATAAATGTTAGCTTTAAAAATACCCCTGGCAAAATTCTAGCATCAGGAATGGGCTGGTGGCATTGGGGAGTCGACACTAGATGGAAGCATAGGGTTGGTGAAGGGTAGAAGGAGAGATAAAGCAGCAAAAGAAGGTTGAGTGAGATCTCTCATTCAGCAAACATTTATTAAATACATTTCACTTCCTGTAAAAAACAGGGGGAAATTGTATTAGAAACTAATGCTGACCCTATGAGGGCAAGGACTCTGTTTCCTGCTGTATCCCTAGTGCCTCTGAAACAGCCAGGCACACAGTTGATATGTAATAACTACTTGTACGATGACTCTACCTTGGTCGGGAGGTGATGAAAAGAGATTCCATAATCCTTGGCATGAGGATATCCATCTCTGCAGAGACAAGTAGAGGAGGAACAAGGAAAATACTAAAATTTCAAAGCCCCTGCTAGGGGTGTGTGTGTGTGTGTGTGTGTGTGTACATATATAAGTGCATTTCTAAAGGACAATAGATATGCACATTGGGTATGCACATTGAGTATGCAGAGGCAGGCTGGAGCAGTGGAGGAGGTAGAGAACTCTAGTTCTTTATGTAATGAAGTGAGCACAGTTAATTTGCTGAAGGAGGAGTCTGAGAGAAGGGGCTGCAGAAAAGAAAGGCAGAGAGCAGGGAAAACCGAGAAAGGGCCAAGAACATAGTGATGTAAAATCCCTATGCCCTCCCAAATTCAAGGTGTTCACACAAACACCCCGTGGGTGTGGCTGGTTCATACAAACTAAGTGCCAAGTACTTGTGTAGTACCAAGTACCACACCAGGATTGGTACAGACCAGAGGGAAGGGACAGGCCAAAGGAAGTTCAATGCTAATGACATCAAATGTATGGTAGGAGCTGGCCTTCAAGCCACCCGAACACGGGAATTTACAAAAATCTGGAGGAAGGCGTTGGACTTCCCATTGAATGAGGATTAGGAAGATCAAATCACTTGGAAAATTAATTTCAAATGCAAGATGACTCTGGCTGCTTCGGACATTGTAACTGATAGCCTGCTGGCTAATTCTGGCCCAGGACTCACCTCCTCCAGAACAGGATCCCACATCATTTCCTCTCCTCCCAAATAGATTTTGTGCCCCTTCTGGGTACTCTCCCATCACCTTTATCATGGCCTTTGTCCTGTATTGTAATTATCTGTTTATGTTTCTGCCTCCCCAATTAGACTGAACATTCAAGGCTGTGCAGAGTCAGAACTCATCAGTTTCAGTGCAGCAGGGAGGCTGCAGCTGGAGTTAGTGCTTTTGTAAAGAGGCACTGAGCCATTAGAGAAGGGAGTCAGAAATATTAAATCTAAACCCAGAGTTCAGTTAGGAACCAGAACAAGCAAAACAAACGAACAAAAACATCAGAGACATTATCAGGGGTTCAGTTGCAACATTTTGGCGTATTTGTGGGGCCCTTCCGTGTAGCCACATTCATCTCCAAACCTCTAAAAGAAGGTGCTTTGGAATCTTTTTTGGTTTTCGCTTGGTTACCTAACACCATCATTTCCTCAAATTTTCAGAAAAACTTTTTTTAATTTCAGCAATCACAACAGTGCAAAAAATATCTAAATTCCTTTTTCTCAAAAGCTGTGTTTATTCTCAACTGTCCTAGAAAAGATGGACATGTGCTTCACACTCATAGCCTTAACTACTGAATCCACAAAAAGAAAAAGGAAAACATCTAGTGATTGTAACACAGAGCCAAGTGTCTGCAGCGTGTCTTTGTGTTGATGACAGGGTTTATGAGGGTATTTTTACCCTGTCTTTACTCTCTTGCCATCAAAGGAGGAACCAATTAGCCCAAATAATAATATTTAAAATCTGACAACCCTCGGGAGCCTGAAATGAAAACCTAAATCTGCCGTGTGGTTGCTTTAGAGCCTGTGTTCTACGCATGACCAAGGACTCACCTCAGCCTGAAGCCGCACACACTCCTGGTGCCTGGACATAGCAAAACTAATTAAAGAGAGAGCTCAAATTCTCTGCATCTGAATGTCGCTCCTTGTATTTGGTGATGCAGGTTAGAATCCCTCTTCATGTCACATGAGAACAAAAACAGAATAGCCTAGAACACAGTGAATAGCATAGAATACTCAACTTGTCCTTGTAACTGCCTGTACAAAGCAAAGAGGATCTGAGAGGGGTTTTAACATGTGAAGTGTTTGTGCAGAGACCTAGGACTTCTGTGACTGTGTGTACAGAAGAATTAAAGGGAAAAAAAGCAATTTGAAGAATTTGTAAATTTTGCTGTGACTTCTCCCTGTCTTTTTTTTTTTTTTTTAACTTGAGCTATCTCTTATGGTAAGAGAATAAAAATTGTTAAGTCTTTTACAAAGGAAGACAAAAACATCGTTTTTAATATAGGGCAGACACGATGCATCGCTTTTATTGAATTAAACAGAGAGTGCCATGTTTTTCTTTGTGTCGCAGGCAGCTCTGTGTACATGCGCGTGCATCAGGACTAACGGACGTGTGAATGTTTTCCCTCATTGCCGTCGTGTGTGTTTGTGTCCTGGCACAGCCACGCGTGAAAGTTTGTGTGTGTCTAAGTGTGACCGTGTGTAAAGGAAAGGGACTCCTGCTCCACTATTCCAAGCAATTAAACTCTGACAGCACGAGGATGAAGGGGAGAGCCTGATTTTCTTTTCCTTTGCAGTAATTGCCTCGGCAATCATCTTTGATCAGGGAAGAGCAGAGGAGGAGAGCCCTGAAAGTTGACATCCCTGGTATAAATATATACATTTACATACACGGGGGCAGCGCAGCTCCACAGCTTTTTCCTCACGTCTCTGACCTGAAACCATTGCGCTCCATTGACACTTCATTTAATTGAATCCTTCCCTAGCAGTGCAGGAGCCAGAGGACTTGAAAGGCGGAGGGGAGTGGAAGGATGGATAATCAAGGCAGACTCTTCTGCCTGAATGTCTAGAAATGACAGGGAAGTAATTGCTTTTGAAAAGCAAAAAACAAAAAGAAATAGCACAATTTGTTCTATCTAGCAAATGCTAAAAGTTTAGGGATAAAGATTATGGGAATTTTGCTCCAAACATACCAAAATCCCTATCCCGAGAATAAAACTGATTTGGATTTCTGTGTAAATAGCAATAATGGTTTTTTTTTAAAAAAAAAGAAGGAAAATACAATCCTGAGGAAGAAAAATCCAGAGACCTTCCTGGTTCAAAACGGCCAGAGACATTAGTAAGATCATTCTGAGCCCAGAGCCACGGCACAGCCCCTTTTGTCAGCTTCAAATCAGGGAACCGGAGGGTCGAATCAGTTTAACCTGCCTCCGTGACACATCACCCACCCGCCTGACCCCAGAGTGGCCTCATTTTTATGGATGCAGAAGCTCACAGTGTAATTCATTCCCCGGCACACCCCACTCGTTCGGTCGCCTGCTTTTGCCACAAAGGTACACTGCATATTCTCTGCTGGCTGAACCGATGAGATATCTGTCTGCTTCCTGCTTAATGCAGGAGTTACTGTGCCTTACAGCTGAAGAGTAATGTCCCTTACCAAGCATCATTCTGGGGGCCTAGATCAGCCACGCAAATTAGCACATGGCCACAAACTCTGGATCTTAAGGAAATCAATCTGGACCTGGTGGAATTAGGCAGCAGATTAGGAAAAATAAAATCTAAAGGCTATTTAATAACCTATGCCTCCTTTGTCCTCAGCTCTCCATATTTGCTTTTTTGGTTATACGTTAACAGAACGTGAGAGCCTGTGCACAGCAGGCAGCTGCTTTGCGCTTTGATTTAGTACGTGGTACAATGGAAAACTAAGAAACAAAAAAACCCTGGCATAATAACAATACATTACTAAGTATATAGCACTTTTACACAGCACGCTCATGTGCATTGTTAAATTTATTTAGACCTTTCGACAACCATGTGTAGTAGCAGTAGTATCAGCTTCATGACCCCTTATACATATCAGGAAACTGAAGCTCATATAGTTTAAAGAATTTGCACAAGTTCTCACTGCTGACAAGCAGCAGAGGAGGGAGTCCTGAGGTGCAGCAAGAGGTGCAGCATATTAGAGAGCTTTGCTCTGGCCCCGCTGTGTCTGTATCTCACCTCTTCCCATTGCTTGAGGAGTCCATGGGATCAAGGGAGGGTACCCACTCATCACTGACCAGCCCTCCTCACCACACTCCACTACCCAGGACTCTAGAATTTCAAGTGCACTTCCAAGACCTGTACAAGACTCTTCCCTAAGGCCATCCTTTTGGTCAGCACCACTAGGACCAAGGGGTAGCCAAAGGGTGACTGCTCACAGGAGTGGGGAATGAATGTTTGATGTGCAAGCAGAATGTTTACACACGTGTGCGTGAAATCATTCATAGTGAGAGACAAAGCTGGGTTGGAAAGAGAAGGGAAATGAGTTGGAGTCTGGGGGCTGTAAGCTAATTCCCTACCCAGCCATAGTCTAAAGTCCAAGGACTCCTAACTAGACCCTGACCTTCCAGGGTGTTATGAAGGTACACATTTGGCAAAGTATACCTTTGAAGATAGAACATGTTTTATGCAACCATCTAATATGTAACTTTTAAATATTTAGACATATGTTATGTAGACCCCCATTTAAGCTCTCACCCAGGTTCTGCAAATGTTAGAGCTGGCTAGTTGAAGTGGCATTGGTGTACATGGTAGAAATGAATGAAAGTTTGGAAGAGAGTATATAATCTATATTGGCATAAATTTTCATTAGCTCTCTTTAAAGGGCCAGGTGATTTATTGGCCTTCATAATTCCAGCAGTTTTCCCAACAGTTCACTGAAAGCTGAAGTAGCAATGCCTCTAATAGTTAAGGGTACTAATGATCGATCTGATGGCAAAGTAAACAGGATTTAGTGTTTTATAGGTATGTTAACACAAGCTGTGGGTTAATTACTTTGCCAAGTTCCTGAATTATATTATATTGGCCCAAAAAATGTTAATACCCTGGATAAAAGTGAAACATTCCCTCCAGGCAATTTTAATTCCTCTTCATCAGCAAGAGCAGGATTAAAACTTTGCCCCAGTTCATGACTAAGTCAATCAGCTGTCCATTTTCAGCAGGAGAGTCAGTTCGGAGAGAAGGCAACCTGAAGCAGATGAGAAAATGCATTTATTTGTCTCCCTTCAGGAGCTTATGTCTGGTTTCTATAGAGATCCTCCTGCTAACCTAAGGGACATGTCAAATCTCACCTCTTCCATGAAGTTCGCTCTCCAAACGCTGAACTTCTATAGCACTTTGTATTTCTATAGGATGAATATTATACTTTTTCTTCATTAGTTATTTGTGTATCTCTTATCTCTCCTAATAGATTGAACAAGTCTGGAACTCTGAAACTTCCACCTTTAAATCCTCAAATGTGCAGTGCACATAGTAGGCATTCAATGGATATTTAGTGAATGCATGAACAGATAATTCCTATTTTTGTCATTATTTTGGGGGTTTTGGGGTATATTTTGTATTTTTGCCACATTTTTATGTGCTGTGCTATCTGTATGGTAATTCCATGATTTTCACCAAACCCTGAAGAATGCCATTAAAAACATAGACAAAGCCTTTCTTTTACCTTGAGTATATTCATAGACTAAAGATATTCCTCTGTGTGAACAGAGGAATTTTCTATCAGTTGGCATACGGACTGAATGTTTGTGTCCTTCCCCCCAAATTCATAAGCTGAATTCCTAACCCCCAATGTGATGGTATTTGGAGATGAGACCTTTGGGAGGTAATTAGGGTTAAATGAGGTGATGAGGACGAGATCCTCGTAATGGGATTTGTGCTCTTATAAGAAGAGACACAAGAGAGCTTGTTCTCTCTCTCCACGCATACTGAGGAAAGGCCGTATGAGGATACAGTGAGAAGGCAGCCATTTGCAAGCCAGGAAGAGAGTTCTCACCAGGAATAGACCCTGCTGGACCTTGATCTGGGAATTCTACTCCCCAGAACTGTGGGAAAATAAATTTCTGGTGTTTAAGTTCCCAGTCTGTGATTTTGTTATAGTAACCCAAGCAGACTAGGACAGTTGGGGATGCTTTGGGACCATACGACAGAAAACTCAACTTTTATTAGGTGGGTGTGTAATGAAAACATTTAATCTCACATAGTCAGAGGATATTAAGAGGTAGGTAGTTCCAAAGACTCAACAATATATCACAGACTCAAACCTTTTTGTCATTCTGTTCTGCATCTTCAGTATGTTGGCTTTTGTCCCTGTCTTATTACTTTAGGCTAATGACTGATAATGACTGATATCTATCCAATCAGGAAGCAAAAGGAGAATAGGTGGCACACACAAGCCTGATCTCTTTTTCAGAAAGCCATCTATTTCCCAGTAGCCCCTCAGTAGACTTACCTATAAATATCATTGGCTGTGACTCTGTCACATGGCCAGTTTAGCTTCAGAGGCTGGGAAGGTGAGTCCCGAATAAAGGAGAATGGGACTGCCAAATAGGTTTAGGCCAATCATAGTCCGTCCCCTGATGATGGATGCATTGCCAATTGCACACAGTCTGGACTTTGTTAGCAAGGAAGAAGAGCTGTAATGGTCATTGAATGGCCAATGAATGATGTCTGCCACCACTTCTCTGTTGTTTCAGTATTATCAACGGATATCTTACTCTGTTTTCCCCAAACACCCCGTATTGAGATTATTCTAAACAGAAAGTTCCCATTTCAGTAGTACTCCTGCTGTACTGTGTAAGCCATATAGTGAGGACGTAACACCTAAATTTGTTATACATAAAACCCACAAATTCAAGAAAAAATAAAAGCATCAGTGAAAATATATAATTAGGAATATATAAAACATGATAGATTTTGAAAGTCTTGCCTGGTGGCTCTATACATTGGAATTACATATGGAATTTTTACATAATACGATTTTCCATACCACATTAGCTAAGTCAGAACCTCTATGAGTGGGGCACTGAAATTGATAAAGCTTCCTATATGATACTAACGTGCAGCCAGAGTTGAGAACTATTGCAAGAAAGACGTATAGGAAGCAAAGATACAAATCATCTCTACTTTTAACCTCTCTGGAAATGCATTCCTAGCCCATGAGAAATTTTCTCATTGTTTCTCAATATCCCTATTTATTTATTCATTAAGATATTACTTATGTGTGTACTATGTGCATATAGCTCTGTGTGCAAATTTTTAGAGAGCCTACGCTTCAAGAATTTTCTGTTCTTTTGGGAAAATTCAGTGAAACGTTTTCATTTAAACAAGATCATATTTGTTAAGTACCAAAATGAGGGGTACAGATATCATGGGCTTCAGGAGGTCAGATGAGGGACAAATAAGTGTGGACTTGGATGGTCAGTAAAGGCCTCATACAGGTATTAGGAAAATTTGGGTGGGCAATGGTGAGGGAGAGGCCATATTTGTTGGGAATCACAATGTGCTAACTCTGATATATTTGGAATCTGGCTAAATCAATTAGTAGTGGAAGATAAGATTAGAAGCATTGAAGAAACTGATGTTTTGATGAGTTGGATGTCACAGATGAAGAAACCAGAGCAGTCAAAATCCTAAGTCTGCAGAAAAAAATTCAGGAAGGGGCAGAGTTGGGGCTGGGAAATAAGTCAGAAATGTCCAGTCGATAGTTCGAAATAAAGGAGTATGCATGGGACACAAGTGTGTTTGGAGCATAGAGATGTTTGTGGACGTTGTGTAGGTGGACACGGAGGTAGAAAACTAGAAGCCAGCACTCAAACATGTCAAGGCACTCAAACAGAACCCCTTCCGGATCTCTCCCTCCTTGGAGCCAACACTATGCCTTGTATATACCATAATTTCAGCATTTGACACAACTGAAATGCAATTATTCATTGGTCAACAAATATTTATCTATCTCCTAATGTGTGCCAGGTGGTATTGCAGCAAATCATATAAACAGGAGCTAAGCTTTAGGAGAGAATATAAGAAAATAAGCACATAAGCAAGATAATTTCAGGAATGGATAAGTTTAGTGAAGAAAATAAGTTGGAATAATGTGAAAGTGACCGGGGTTGGGTGGATCTCTGTTAGCTAGAGCGGTCAGGAGGACCCGAATGACGAGGAAGAGGCAGCCACGCAAAGATGGGGATGAACATTCCAAGTAGAAGGACCAGCAAGTGCAAAGGCCCAAGAAGAGATTGAGTTGGTATATCCTGGGTGCAGAACGAAGAACATGGAGGCCAAGGGGAGAACAGAGCAATAGTCACACATTTCTTTCTTTATTCATTTCATAAGTATTTAGTAAGGGCCTACTCTGCGGGGAGCAGCAGAGAACAGGAAGTGTTTTTCCCACACGGGGGTTACTTGAGGTCATATGTGTAGGCAGAATCTTGAAGCCTCTAGTAAGGAATTTGGATTTTCTTCTGGTTGCAATGGTGAGTTCCTGGAGGGTTTTCATTATTAGAAAGATGCTATCCAGTTTACATTTTATTTATTTCCCCATTTACCTCTTTTTGCCAGACCATGAGATCCTTCAAGGGAGAAACTGTCTTACTTGCCTTCAAATCTTCCAGTGTCTAGGCAAAGGTCCTGTCCCTTAGTAGGCACTTAATAAATGTTTATTGAATGAATGAGACTGTAATGAATGTCTGCACCCTGAACCTAAGCAAACTTCTTCAAAAAGAGACACAAAAAGTTCCTCAAAAAGTTAGACATAGAATTACCATATGAGCCAGCAATCCCACTTCTAGGAGTACACATAAAAAAATTGAAAACAGATATTCACACAAATACATGTGCTCTAATATTCATAGCAGAACTAGTCACAATAGCCCAAAGGTGGAAACAACCCAAATGTCCACCAGTGAATGAATGGATCAACAAAATGTGGTATATCCATACAATGGAACATTATTCAGCCATAAAAAAGAAATGAATCACTTATATGTACTACAACATGAATGAACCTCAAAAAATTATGCTAAATAAAAGAAGCCAAATACCAAAGGTTACATAGGTCACATTCCGTTTATATGAAATATCCAGACTAGTTAAATCCATAGAGACATAAAGATAGAAAATGGTTGCTAGGTGGTGAGGGGAGGAGGGAATGGGGAGTGACTGATTAATGGGTAGGAAGTCTGCTTTGAAGGTGATGAAAATATTTCAGAACTAGAAAGAGGTGATAGTTGGACAACATTGTGAAAGTACTAAATGCCGCTAAATCGTACACTTTAAATGGTTAATTTTATGTCACGTGAATTTCACCTAATAAGACAGACAGACAGACAGAAGTGTTAGTCGCTTTAAATCAGGGGAGAAGTATGTATAAACCCCGTATTTAAGAAATTTAGCAGATAAAGGGAAGAGAGAAATAGGAGGATGGTTAGATGAACTATTGGCTCAAAAGAAGGTATTTTGGGTAATAGGAAGACTCTTGTGTATTTTAAGGCAAAGAGGAAAAGAATCAGACTGAGATTCGAGGGAACTCTCTGGAGTCTTCCCAGGTCTGGGAAGCTGGAGACTTGACATAATCCCGTAGTAAAGAGCTTGATCATACACTCTGGTAAAGAATGTTGCAATTACAATACTTCAAGGTGAAATTGAACTGGAAGGAATATTAGAAATGATCTAGTCCACACTCCCTATTTACTAATGCAGCCACCAGCTCTCCCACTTTAAGTGACTTGACCAAACTCACAGCTGGATTGTGAAACCAAGTCTCCAGACTTACTGGGTATAACAACTATGTTTATTTTTACTTTATTAATAGTTGGGATGATCCACAAAGGCCATTTGCTGTTTAACCTTTAGTTTATCCTTCATTTTTAACTTTTTCATTCAAAAATGTGCATGGTAAGTGCTAGGAATTCAGGAGACAGACATTTTGGCTGATGAATTCCACTTACCCTAATTATAACATGTGTATCATTAACTCTCAAGGCCTGGTAGCCTGATAATGTTGCCAAGAACTCAGCATGCTGGGGATTTACTTGTCTTTCTAGGTCTGAGGTTTAATAGCAAATGAAGTTTGATCTGTATGTGGTTATGGGTGTGTCTATGTGTGAGAGGGATTTTAAATTAATTAATTAACTTATTAAATAGGGAATACATTCTTAGAATTGAAAAGGTACACAGTGAAAATTCTCTCTTTCTCTGTTTCTCCCACCTACCCAGTCTCTTGCCCAATGGCAATCCATGTTTTCCAGTTTTTGTGCATCCTTTTAGAGATATTTTATGCATATGCAAGCAAAAACATATATGCGCACACTCCTCTCCCCATTTTTACACAAGTAACGTGCTATACGTCCTGCTCTGCACTTTTTTTTTTATAATATATCATGTTTGTAGATATTTATGATCTTTCTGGACCTCTCCTGTCATCTATTTCATTTTCCTGCCATGGTTACAGAGAAGGAATTTCTGTGTACAAGAGTCCTCAGTCATTTCTACAGCTTCCGATATCTCATTGTTGGATAAACCATTGTTTAACCAGTCTCCTACTGATACACATTTAATTGGTTTCTAGTCTTTTACTATTACAAAGCTACAATGCATAGCATTTAACGTGTGCCATTTCGTGTATGTGCAGGTATATCCATAGGATAAATTCATCGAACTGGTCTTGCTAGGTCAAAGGGTATGTGTATGGAATTTTAATGGATTTGGGGAAATTGCATCCCATAGAAATTATGCCAATTTCTACTCCTACCAGCAACGTGTGAAAAAACTTGTTTTGCCACATCTTCACCAGTACATTGTAGGATCAATAATTTTGGAGTTTTGCCAATATATTAAGTATAAAATGGTATCTCAGTGAGGATTTAATTTGCGTTTCTCCTACTTTGAGTGAGATTGTTTATTTTCATTTGTTTAAAAGTCATTTTATGTCTTTTCACATGAACTATTTGCTGTTTTCCATTAGGTTATTGGACTTTTATACATTGAATTATAAGAGCTTTTTATATGTTATAGAAATTAGCAATTTGTGATATGAATTATAAAAAATTTTCTAGTCTGTCGTCTCTCTTTGTACTTTGATTATGATGATTTTTGCCATATAGAAAGTCATTTTATTTTTATTATGATGAAGTTATAAATCCTTATATTATGACTTCTGGAATTTGTGTCATATTTGGAAAGGACTTCTCTCACTCCAATATTATTTTTAATAATTCTCTCATTTCTTCTAGTAATTTTATGGTTTTATTTGTACATTTTTAATTCATCTGGAATTTATTTTGGTGCACTGTTGGGTGTTGTCTCAAGACCATTTTTCCCTCACTGAGCAAATGCCGTTTGTGTTTATTCCTCCAGCGCACCTTGAATCAAAATTTTGCTCTGAATTTCCAAATAAAATCAATATTGATTGAATTCCTACTATGTACAAGGCATAATTTCATAATGTTTTCTTTCTAATTTTCCCTTCAAGAAGAAATCGAGATGAGACTTGAAGGCCTGAGTTCCAGAAACTTCCTTTAGTAGGTAAAAAAATCTTCAACAATAAAGAGTCTCTTGCTATCAGTGGGAACCAGTTATAACCATATTCAGTGAGACAATGAGCTAGTTCAAGCTGCAAGCAAAGAAAACACAAATGGTTCTCTGTAGGTATGAGTCCTCCTTTATAACCAGGGCAAGAAAATGAAGTAGATGACAGGAGAGATCTTTAAATACCACAATATCTGTGAACATGAGGTGCTACTATATAAAGACTGTGGTAATAGACACTATGCAAACATTCACTTGAAATAGGGCTTATGGGCTCAAAATGTACAAGTACTAAAAGACTCTAAAATAAGGTGTTGTCTTTTAAGTATACTTTCTTTTAGTATGAGAAAGAACATCATAAAGACTGTAAACCTGAAATCCTGTATTGAAACAATCTTAGTTATATAACTGTTGATAGGAACTCTGTGATTTGTTATAGCTATTAATGAACTGTTCCTCCAACCTTCCTTTACCACAGTGTGGAAGCACTGGCTATTTACTCTTTGACCTAATAGTCATCATGCTTCTAGCCTGAATCTACTAATTATCTGACTTCGGAAACATCATTAGGATCCATAACCTAGAAAAGGTTCTAATAAACACCAAGTTGTACTCTACATAGCACAGATTCATAATGTGCTCTTGTGTGTGTGATTTATCCACATAGATTATTATGGAAATATTACTGATGGGGGAAGGGACAAGAATAAGAGCCAGTGGGTATTAGTCTCAGGCATGGAAGAGAACAAAACGCAAGCAGCAAATATAGGGATCCCCGCTCTTTTAAATAACATACAGAAACTGAGTGTGAACAGGACGAAGAGGCATTTACAACTTAATACAGCCCATCTATAGTGGGTTGAAGAGTGTCCTTCCAAAATTCATGTCCACCTAGAATCTCAGAATATTATCTTATTTGGAAATAGGGTCTCTGCAGATGTAATTAGTTAAGTTAAGATGAGGTCATACTGGATTAGCCTGGGCCCTAAATCCAATGACTAACGTCCTTATAAGAAGAAGAGAGGACACACACGCCGAGAGGGAAGAAGGTCATGTGAAGACAGAGGCAGATATTGCAGCCATGCTGCTACAAGCCAAGGAATGCCAAGGAACCACCAGAAGCTAGGAAGAGGCAAGGAAGGATACTCCCTTACAGCCTTCAGAGAGAACGTGGCCTTGCCAACACCTTGATTTTGGACTTCTAGCCTCCTGAATTGTGAGAGAATAGATTTCTGTTGTTTAACAGTTTGTGGTAATTTGGACAGACCAGGACACATGTGAAGGGACAACCAGCAGGCCTTGTGGATGGATGGGATATTAGGGTGAGGGAGAAAGAAAAGGCTCAGATAACCTGACTCTTTTCACGATAAACAGCCCTGATTGAAAGCAGCCCCACTAGTACACCAAATTCTAGAAATCATTGTTGTTCAGACATCTCTCACCTGCTGTGGTAAATCTGTACTCACTACTGGAAGAAAAACAAATGTAGTTGAGCTCAGTTGTTTCATTTTGGCTGCTCAGAACACAACCTTGTTTGAAGGCACACAAAGAAAGAAATTATCAGCCCCTGTTCTTCTTAGGGCTGTGAATGGCTTTGCCTCTATCTATACCTGTTAAGGAAGGTTAAGGGCATTTATCCTACCCCTGGTTCTAACATACGATGAGAGAATGAAATGGTTCATTTGTTCTCATTTCATTTTCCTGTATCTGTCATCTGAGAAATGGTGATATTAATGCCCACTCTGCAGGGGTTTTCTGATACTAAAATGAAATAACACGTGGTCTGGCAGATAGCTGAACTTCAATAAAAGGTAATGATGATAGTGATGATGATCAGGAGACAGAGGTGCATGAAATTGACCTGATTCCATGAGCTTGGAATCATCTAGTTCCATCTAAGTCTTTAAACTGCCAAAACCCCTTACTGTAACTCAAGCCTGGGTCCATAAAGGAGTATCCCGGGATTTGTGAAGAAACATTGGTTAGTCCAGAGCACCAGTTCAGGCTGCCATGCAACCTCTTAGTGTTACTGCATTACTTATTCCTAGTTCTTTTGTGGGGCATAGGAATAATTTTTGAAACAGTAGCAAGAAAAAAAATTTCCAATAAAATAATGAGCCTTCTTTATTTTGAACTTTCTTTTGATGCTTGCCACCTCCCTCCCATCATGGCTTTTTGTCCACCATTGAAAAGACCAGTGTCCTCAATTTGTGCCCACATGGAAAGAGGACATTGAGCTGAAGAGTGCAAAGAAGCAAAGAAATCACACTGAGATGATATTTTCCTTTATGAAACATTTCAACAATCATAACAGAGAGAATGTCTTATGAGCTGACCATCAGTTTTAAATATGGAAAGTGTTTCCTGTCTTTGGGGCAGTCATTATGCCCTTATATATTAGATGTCACCAACAAAGCAAGTGGGAGGTTTGTCCTATATAAACAACATATTTAACATAAGGATAGAAAAGAAAAAGATCAAAATAACTGCTTCCTAAATCTTGGTATGTACCAAGAGTCCTGGACATTTGGTAAGAGAGTTGCATGCTTGATTCTGATGCATTATGCTTATCCCTCTCCAGTTCATTCTTTTTCTTCATAATACCTTGCTGTTTTGTATGATTGTGATACCTTCTTTTATGCCTTTAATCACATTAAGCATGCTTATTTTGCAGTCTTACCAAACTGTTCTATCACCTAAAGTTCTCAGAGATCTAAATTTGCTGTTTTCTTTGTCTACTACTCTCACTCATGGTTTTCAGTTTTGTAATGTGTGGGTACATCTTCAGTAGCACTCTCTCTGCAAGAATCCTAGGTGACCAATATGAAGCTGTGGCCCTCCAGAGTATTTTTGAGTTTGCTCCTGCCAAATGCCGCAGGGATATTACTAGCTGGAGACGAAGTTTGATTTTAATTTTTCAGCTTAGAGATTTCTGAACTTTGTGTGTAAAATATAAATCCCCAAACCTGTAAGGTATAGTCACAAATTCTCAGGGGAGAATTTTTTCCCACTATGGGCCAGGGAAAGACAAGCATCCTTGTGAGAGCAGATGGAATTTTTTCCCTAGGCCATCCTTTTAAGAGTCCCAGTTTTGTGTGAGGAAATCATTTCTAACTTCCTGACTTTCATGGTCCCTTGTCTCCATATGGGTGTTAAACCCAATCCCTGCCGTCGCTGAGAGTGGCAATGCTCCTCAAGGCAAATACACGTTCCATGGCTTACTGCTCTCATTTCAGTTCCCTCTTTGTACCTGGCACTTGGGGAGTTCTGTATTTGCAATCTTAGCCAATTATTTAAAAGAACGTATGTTCTATTTTATTCAAAATATCTTAACATTTTCAGTGGAAGGGTTTGGGGTTATCTGGTCCATCATATGGCTGGAAATGGAACTATCAATTCATTCTTCACACTGCAGACAGAAAGAACTTTTCAAAATACAAATAAGATTTCGTTATCAATCTTGCTTAAAACACTGGAGTGACTTCCCAATGATCTTAGGATGGAAACTAAAATCTGTAAGGCCCTGAATGGACCTTACCTACCCCCATCTTCATGTTGCACCGTATCCCTTCTCATTCTCTGTGTCCTACTCACACTGGTGTTCTTTCTGTTTATAGAATATAGTTCTCTCCTTCTAACCACAGCAACTTTGCACATTCCAGATCTCAGCATAATTGTGCAATGGCAGTTGTCTGGTAAGTTTCCTCTGATATATGTGTGTATTGGCTCAGACACTCTCTCTTTTATGATACTTATCACAGTGTGCTTTTACATTTATTTTTGTAATTGCTTTTTTACTCTCTCTCTCACCCACTGGACTGCAAGCTCTATGAAGGCAGGTGCCATGTCTATCCTTGTTCACCATTTTTATTAGTCAATAAAAGTAACACTAGCTGCTACATTTACATTAACACAAAAATCCCAAAATCTCAGTAATTTAACACCATAAAAATTTATTCCTAGTGCTATAGTCCAATATAGGTCAGGCAACTCTTCTCCAACTGGATCCCAGAGACCTGGATTGCACCACCATCTTCAACATGTTGCTATCAGGGTCGCAGTGGAAGGTAAAGAGGACGAAGGATCATGTGGGAGGTTTTTATGAGCCAGGCCAGGCATGCCTCGCCTCCACCCACATTCCATTGGCCAGAACTCAGTTACAAGGCTCTATTGAAAAAAGCTGGGAAGTATAGATTACCAGTATGCCTAGGAAGAAGAGGAGAAAATGGCTATTAGCGAGCACTCGAGTCTGTGCCACACCGTTGTATTTTTAGCAAAGAGAAGTTACTGATAATAGGAAGTTCTCAAAAGGCACAAATTGAATGAATCAACAAATGGATGGATGGACAAATGGGGGATGGATGGATGATGGAAGATGGATGGATGGTTTTGTTATGAATGGGTCATTGATTCAGCTAGTCTGTAAGTTCTTTGAGTATAGAGACCCTATCTGTATTGCTCATCGTGATAAAGAAGTTTGGGAACAGAGCAGAAGCTCACACGAAAACAAATGATCACCATTACTTTAAGGTTCCATGGAGAAGATGGACTGCTAGTGGGTCTTTAAAGGAGGGGATGGAAAGAAATTGGAAAAGCAATTTAAGAAGTGAATTTGTGAAGTATGCGTATGGTTGAGAGTAATAAGGGAAGGAATCAGTGGAGAATGGAGAATCTTATAGGGGTAATGCCTCACCTGGCTAGTGTCATCTAAACACCACGTCTGCCAAGTCTCAGACTCCATCATTTTCTCTGTTGATGTAATATAGCCTTGTACC
Organism: Diceros bicornis minor; assembly: GCF_020826845.1. Lineage (NCBI taxonomy): Eukaryota > Metazoa > Chordata > Mammalia > Perissodactyla > Rhinocerotidae > Diceros > Diceros bicornis. Next base: position 23,151,454 of record NC_080771.1, read on the forward strand.
TAGGAAAAAGGGTGCCTCTTCAGTGAAATAGCACCTTTTCCCCTCCCATTTTGACCCTTAGGGTTTAAAATGAATAAAATGTGCCCAGGAAGTACATAATTGGATTGGCCAGAAGTTGGTACTGCAGAAGGCATATTGCCCCTGACCATGCAGAATGGTAAACAGCACTAGTTCCAGCCCCAGCTGTCAGGCCAGGATTTCGCCCTAGCCCTTCTCCAATCAATACATAGAACAGCCTGGTGCCATCGGGAAGGAGCTGCGTTTAAAAAAATGAATGAAGTAGGACAGCCAAAATCTTTCCACTCTTTATGCTCGCTCGTCTCTGCAGATTTCTGTCCAGGGATGGGGACCATCCTGAGAGCCACAGATGAGCAGCATGAAGGTGCCACCCTCCCCTGCCCCGAGAAGGGAAACAGGGCTACAAAAGTAGCCAGCCCTACATTACAGGCTTCTGAAATGCACTGTCTGAGTTAGTGACAGGGGAGCCGCTCTACCTCTGGGGCTACAGCAGTGCAGCGAGCTTTAGTGGATCAATACTTTAGTCTTGTCATGCTAATTGCTCATTGGTTGACATTCATGATCCTTCCTTGCTCCCTCCCTATGTAAACTCTTTACAGCTGGAACAGCGAGATGCAAAAATCCTGAGCCTTCAAATCCAGCTCCTGCAGAAGAGAAAGGGCCTGGCAGCTGAGGTATGGTGCTCCCCCATTTTCTTGCCCCCTTTAAAAAAGCTTCCTGTGTGTCTGCATGTGGTGGTGTGATAGAGAGATGCACGAAGAAATGCCTGGGATGCCTCTCCTGCAACACGTAAACGGTATCACCTTTTCAGAACAGAACAATATCTCCTCGCCTCCCCCTCCTCGCCCACCCAAAAAGAACCAGAAAACAGTAAAATACCCACCCCTTCTATGAGTTTGGTTGCAGCCTTTCTTCTGTTTTGGTGAATGTGTTGCCCTCCACCAGCTCACAATGAACATGTACCTGCACTCTCCCATTTGCTCCCAGACTAGGGCATGTCAGACCAAGCCTGCGTGTGTGTGTGTGTGTGTGTGTGTGTGCGTGTGAGTGTGATCACGCCTACCATACTGGCTTCCTGTCCCTGGAACATCAGCTTTTCTAGCTGGCTGAGCCTGTCCCCACAACCACTGTTGCCACTGAGACCACCCCAACTCCTATCCTGTAAGCTTCAGGCCTGTGCTATGCAGGGTTTTGTTAAGCTGTTTAGTATTAATTGATTTTTTTTCCATTTTTTTCTTTCTTTCCCTGGGCGGGTCAATAGCTGGATGCTTCAGGAGCAGAGGATCTATCAACTGCAGACCAAGCGTAGGGAGACGCAGGCAGACCTGGAACAGAAACCCAGCCAGCTCCAACCGCTCTGACAGTACTTGGTGGCCAGACAATCAGCAGCAGGAAGCACGCCACAGGCCATGAGGCAGGAAATGACCCAATCCTTGAGGTCTGGTAAGTTTCCTCACTTTTGGAAAGTGAGGCAAATGATAACCAAGTCTTTCTTTCCTGACTCAAAAGAGTCGGCAGCATTTCTGCTGATTTCAGTTAATGGGCTAAAGATCAAAATCGGGATGCCCCCAGCAGATCTGGGAGGATGGAGGGGTTGTGAGGGAGGAATGGGGGTGTGCGAGATAGATGAGGGCTAACCAAACTCTGATTCTAAGGTGAGCCACTGCAGCCAAGCAGATGTCCTGGTTATCGATCCCTGCATCCTGTTATCGATTGCCTCTTGGGGCCAAGAATGGGGTGGACCTACAAAGGACAAGAGGAGAACCAATACCCTCCCAGAGGGCCATGCAGCCCTAATCGGTGATAACAGTGTTAAGTGGTCAGCCTGGAGATGAGGTTTGCTCAGATCTATTGATCTGCGCTCCCCTGGGATATAAATCCTTCTGAATTTGCTTCCATGGATATAAATATTTATAATTAAAATAGCCTAGGAGCCTCTTGCAGGCACAGGGAGAGTGGCCCATTCCAGGGTAACATTTGATATCAGTCTCTTCCATCTCCCTACTCTGTATGCTCTTCTCACTCTCTTGCATCTGTTTATACATCTCTGTTCTCTCTTTTGAACCCTATTTTGCTCACCCTCTGAGTGACAGGCTCAATGTCATAGACTATCAGAAGCCGAGAAAAATCCATTCTTTCTGAATGCAGCCTCCAGCTGAGGAGGGAGTGCCGCTCCCTCCAGTCAAGGCTACACAGTTTCATGTGCATTCAGGAACCTGGACTCAGAAAGGAATGGGCTATCTTGGGAGGAGTGAGGAAAAGACTCCTTTAGTTGTTTCTTTGTTCTTGCTTGCCTTGGAGCATCAGATTGGATCCAGTAACAAACAGCTTTGTAGCGCAAATGTGTTAACTAATGCCAAGACCCTGTGTTGGCTTGCTTGCCATGTCAAATTTGGAAGAACGATTTGAAGGGCCCCACACTCCTGTTTCTCAGACCTCATAAATCTAAGCTCACATGAAGTGAACAGAGCATCCCCTACTCAAGATACTGGAAAAAGAAAGGATGCTGAGGACTTATTTGAGGGTAGAGCCCTTGAAGCCAGCCAGCAAGACCAAGACCATTGACCAAAGCTTTGTCCACTGCAAGACAATCTTATAAAGGGTTGGAACTGTTCGACTTTAATTTTTAGAATTTAAGTGGTAGGAGAACGGTCTTTGAAATCATTTGCTGTGCTCCCTAAACCTATCATCTGCTTTGGTGTCCAGGATACAAATCTGTTCACCCTGAAGCCATCATCTGCTTTGGTGTCCAGGATACAATCTTTTCAGTTATGAAATTTCTCACTATTTTTATCAGGTGTCTGCCTTACTTCAATGCTTATATCTTGAACTGTGTGTCTCTTTGTGTCTGCCCTCAGCAGGTTTCATTAATTTGTAATTGATGCCTACAAAATTGTTTAAGGACTTCTGCATCTTACGCTTGTCAAGGGTATGTGTTAGTGGGTGTGTCTGCACTGTCTGGGATGTGGGAAGAATTCTCTGGGTTTTGCTCTTCCTCATTTTAGAATGTTTAGTCACACTGGTCCAATTGTGTGAGTTAATACATGTATGTTTGTGTATCTCTGTGCAGGTGTCTGTACTTGGGAGGCAATGCACAAAAGCAGATTAGAGTAGTGCCCCACGTTTCTCTATCATTTGCATTAACTGTGTCTTTCCCACATGCATATTAAGCTTTGCTTTTTTTTCTTTTTTACTCAGAAGTGGTAGTTTCAGAACTCAAATCTAGTTCATTTGTCTCTTTTAGCAAATGATTGAGGGTTAGGGACTCTTCCAATTGGCAGTCAAGGGTCAGTATCCTGGACTCCATTTGGCTTAGATAATTTATATAGAATAAAAGTCTAACAGGTATAATCACACTAACCTTGGCTTAAGAATGTTTCTAAGCATACTTGAGGTTGAAAAACACTTCAAGCTAAAAATGGGAGAATGTTCTGGTTAGTAACTTGTATGCTTCTGTGGTAATGGAGGGAATTGGAATGCAGTTCTCTTTGTTTGATTTATATGGCGACACCCAGAATGTGAAAGGTGTATTTTACTGTAGAAATAAACTTTCAACATTGACCTAGAGAATAGAAGACCCAGGTTGGTACTTAAATCCTTCTCTGCTAGGTTGTAATGAAAAGCATAATTAGTAAGAATAAATTTTTTTAGGAAGAAAAATCCTGAGATTAGCGTCTTTCTCCCATTGTTTGCAATATTTGTCAACATGTGCTTGCATGATTCCTCTGAAGAACAAGCTTATTTGGAGAAAGTGATCTAAATTTTAGAATTGAATGCACTCCACTAATTAAATGTGTTTTCTTGCCATCTTAGTGCCACTAAATCTAAATAGCACATACATAAATTCATTGCTGTCTTGCGCTAGTGTTCCTACAGGTCATATTTGAAAGCTTGTTGCCAGCCATAGGGAAATGATTTTATTATGGAATCATCTAGTGGCTTAGGATAACAAGCTTCATTGTCTTCAGTCTTGTAGAAATTTAACTCCTATATGATAGATATACTCATATGCTACATTTGCCTTTTATATTTAATACATATAGATATATTTTTCAATCCCATTTGTCTGAAACTTTTTATATTCAATATATTTTATAATGCAAGGATAGAAATATTCTACTGTTATTTCTTTATTCATAACATACAATATAATGATATTGATATTTCCCTGTTATTTCTATATTAGTTACATGTATTATGTTTCAAGCCTTTCTGAGCATATTTTGTACTCATTTGATCCTTAGAGTAAACTTACAAGACAAGTTAGAGCAAGACTCATTATCTGCATTTAACCAGTAACAACATGCACAAGGTGACACAGATATTAGTGTCAGACTTGGGCCTCTAACCTTAGGCTATGGACTCCTGGTCAAGTGCTCTTTCCTAAACTATCTGCTGCCTCCCATTAATGTTTGATAAAATTTTAGCATATTCTATATTTCTAGCACCTATCACAACCATTGAAATGCATGAAAGGCAAATGTTGGTTATCTTAAATAATCATTAGCATTCTACTCAAGCAAGAAAAGGTAGCAAATAAGTATATCAGGCATCTTCTGTGGCTTTCAGCCACAACTGGCTGCAGAATCTGATGTCATGGCAGACCTTTTTTGTCAGGCTCAGAAATTCTGTGAGTTATTAATATGCCTAATCAGTAGATTTGCTCTCCAGGAACATGTCCCTGTGAAAACATAGTAAGTATATATAACTACATTTTACAAAATTGTTGTGCACGTATTTAGTCCTCATATCTACCAACATTTGCTTTTAAAGAAACATGAAGTATAATTTGATTCATCGAGGTGAAGTGCTTAAAGTGGAGCATAAACTTCCTGAAATAACCATTGCCCCTTCCCCCAACCTACTCACCAATTCAGGGTTTCTTAACCTTTTCTGTGCCATGGACCCCATTGCCAGACTGCCGTAGATCTGAAACCTGTGGACCTCTTCTCAGAATAATGCTTTTAAATTTATGAAATGAAATATATAGAATTACAAAGGAAACCAATTTATATTGAAATCCAGTTATCAAAATATTAAAATCAATTAAATATTAAAACCAATGTCTGATATGATAATATGTGTACTTTTTACTTACATGTTGATAAGATCCAATGGTAGAGCTACTACTGTGGTAGTGATGAACATAAGGAATATTTTGAGATTACCTACAGTATGTGATATGGATGTGATATAAAAAAGGCTGTGATTTCTATTGGTGACATTGTCACTGGTACTGTTAATATTACTGTGGTTTGTTTCCCACAGTTATAAATGAAGGAAATGCTAAATTGTGGTTCAATATAAGTGAAAATAAAGATGTGATTTTTTTTTCCCATCCAAGTTTACAGACCCACTGAACTCTATCCATGGACTCCTTAGGAATCAGTGGATGCCAGGTTAAGAACCTCTATCCTAGCTAGTTCCTACTCATTTTTCAAAACTCAGCTGAAGCATCATCTCTTCTAGAGAACTTCACCAATCCTTCCCCAGGTGGAACAGACTGCACTCTTCTGTGCCCTAAGAGCAGCCACAGCTTCTGTAATCTAACACTTAGCATACCACAGGGTCTGCATCAATTTACTTCTGTGTCCCTACTGAAGAGTGCACATTCCGGAGGGCATGGGTCAGGGCTTATATTATCACCACCTAGCACAATGTCTGGCACATAGCAGAAGTTCACTAGATATTGAAAAGGAAGAGGAAGGAAAATTCAAAGACAAAGGAGCCATATATCACAGAAAATTAAAATTAATGGAAAATTAAAGTCAGTAGCTTGAGGGTTTACTTTAGTCAAATTTTCTATCAATGGCACCTTCGTGTCCCAGGCAGTAAAGATGGCCATGTGGATCCTGTTCTACTTCTGTTTTAGTGCAATTCTCGGTTTATAGCCTCCTAAAAGATCATAATCCCATATTAAGGACCTAATAATAATAATATCCCAGTCTCAGACATGTTTCTTTTTTTTTTAGGTTCTCATTGTACAGAAAGGGAAGGAGTCAGTAGGGGGATGAAGAGAGAGGGCTTTCTTCACATCTTGAGCTTTTAAGGCTTTATCAGTCAAAAAAATCCAGGGAACATGTTTTTTATTTTAAGGCATGTATACAAATGTGTAAATTCTCCCTAAAACTCTAGGCACTTGAAAATGATTATTAATATTTCCTTGAAAAATAGAATAATAAAAGCCTCTTAAGTCTTCAGCACAAATGCTTTGTGTAAGATAAGCATAGATGCTTATACACAGGAAGGAACACTTTCCAACATGCACTCAACTTCTTAATATTAAAGTCACATAAACATCAGCATTTATTCATGCATATTAACTTAATTTTGTATGCACCTCTTCTTTCCCAGTAATAAATACTTGCCATTCCAACCCAAATGAATGAGTATTCACATATCAACGTGAGGCTGCATATTTCTTGGGTACAAGTTGATTTTGATCTACAATGGACTTGTCTATTACAGGAGAAAGAGGATAGAGATCAAAATGGAGATAAAATTGGGAAAAAATTTATAGCCACATTTATTGTCTAGTAGCTGTTTTCCATTCAATATTCTTGTGCATGAGCGCATGTTGAACCTGAGTTTTTGATTAGCAGTTCAGTGGCTTTGATACACTTCTATAGAATATCTTATTGGAATAGACTAGTCAACCACAAATTCAGATTATAAAATTGAATCTGACTTAATATAAAGTCCTAAGATCTTGACTTAGATAAAGCTCATTTCACCCCATCCTATTTTTCCTTTGTATGAGGAAATTTTTTTGTGTGTGTGTGAGGAAGATTAGCCTTGAGCTAACACCCGTTGCCAATCCTCCTCTTTTTGCTGAGGAAGATTGGCCCTGGACTAACATCTGTGCCCATCTTCCTCCACTTTATATGTGGGACACCTGCCACAGCATAGCTTGATAAGTGGTGCATAGGTCCGCGCCCGGGATGCGAACCTGTGAACACTGGCCGTGGAAGCAGAGTGCACGAACATAACCACTATACCACCGGGCCAGCCCCTCACCCCGTCATTTAATAAGACACTGACCCATGTGCACCACATATATCCTACAAGTGGTATCTTATCAGGGTCATTGGTGAATATCCACAGAGAAGATGCCTCAATATCCTTGTGGACCTGATCCTTGTTTCAGCATTCACCTACTTTCACCCACTGAAGCAGAAAGTTAAAAAAGCAGTATTCTGAGTCCTCCATTCTTAACCAGAGTGTTGGTGGAGCAAAGAAGAAGGATTGGATAATGTCTATGATAGATAGAGAGAAGAAGCTTGCATTGGTACTACAGGTCAAAGAATGGATCTCAAAGCATCAATCCATATTTGAGCCTCTTCACCTTTTGAAAAGAAGTCCCACGTAGCCCTACCTGACATTCTCGTGGCTAGGTTTCTAAAGGTCCGTTGCTTAGTGCATGCTCTTTCACCTGTTACATACCTGCTTCTCCCTGATTTTATCATTCTTCTCTTTCATTATTATTCCTCTCATTCCTGCTCTCCTTGCTCTTTTGAAACATCTTATATTTTGAATTAACTGTTACCCTAAATTTACTGATTTGGCATGTAACCCTTGACCTCTTCAGGAGAAAATTCTACCTAAGTCTAAAAGGTGAGAAATATTTTTAGCGGGCAGGCAAATTGATCCAGATACACACAGAGAAACATTTGCTATGACTTGTTTTGCAAGTAAATATAAGCATTCATAGTTGATATGATTATTTTAGAGTTACAGCAAGAATTTGATATTTATAATCACCCTTAATTTATTCCAACGCAGTACACATCTTTTCCAGGCAGAAAGGAAAATATGGCTTTGGAAACACAATTCAAACAAGCAGAACAGGGAAGATGGCTTAAATACTGTACTATACTTTATAACAAAAATTTATTTTAAAAGAAACCAAGAAAGACCTGGACAAATAGATTATTAACAGAATCATAGCTTGAAATAAAGAGATTGCATAAAGAGATTTGTTTGTGAATTTAACAATCAATAGAAAGTATTTTCAATAATCCACATTTTAAAGATTATTTGAAAATTGTAAATGTTTTCAAAACAAAACGTATTTTCCAAACAGAAAATCATAATATTTTCAAAACTGTTCTCAGTAATTATCATCTATTAAAATGTAACCTCTGTGCCTAATAATATAATGAACCAGAAGTGAAGAGAGAAAAACTGAGAGGATGTCAAGGATAATGGAGCCAAGAGCAGGAGGCAGCTTTGGGGATGGATAAAGGACAATCATTCCAGACAAACGTGATCACTCTTTTAAATCACATTACGAGATTAATGGATGAAAGGAATGCACTAGAGGTAATATATATGGATTTTACTAAAGCATTTGATACACTGCTCCATGAATTTCCACTTGCAAAATTAATTCAAATTGGGTAGAATATGTGCATGGTCACATAGATTGAAAATTGGCTGAAGGACCATAAACAAAGAGTAATGACAAATGGTGGTCCCTCACATTTAGGTGGGAAACAGTGTCCAGCGCATCCCTGAGGACCAGTGCCCACTTTGGTATCATATAACCATCTCACTAATGATCTGGGGAAGGGGAAGGAAATTATAGAATTCACAGATTTTTACATAGGACATGTCACAAATCAAGATACAATTAGAGCACAAAAAAGAGTTTAAAATAAAAGTAGAGAGTAAAATTAAACAAAGGTGATACTTAGCCTCTTTTCACAACTAAAAGAAGAACAAAGGATTACTAGGGATATAGTTATATACAATTTTCGTAATTGTTAAAATGCTGATTGGGGAAAGTGCATTTAAACCCCTATTGTCATTAAAGAGGGTGGTTCTTTATTCAGTTAGAATCTGAGATGTTATGCTCCTGTGTGCTCCAAACTTGAATTCATGTAAAGAATTCATAGACATGCTGAAGGAGCAAAAGAGATTGATTTATAAAGAAAGAATTTAATTATGTCCACTTAACGGCATAACTACTAGAGTATCAGTAATTTTCCCAAATATGTGATAAGTTCAGGGCAAATAATCACCTTGAATGACCTTTGGTTTATTATAAGAATCTTTCTGACACAAATGTCCCCAAATACCATTACTTTTGTTTCTGATATTGTTGTTGGAATTGTTGAAACCGTAAAAAATTTCTTTGTTTAGAAAGAAAATGAACTCTTAAAAAGTGGACTGAATGAAATTTGATTTTCCTTTTACAGAGAGCAGAATCTTATTTATAATCAAACCCTTTTACATTCACCATCTTATCAAATCCTCTTGGTCACCCTAGGAAAGAGGTATTATCATCCCCGAATTACAGATGTGGAAACTGAGGCTCAGAGAAGATAAATGATTTGTCCAAGACAACACCATTAATAAATGACAGAGTCAATACTAAAGCCCTAATCTTGGGATCTCTACACTAAACAACACTGTTTCCCATGTGTATACCATGAAAGAGATAGTCTCGGAAGCCATATACCAGCATCTTACCTTGACTTTGACTGTTCATCCTATGCTGAGTTAGATAACATAAGGGAGAGGACCTAGCATGGAATTTGGACCTGGAAGACACTTAATAACGTTTAGTTCCTTTTCTTGGCTTTTGACCCTATTTACAATTTCTTCATTCAGCAAACACTTATCAAACACCTAGTGGGTGCTGGGCGCTGTCCGCCTGTACACATCTTAGTTTTTCTTCTTACTCATCTTAGTTCTTCCTCTTAAGCTCGGGTCTCCCAAGTTCACCAGAAGCTCCACGGAAGAAAACCCTGTGTCTGCCTGTTCACTGCAGTGTCCCCAACACCTAGCACATACTCAAATAGACCTCGTGGGTTAGAGAGAAAACATCCAGCCTCACCCCTCCGAAGTTCCCCTGAGCTTTGGCCAGCCTCATGTGCCTGCTTAACTCTTTCACACAGCATCAAATAAAAAGGCCCACAAAGGCCCCTGCACACGATGAAAAAGTGGATGAAAAGTCCCCGGCAGGGGCATGAGGAAGCGAGATAATGAACGCGCTTGTCAAGTTGTTTTCACTTCTCTTCCACTAAATCATCCCAAGGGCCTGTATAGCCATGACTGATAACAAGGAAACCTCCATGCTAAAGCACGTGGCTACTGGGACGCCGTTTGCCAAAGGCTGGGAGACGGACATTCTGCTTCTCCTGTGCCCATCGCCCAGCCTCTCCACAGAAAGCCCTGTAGAGGAGTAGCAAGAGCCCACTGCTTTGCAGCTTCTAGACAATGGGCTTTCCTGCAAATTTGGAAGGAAAATGGAGTACGGAAAGCCCAGATTATCGAAAAACTCGGCACTTCTTTAGGGAATAGACCAAGCTTAAGGACATGTCAAGGGGCATGTAGCACAGGTAGTGATGCATGATGTGGAGGCCCCCATGCATTACACCACGGCTAGGGTAAGGACCTGACCCAGGCCACCCTCTCCTGTCATGTCCACAGCTAGTTCACATCCCCACTAAACAAAGGCAAAGCATGCGCATCCTCTCAATTCTCGCCCTTAACCCAACCCTGCCTTGGAATGTATTACATCACAGATATTTCTGCCCACAATTGAATTAGTTATATTATTTTCAAAAAGAATACTTTCGTTATTTCCAACTCTCTTCTTTTGCATTAGGCTTATTGCAGTTGGATGAGTGCACCTGAAGTCTTCAGTGAAGTGTCAGGTGTAATTTAGCGCTGGGAGATGAATTATGGGATTGCCCTTTAGGAAAAGGCTGGGAGCTCAGCCCTGCCTGTCAAATAGGTCCCTGCCTTATAGCAAACTCTGCAGGTGAATGAATCAGTATTTGGCATATCAGCATTTCATAGAGCCTCCATGCTAATGTCTTTTTGAAATGAAACTGAGAAAGCTGTTAACCTCAGTTAGCCGAGTGTCCCCTCAGTGACCGGGATAAATCATCAATGTAGAGGCGGAGAACTCTGTTCTTTCTGCTTTGGGGAATGAGAGCCAGGGCTGTGGAGAAGCCAATGGAAGGGGCCTCCAAATTTTAGAAAACTAAAGAAGGATTTTTATCTCCCTTAAAAGAAGTAAATATTACTTCTCCTTGCCTCCTGATTTAGCTGTTCTAAAAGGATTTTGAATAATTTAATTCAATTAGATAGCATATCCTTACTTATCCTTTTTTCCCAGTCTTTGATCTCTTCTTCAGTGAATCCCCTCAAAATATTTATATTAAATATAATTACATTATAGTATAGATATGTATATACTATATATAGTATAGATATATAAATACATATGAGTAATATAATATATATTATTTTATAATAATATATAATAACATATATTGTTATATAATATATATATAACTATTAAATATATATATGAACTCCTGGAATCTATCACAACTGAAAATCTGGTCTTGACTGCCAGAGTAGCTATGGTCAGCCAACTAGGGATTCTCTACTTCCTACTACTTCTGGAATATTTTTCCATGGTTCAGATTCAAACCATATCCATATGAAATCCTCACATCAACCTTGTGAAGCAGGAGTCATTTCTGCTTTTACATTTGGATAAACTAGGATACAGAGATGTTAAGGGAGTGGCAAAGCTTAGGGTCAAACCCAGAACTTCTGTCATCTGTTCCTCAGTCAGTAACTGCTGTGCAACCATCGGTGGCCAGGTGCAGCGCCTAAATTCTTTCCCCTAACAAACCAGTACAAACAAAAGGTTTGTGACCTAGGCTTGCAGGTTCCTTTTTGCCCTTAAGGCTCTTGACTGCTTCCTCTTCCAGCTGTCCCAAAGGAAGGCTATTTGATTACCACATACATCTTCAGCCCTTGGTCTTTACAATCAACTGTACAATTGCTTTTATTAGTTCCAGTGTGTGTGTTATTATTCCCCTTTTCACTCCTCCTGCCTGAGCTATCTCAACTAGAAAAGGGTGGGATGACTGAAGTTAAGACCATTGTTGCTGGGGCCAGCCCCATGGCCTAGTGGTTAAGTTTGGAGCACTCCACTTCAGCAGCCTGGGTTCAGTTCCTGGGCACGGACCTACACCACTCATTGGCGGCCATGCTGTGGCGGCAACCCACATACAAAATAGAGGAAGACTGGAACAGATGTTAGCTCAGGGCCAATCTTCCTCAAGCAAAAAGAGGGAGATTGGCAACAGATGTTAGCTCAGGGCAAATCTTCCTTAGCAAAAATAAATTAATTAATTAAATTTAATTTAATTTAACTTAAAAAGACCCATATTGTTGAGTGTTCAAGAAGAGCATGGAGCGAGATGCTAGAAGGATTCTCAACCAACAGGAAAACAAAATAGGTTAAATGGGCTGCAAGGTTTTTAGAATATTTATGGATTCATGATAAAATTTACTCTCCAAAATTTCTTACATCCTAGAAAAACATAGAAAAGCATAAATTATAAAAATGGCAATAGAATGCCCATAAGCATTTAAGTGTTATGCTTGAAAAAGAAGCTTTCTTCTACCAGTCTTCGTTTGGAGGGAGGAGGGATCAGAGTGGTAAGGAAACTGGCTTATCTTGACAGAGTTCAATCATTGATGGGATACAAGATACAAAAGTTTGAGGACCACCACAGAGTACAACTGCATCATTTTACATAAGTGAAAACTGAAGCTCTGGAGGGTTAACCAGTTTGCCCAAGATTACAAAACTTGTTAAGTTGAAGAATTAGGACTTGAACGCAGGTCTTCTGGTGGGAAGTCAGCATTCTTTACGACATCTGTGGTGGTCTAGTGGAGTTCCCCTCTTTTGTTGAGAGTCTCATGTGACAGTCCCACAGGAAAAACAAGACAGTGACCACCCAGTGTTACTCATTCTTGAAAGAAGTCACCTTTGTTTCTAGGCCTGTTTTTCACTTTTTTGACCCATGCCCAAGCCCCACCCACCCACTATCATGAAATCATACCCTCCCTTAGCCTTCCCTAACTTCCCCAGATAAATTTAACCTTGCCTTTACTCATACTACATTTATAACTTTAAACATACCTCTGTAGTTGCATAGATCCCTCAGATTATGATTTATTTGTTCGTGGGTCTCTTTTCCCTACAGGATGTGAATGTCATGAGAACCCGTTCACCTCAATGTTCCCCTTCACCTATCATTGTAGCTGGAAAATGGCAGGGAACTCATAAATGTTAGTTGAATTGAATAGCATTTGCTGTCCAGCAAACTGAAGTGAACAGGTAATTTCCATCTGAGTTTCACATAACCTGGCAATGACAAAGATCCATTTCCTTGGGCCTGTTGTTGACATTTGAAGGTTCATAAGAGCTTCTTCTCATCCCCTTGGCCTCTGTTTAAAGACTGATCATGATAGAAAATAATTTACATGTATTTTTTTGTACTTATGACTAACTAAATAGTATTTGCAGTGATTTGGAGACCTCCTCCCAAACTGTGTTATCTCCTCATTAATCCACTGGAATTGGGATTGCATTAGTTTTATTTCTTATCCTTAAATACAGCGAATCAGAGCTTCACAGCAATTTTGCACACTTTTTGTATTTCCGGAGGTAGAAATATACAGAACCAGAAATCACTCCCCAAATGGCAGAAACAGAGATGTAAGGAATGAAGCTGTTTGATTTCACCCTTAAAGGAGTTACGTTGATCGTGGGAGATGGTTTGCTTTTGAACCCACCTAAAGGAAAATTCTGGGGTTTTTTTCCAACTGGAACATCAAAATTAAATTCAGGAGAAATTGGGCAATGTTTTCCTCGCCCAAATGTTAAGTTGACTCTCAGCATGTTAGTAAGAGGGAAACTTCTCAGCTCCAAAGTGTCTCTCAGTTGAACGTTATAAAAACACATTCACAATACGTGAAGATTTTTGAAACTAGTGTTGTCTTCCTCTGTTCCATATCAGAAAAAGAAACTTTGACTACAGTTGATTCACATTTCCACCCCCAACAGAGAACTAATGAAGTACTCCATGGAAAGAGGAAATAGGGATAGCATAACTTAAATCCACAAATAATCCCCAAATCCAATTTTAGCTGATAATTCCAACTCCTACTCAGCTTCCCCTTATCAGAGATGCCTTAGCAAAGAATGGAGTTGACAGATTGAGCTGCATCTCCTTGAATTTCCTTGGCATCACTTGAAGATGAAAGGGCCTGAGGAAAGGAGGGAAAATAAGAGAAAATTCACAATTTGTGTAGAACCTGAATTGCTGAGAGTTGATTATATTCACAAGATCAGTAACTATCACAGGTCTCTCACCATCAGCACTGGTGGAGGGAAGTGAAAGTTCTCCTACCCTGCATCCGTTGTCCTATAAGAAAACCTATGTGGAGGGGAAAATCTGAAACCACTCTCTTCACTCTCCATACCATATCTGCTGGGGAAACATTTCTCCCAAAGGAATTCTACACTCCTTCTGATTTGGCTTTAGCAGAGGGACTGCACTCAGTCTTTTCCATGGATCCCTCTGGTGAAAAGCGCATGAAGGAAAAAAAATTGACTGACCCTGTTGGAGTTAGATGGAGGCTGGGAACCTGCAGGGAGTTGGAACTGTTTTTACTTTCTCAATTGGGCTTTACTAAAAGCCCAGAGATCAGCAAACTATGGCACATGGGCCAACCATCTTTTTGTAAATTAAGTTTTATTGAAGCCCAGCCACACCCACTCATTTCCATATTGTCTGTGGCTGCTTTCACTATGCAATGGCAGAGTTGAATAGTTGTGACAGAGACTATCTGGCCTGTAAAGTCTAAAATATTTACTATTTGATCCTTTACAAAAAAAGTCTGTTGACCCCCTGCTAAGAACATCAATGCTGAGCAGAGAAAAGAGATGAGAAATTTAAATGAAAGCACAATCTGAATAAAGAGTTGATTACAAATTGCATCTAAAGCCAGCAATTATAATAGAGTTAAACTACCAGTTGAGACTCTGTTCAGCTGTAAATAATAGAAATGATAGTGGCCTACAGAAATAGGTTTTATTTCCCTCACATAAGAAGTCTAGGTGGTTGCTGGCATTGATTCAACACTCAAAGGTATCATCAAAGAACCAGGCCTTTTCTAACTATGACATCAGAACCAAAGATGCTAAGATTCTTGGCTGTTCTTCATATTGGTTGCAAGATGAGTGCTATGGCATCAACCATCATGTCCGTGTTCAAAGAAGAAAGAAGAGGGAAGAAGGAAGATGGATCATGCCCTCTGCCTATTGCTCTCTACCTGGACACAAGAGGCTTTCCCGGAAGCCCCCCTTCCACCCCTTCAGCGGATGTCTGCTTCCACCTCACAGCCCTACAAGTCACACAGCCACCCCTACTGCCTGGGAGGCTGGGAAAGCAAGTATTTACCACTCCAGCCTCTATGTGGGGATGTTGTGAGAGACAAGGGGGTTGGGAATGGCTTTGGGGTAGCAAATCAACAGTGTCTTCTGTAGACAGGTTTTCTCATTTTAGGTCTCTATGCACTGAGGGGATGAGCAATGAATATTTATTAAGTGACCAAATGTACAGATAGTTAAATTGATTATTTCCTTTCCTCATATCAAAGGAGTTATGTCTAGATAGAAACTGCAAAGCCTTCTCTAAAGATACTCCCAAGGATCTCGCAAGATGATATGGTTGAGAAAAGAGCTGAGGACAGGGCAGGCGGATGCTATGGCTGAATGGCTGAGCATGGATTCCTCAAACACAGATGACATCTGTCCTGTTTGCTCACCACATGGTTCCAATTGCATTGGTGCAGAGCGAATTTATGGCTCATCTTAGGGACTGACTTCACCTTGGAATTTGTGTTGAGCTTAGTGTTTGCCCCATTTTCTATAGCAATGTGAACATACCTGCTGGTTTATAAACATTAAACTAGTCCCTTTAAATATACCAATAAAATAATGAGATAGGGTCATAATCTTTAGGTTGAAATTGTAAAGAAATCTACCATGAAAAACTCTACCACGAAATTATAAAGAAATCTCCCTTCTTTTTTTACCTTACTACTTACAAAGCTATGTATTTGTGGCGTATATTCAAATTTTATTTACAATAGAGAACTTCAAGGATAGAAGGGTTGTAAGTTTGAAACACATGCATCAATACTATCTTAGAGGCTTAAGGCCATTGTTGCAACCACATTGCCTTCATCTCTTCATCTGCAAGCTTACTGCATATGGCCAGATCTCACCTCCTACTCAAACAACGAGAAGATAGAAAATAATCATATCTCTACAGGGATTTAGTTTTACCAAGAGAGTTTTTCCATGATTCTATTAGGATAATAATAAAAAGACAAAAGAGGTTGCTTGCTCTTGCAGGGTCTAACCAGGAAAATGAAGCACTTCAAGTACTTACAACAGAGGGAATTTAATGCAGGGAATTACATGGAGGAGCTGAGAAGCCAGTGGGGTGGTAAGGTTAACAATAGCAGGAAGCCACTACCCTTCCTATGCCACAGAAACAAAGGGAAGATGCGGTGCTACCAGTCCAGGGACCAGGCTCACCTCATGGAAACTGGAATCATGGCAGGCCTAGGGGATGGAGCTGGAGCTACAGAGGAGACACAGCTCCTGCTGGAGTCACACCCTAAAGCAGAGGGTGAGTGAGAGATATGCCTAGTTTCTCCCTCCCACACTCCATTCTCCTTCCAGCTCCTCCCATTGGCCAAAGCCAGCTGGAAGCCAGTTGACTTCGGAGCCTAGAAATGCAGCCTGTAGAGGTTCAGCTCCCAGCCATGTGGAGCAGAACAGGGGAAGAATGAAAAGTGAAATTGAAGACAAACAGGCCCAGAAACAGCACAGGAGCCTCCCTATAGATGAAGACCTACGCTTTGGTCTCTAGTAATTATTAAGTTATGCCTCTCAGCACTCCAGCTTGAGTTCTTTCCTGTGTTGGTTATGACGGTTATGTCAGTACATTAACAATCTTTATTGCATATTAATGGATGATAAACATCACTAGACTTTGTAGGAAATGTAAAGAAATAGAAGACAGCGTTCCTGACTGTACGTAATTTATCCTTACATTTATAGTTAGTTGGAGGAGACTTCCTAAAAGAGGTAAATCCTAAAAAAGGAGGTAAAAGGTTTCCCAGAGAGGAAGTAGGAAGAGTGTTTTAGGCAGAAGGATCAGCCTAAGAAGTGGGCTTGGGTGACAAAGAAGTGAGTGGAAAACTTTGGAGAACTAACAGAGGACTTTATATTTGATCAGCAGAGAACACAGTAAACCTTCCATGTGCAAATGGAGTTATTTTCAGCTGATGCCAGAAGGAGTATTAGGAAGCTGTTGGCATAATCTAGTCATAAGGCAGAGAAGCAAGGAGTTGGCTGTGAAGAGGCATCAGAGTGTGATGGCTAGGAGCATAGGTGCTGAAGCAAGACTTCCTGGGTCCAAATCTCAGTTTGACCACTTACTAACTCCTTCTCTGCAGACAAAGACAGTAATAGTACTTACCATGTAGGATTCCAAGCATCAATTTTGTGCCTGACACATGATAAATGTTAGCTATTATTAAAATCATATTAGAGGATGAGCTTATCAAGGAAGGAAGGGAGAAAGAAAAATGCCCTTTAGGCAGTTCCAATGTATATTTGGAACCGTTTGTAATCTAAATTGTAGTTGAAATCACTATGAATGCATAAACTCACCACACGAATGAGCTCAGAGGAAGGAAAAACGGAGGGTCCAGGACAAACAGAGGAGACAATAGAAAAAGCAGTCAGAGAAATAATAAGAGAATTCTGTGGGCCAACCTATTAAAACCTCTAAGAATAATAAAGCCTTACAGAACAATGGTCGCTCGGCAGGATGTTGGAAACCCTGGATGGATGTCTTCTGTTCAGTTTGCTGAGTTGGTTCTCTGCTTGTTCTGGCCTGGATATTACCATCATTTTTGCACATTGCAGCATTTTAAATGGTATTACTGGAGTAAGAGCCAATCACAATGTTGTGTAAGTGCCTGTCATCAGTAAGCATTAGAAAACTAAGTGATACATTTTTCATCCACAGGAAGTTGAGGGTACATCTCTAAATCTTCTAAGGGGCCTAATTTGGCAACAACAGGAGCACATTTTTTTCATAGGGCACCAAATCCATGTTGGCTGGTACCAATTTCCTTGCTTCCCTGGGGAGGCTGAAGACAATAAGGAGAGGAAGCACATGAGGTGAAGCCGTTACCAACAGCCACACAACAGCCAGCATTGCTGCAAATGGTCTGGCGTCAGCCTGATACCAGCTCTGGCCGAGGCAGCACGTCTATATGGCGTGGGTATTATGCCCGAGGTTTGGGTTAAACGGTGGAGTGCTGGCCTGTGGGTGGAGATAGGGAAAGGAGATAAGGAGGAGAGAGATGGAGGACAAATTCTCTGTAGTGTTTTTTGTGTTCCATTTCCATTACTGCTTAAAGAATGAGTGTGCAGAACTCCGTTTGGTGGCAGCTTGGAGAATGCACCTGTCTGTGTTTCTCCTTTAATTGAAAGCAGTAGGGTTAAAGAGCTCAGAGGGACAGTGGCCACGAGGGATGGGGAAGGGGCTGTGATCTTATCAAGGGGATTGAAGAAACTGGTCTTGCAGGTCTTGAGGCTGTGTATCGTAGCAAGGGGGAGCCACTTCATTTATTTTCCTTAAAGGACTTACAATTCTTTGTCTCTCTTCATCACATGAACCAGCAATTAATTGTTTGAAGAAGAGCCCAGCAATTGTTTAGTTTTTCTTATAATTAGGGTGACCATGTAATTTATCCTCCGAACCTTCTACTGAAAGAGGATATAATGAATATTTCCCCTGGGACAACAGGCATAAAGTGGGTCTGTCCCAGACTGATTGGAATATGTAATCGTCCTACTTACAACCCATTTCAAAACCTTTTTAGTTCACATAGCACAGTGGTTAAGGACAGAGACTCTGGAGCCAGACTCACTCAGTTCAAATCCCAGCTCTGCTGGCAACTAGCTGTGTGACCTTGACAAGTCACTCCTCGGGGAAATGAGGCGTAATTATTGTTCCTAAATCTGAGAATTAAAGTACTAAGTGAGTTAATACATAGCCAGGCTCTTAGGGTAGTTCCTGGTAGACAATGTAAGCTAAGTGTTTATTGTTCTTGCTACTTCAGACTCTCAAGAGTAGGCAACGTTATCTTACAGACCTGACACCTGCCTTCTTGCCCCATGCCTTGACCTGGAGAGGCGTTCATCAAGAATCTGTTGAATGAATAAATTAGAAGGAAAAAGGAATGAACAAAGGAAGAAAGGAACACAATTTTTTTTTCTTTTTTTCTTTTTTTTTTTTATTGATGTTTTAATGGTTTCTAACATTGTGAAATTTTGGGTTGTACATTTTTGTTTGTCCATCACCATATATATGACTCCCTTCACCCCTTGTGCCCACCCCCCACCCCCACTGCCCCTGGTAACCACAGTCCAGTTTTCTCTGTCCATGTGTTGGTTTATATTCCACATATGAGTGAGATCATACGGTGTTTGTCTTTCTCTTTCTGGCTTATTTCACTTAACATAATACGCTCCAGCCCCATCCATGTTGTTGCAAATGGGACGATTTTGTCTTTTTTTATGGCTGAGTAGTATTCCATTGTATATATATACCACATTTTCTTAATCCAGTCGTCAGTCGAGGGACACTTAGGTTGCTTCCACTTCTTGGCTATGGTGAATAATGCTGCAATGAACATAGGGGTGCATAAGCCTCTTTGGATTGTTGATTTCAGGTGTGTTGGACAGATTCCCAGTAGTGGGATGGCTGGATCATAGGGCATCTCTATTTTTAATTCTTTGAGGAATCTCCATACCGTTTTCCATAGAGGCTGCACCAATTTGCATTCCCACCAGCTGTGTATGAGGGTTCCTGTTTCTCCACATCCTCTCCAACATTTGTTGTTTTTTGTCTTGGTGATTATAGCCATTCTAACGGGCGTGAGGTGGTATCTTAGTGTTGTTTTGATTTGCATTTCCCTGATGATTAGTGATGTTGAGCATCTTTTCATGTGCCTATTGGCCATCCGTATATCTTCCTTGGAGAAGTGTCTGTTCATTTCCTCTGCCCATTTTTTGATCGGGTTGTTTGTTTTTTTGTTGTTCAGTTGTGTGAGTTCTTTATATATTATGGAGATCAACCCCTTGTCAGATGTATGTTTTGCAAATATTCTCTCCCAGCTGGTTGGTTGTCTGTTCATCTTGATTCTGGTTTCATTTGTCTTACAAAAGCTCTTTAATCTGATAAAGTCCCACTTGTTTATTTTTTCTTTAGTTTCCCTAGTCTGGGTAGGCATGTCATCCGAAAAGATTCCTTTAAAACCAATGTCAAATAGTGTGTTGCCTATATTTTCTTCTATGAGTTTTATAGTTTCAGGTCTCACCTTCAGGTCTTTGATTCATTTTGAGTTAATTTTTGTGAATGGCGATAGCACATGGTCCACTTTCATTCTTTTGCCTGTGGCTGTCCAGTTTTCCCAACACCATTTATTGAAGAGATTTGAAAGGAACACAATTTTTATCCTTTACCTTCATTTTTTTCTTGATTCTTTATTCCTTCACTATTTTTAGGTTACTTTGAAGAACAGGGACACTGATGCCCACTCAGAAAGTCTTTCAGACGCCAGTTCTATCCCAGCCTTTACTATACCCTGGGATCCCTTGGTTGTGAGCTTTCTTGTCCTTAACTGGCCCATAATCAACACTGGCCTCTCCTCCCCATCTGCTTTTCCACGTGCCTGCCTCTTGTAAGCTGACAGACCTTGCTGGAAAAAGTTATATCTTGTCAATTAAAATTAATTTTGTCAATTGACACTGTTGCTACCACCTGAACTAGCCCTATTAGCAATCCTTTTCTTCACTTTATCATATTCCCCAAAGATAGCATCTTTCCCATCCCTAAGCTCACAACCCACTCAGTCACACCTCTCTCTCAGGAGTTGACCTGCTTTCTGCTTTATTTATTTATTTTTTTTAATAATTTTATTCATTTATTTTTTCCCCCAAAGCCCCAGTAGATAGTTGTATGTCGTAGCAGCACATCCTTCTAGTTGCTGTATGTGGGACGCGGCCTCAGCATGGCCGGAGAAGCGGTGCATCCGTGCGCGCCCAGGACCCGAACCAGGGCCGCCAGTAGCGAAGCACATGCACTTAACCGCTAAGGCCCGGGGCTGGCCCCTCATCATTCCCTTTCCTAATAATGCTTTATAGACTGCAGATAAAGGCCCAGACTCCACAATCTGAGCCCTCTTATTTTCCCAGATTTAATTCCTACTGTTGATCTTTACACACACTGCTCTCCAGCCAATCCAAACTTTACCTTTCAGAATAAGTCCCACACTTCCCACCTCTAAACCATGTCTTCTTTCTTCTTGTATTAGTTTCCTAGGGCTGCCATAACAAAGCACCACAAAATGGGTGGTTTGAAACAATAGAAATTTATTCTCTCACAGTTCTGGAGGCTGGAAGTCTGAAATCAAGGTGTCAGCAAGACCATGTTCTCTCTGAAGGCTCTAAGAGAAGAATCCTTCCTTGACTCTTCTAACGTCTGAAGGTTGCTGGTGATCCTTGGTGTTCCTTTAGCTTGTAAATGCGTAACTCCAGTCTCAGCCTCCATCTTCACATGGCCTTCTACCCTACCCAGGAGAGGGTCCAAATGTCCCTACCCAACCTGTGTCCAAATTTCCCTCTTCTTATAGAGACACTAGTCATTGAATTAGGGCCAACGCTAATCCAGTTTAACCTCATCTTAACTTGATTACATCTGTACACCCTATTTCCAGCTGTGAGGTCATGCTCACAGCTTCTGGTGATTCAAACATCAACATATCTCTTTGAGGGACACAATTCAACCCATACCACTTCTCTGCAGAGAAAGGTTTCTCCCTCCCTCCAACTCCATCTGTCAAAATCTTTCTACTGCTTCCGAGTCTGGTTGATTTTCACCTCTGTCATGAAGTTGCTCATAATTCCCCCTCACACCCTCCCTCGAAGTAATGTAGTATTTTGTCCTTTTTATAGCATAGCTATTTCTGTACGTCTTCTCTCTGCTGCTAAATTTTCAAACTTTCTAGGCATAGGACGCATACATCATTCATCTTTGTGTCCCCCAAAATGCCTAGCAGAGTGCCTTTGCTCATGAACTCACCTAAGTAAATCAAATTAAGAATAATTTTCCTTGTAAATACGAAATTTTGACCATTCTATATGTTTGCCACTTAATGTAATTTTTCACTTTCATCATTAAGTCTAAATGTTGGCCAGGCCCCAAAATTTCGATCTAGACTTACTGTTGCATTGAAAAGTTTCAACATTAATAGCATATCTCTCTTTTTTTTCCATTCTATAAATTGCTTTCTATGGGTCATTTTTCTATGCATTGATTTCTTCCTTGGATTATTTTGAAGTTAATATTGCAGGTGCCCTGAATTCTGTTGGAATCTAATCATCCAACATTCAGAAGACATATCAGAGGGTGATCTGGGGAGCCCGACTTGAACCTTAAACTTCAGCCTTATAGGCAATACATTGAGAATTGAATCAGCATAGTCAAACACAGCTTCCTTCTGGCCGAATTTTTATGTTTTAAATATGTCAATAATTCTTTATTGTAAGGTTGTTATAGCTAATATGATATTCCCAATCCCATATTAATTTATTTTTGACTCCTGCATATTTTAACTTGGAGAAAGACGGAATAAATCATGAGTGCTCTTATATCTTTATTACAGTAGTATCTGTTCTAGTTTTTCATCTAGAGTTGCTGCATATATGTATTCGTGTGTGTGTGTGTATATATTCACCAAATGGCTGAAATCTGAATAATCTCCTAAATAGTTTGATCACATGCACAGCAAGAGCATTCAGACTCTGACATTTTAGTCAAGGACATGGCTCTCTTTTTAATGCATATTTGGGACTGACAGACAGAATTACTAAGGATCAGCACTCAGGGGGAGAAAAGAAAAAACAAGTGAAAGGGTAGATTGAAATGGTGTTTAAGGGCCAGTTTCTCTGCATGCGCTTGCTCTACAAAAAGGGTCCTAGGGGCTGTGGGGAAATAGGCGGCCTCCGGGCTGTGAGCTAATGTGGCACCGCTGCTGTTTGCATAGCTGCACAGCCCTAGGAGAGACCTGGGAAATGTAGCTCGAATTCCAATGAATATTTACAATTACACTGCTCCGGAGCCGAATGCAATCACAGCGCTCCAGTCTACAGGTTTTATGCATCAAAAGAAAATGAGAGGAGAGCAGCAAAAATGGAGTTGCCTTTGGAGAGACTTATAAACACAGATCTCACCGCTTGTGGCAGAACTAAAATGCTTTATTTCTGATAGAAACAAATTATTCTTCGGGCACCTTCCTTGATAGTAGAAAGCACCTGCCTGGGTTTTGAAGTGGGAAAATCTTCAGTAGATGATTTTTAATTCCGAGCAAGAGAAAGGCATGGAAGGAATTGTATTGCATAATTTCAATTTTGTTTTCTAACAGAAGCCCCTAGAGAGGGGTGAGAAAATCCCTAAACCAGTCACAAACTCCCTCTTCTTTCAACTTGTGTTTTTATCCTGTTCTCCTAGATTGTCCTTTCTTCCACAGAGCAGCCCTGGGAAAAGCTGCCACCATTTTGTGTCCCCAGTTTAAAGCCTTTGGGTAATTGATTGCCAGTAATACATCCAACTCCCTCGTTCATTTTTTCTCACGAGCTGTTGATCTACACCAAAGATCTGAAGAGAACTGGATGGGAAAAATTAGTCAGAGCCACTTGGACCCAGTGAGGCAATTTTTAACATTCAGAGGTGCCAGAGTGGATGAAATTGAATGTTTTAAAAGGACTCCATCAGAACCTGGTTTTGTGGTTGAGCTGACTAATCTGGACTATTAAGATTCGTATTGGAGTACTATTTGCCAGCAGCCTGCGTTGCTGCACTAAGCAGAAGTCCTGTCTACTCCCCATCCGTACTTTTACCCACTTATCAGTCCATTTTCTCCCGTTTACGTGCTTGCTTACCTCTTCTACCACTAGTCCACACCTCCTTTCAGGTATCTATTCATCAACTTGCTCTTATGTATCCAAGCTTGGAGCGAAGGGAAGGAAGAGTCATGTGCCTACATTTGTGTGACTGGCCATTGATAAATCCGAGAAAGTGTGTTTCCTTCACAGATTATAGTTCCTCAGATTCTCAGTTGGTTATAGACACAGTGAAAGTGCCAAACCACTGTGGAAAAGGAGAAGCTTTAAGCCCCCATGATCTCCATCGGCCTTCCCCTACTCTTTGTTGTAGATGAATTGTATTTTGTCAATCATACATAAGTGCTATGCAAACACAGCTTCAGGCCACTCCTCTTTCCTACTAGATTGCTGCCTCTAAACTCTTTCTTCAAAGAAATTCTGTAGCCATTATACTTAAGTTATTTAGTAAGTCCCTACTGTATACAAAGCAGCATATGGTCTATGAATGTGTGATACATGTTTAAATATTTGTTGTAAAAACCGACGGATGTAGTATTGCTAAGTGTAGGAAAAAGAATCACCTTAAATTAATGTGATTGAGTCTTTACTCTTATCCTCAAAAAAGTGTTACTTTTCAGCTTAGTGACCCCAGGAGGCTATGCATTTTTTCCAACAGTGCTCTACTGCTCAAAACATTTGGGTCTCCTCTTATGGAAGTGCCCATTACAGATTTTAAAGTAGGCAAAGAACTTGAATAGACGTTTTTCCAAAGAAGATATATAAATGGCCAACAAGCACGTGAAAAGATGCTCAACATTATTAGTCTTTAGGGAAATGCAAATCAAAACCACAATGAGATACCACTTCACATCCACTAGGATGGCCATAATTTTTCAAAAAGTGGAAAATAATAAGTATTGGCAAAGGTATGGAAAAATTGAAACTCTCATACATCGCTGGTGGGAATGTAAAATGGTATAGATGCTATGGAAAACAGTTTGGTGGTTCCTCAAAAAGTTAAACATAGAATGACCATATGGCCCAGCAATTCTATTCCTAAGTATATGCACGAAAGATTTGAAAACAGGTGTTTAAACAAAAACTTATATATAAATGTTCAGATCGACACTATTCACAATAGCCAAAAAGTAGAAACAACCCAAATGTCCATCAACAGATGAATGGATAACAAAATGTGGTATATCTATACAATGGAATATGATTCATCCATAAAAAGGAATGATACATGCTACAACATAGATGAACCTTGAAAATATTATGTTAAGAAGCCAGTCACAAAGATTATATATTATATTATTCCATTTATATGAAGTGTCCAGAATAGGCAAGTCTGTAATGATGGGTGCACATATCTGTGCATATACTAAAAATCATTGAATTATACACGTTTTAAATGAGTAAATTTTATGGTATGTGAGTTATTTCCCAATAAGTCTATTTTGCATAAAAAGAAAAGCGATTTATAAGCCATACTTAAAAAAAGTATTAACCCATTATTTTGTGGTCCTACCCAATATTTTTAGATAAAAAATAGTGTTATCCAGCTTGGTGACTTATTCAGAAGTTTGGTTCCAACTGACTTTTAACTATGTTTAAAAATCCAATCTGCTGTCAAGTGCTGAACATTTGCTGACAATGATAATATGCAAAATAACTACCAGAGGTCACAAGAGAACTTCCCAGAGAAGAGTTCCCAAAATTTTTACTTGCATCTGTGAAATAAATGGATTATTTCTTTAGATGTCTTCAAAAAGGGCAACTCTCATCTGGAGCTATAAATTCTGGAGTGTATGTGTTTAAAAAAAATCATACTTCTCATATCCATGTGTATATTAGGAAATACATATAATTCAGAATGGATATATATACGATGTTTGTGTGTATGTGTTTGCGTTCAATCTTTGATTTGTAATAGGACAGGTAGAAGGAAACGGAAGTGATTTTTTTTCTACTTATTCATTCAACAGACATTTGTTGGGCTTCTACCATATGGTACAAAAATCATCAGACAAATTTTTCAGGAAAATCCCTTGCCTGATTAAGTGCAGATAATCCAAATTTTTTGTAAACCCCAGAATCCAGACCAGAGGGTAGAGACAAAATAATATTTTAGTGCTTATGAGCAAACTTTGTAGAAGAGTCAACAGAGACTAGTGTTCTGGAGAAGTTCTTTGGCAAATATTCAAATATTTTTTAAAACTCATAAAAGTGCCTTTGACCAGCGGAATATCCAAAGATGGTGTAACTAATTATCTTGGCAATAACTTACAGATGGTTGTTATTTACCTATAAAGAGGAATCCCTCTTCAGTTCTTCCCGTAGTTTCAGGCCGTCCAACACTAAGTCTTCTGTAACTTTTATCAAATGGTTCCTGTTGGCCCTATTAATGATGACAACTGCATAATAATACAACAGGAGAAGGTGTTATAGATGTTGGTGCCTTCTTTGAAATTCTGTCCACTGTGCTAATGACCTGTGGGTAAAAGAAGTCACTTGTATATTTCTACAGAATTATTTTAGGTTTTTGTCATTTTTCCTTCTGCTAAAAATGTACTAAGTAAGTGAAGTTGTAATAACTAGCTAACTAATTGCCTCCCCCATGGATGTTCAACTTCTATAGCGATTGGGTTTGAGTGAAAACTTAGCCAGAAAATGATTTCTGTGAACTCAAGTGAAACTCTAATGATACCACCACATAAGAGAAAAGCTGCCACCATCATATAAAAGAAGTTAATACAGAGCAGATTGATATCTAAGAGAGGCCCTTTCAACCCTGCAGGCAATGGTGTTTTCAAAAGTTTTCAAGCCGACCATTTTATCTGGTATTGTTTGAATGTTCAAATGTCCCCCAGAAGGACAGACAGCATTTTTTTTCTCACCTTGAAATAGACACTCAATGGAAATGGGAAATAATGAGATTTGCCTGTACGTTTCTGCTAATATATCAGTCCTCACTAATGGCTGAGACATCTGAGATTTAGTTCTTTAGTCAACCTGAATCCCCAACACACCTTCCACAACTATTAATTTGTATTAGTGGTAGTGTGGTTTTTATTGTTTTAGGAAAAAATTATTTATTTACAAGGTTAAAGTCTACTTGGATTCCTACCTCTGGGTAACGATTGGTCAATTACACACCGTTTTATGTTTATGTGTACGTTTATAAAATAGATATAAAATATATAAGACGATACCCAGAGGAATAAAGGAACCCACACTTGTTGCAAACATACCACATGCCAGACATTGTGCTTGGTATTTCATTTTAATCCTCAAAATAACTGTGTACAATCAATGAGATTCCCATTTTACAGACAAGGAGATAGAAGTTCAGAGTCACTCAGCCTGTGAGCTTCGATGAATGTCGGTACAAGGACTCGACCCAAAGTGGAAAGCCAAAATCCTTATAATGTTCAAGGTCCTGCATGCACACTCCCTCCTCACCCCTTACATCTCGGATCTCATTCTCTATTATCTCTCTCCCTCACTCTCCTCCAACCCTGCAAGCCTGCTCCCACCTCAGGGCCTTTGCGCTGGCTGTTCCTTCAGCCTGAAATCCCTTCCCAGCATATCTAAAAGCATATCCTCACCTTCTCATGTCTTGATTCAAATGTCGCCTTCTCAGTTAGGCTTCTGATAACAAGCCACTCCCCGTTCCCCACTCCCAATCTTTCTCACTCTGTTGTTTTCTTTTGCTGGAGCATTTTTCACCCTCTAATGTTGTCTTTATTATGTGCTCCCCTTGTTAGATTGCATGCTCCACTAAGCTGCGCCTAGCACATAGTAGGGGCTCATTAAGTATTTGTTGACTGAATAAATGAAAGACCTGATGACCCCAAAGCCAGTGCCCTTTCCTCAATGGCTCCAGTAATGAACATCTGGAGAATTTTTAAATATTATTAGTCTAAATCTTTCCTTCTGCTCCCCAATTTCCCCTATTTCACCAAATAGTGTGGAGCAAACCCTTCCCTCAACTATCTGGCTTGTGTCTCTATGATTGGGGATAGGAGGGGGCAAGAGACTATTTGCCCCATACCCTTGGGCATTTCTGTTGTGTGTGGGGCTGTGGGAAGATGAGCTGGGGCTCTGTGTGTGGTTATGGGGCTAAATCTGCCATCCTTCTAATTTCCCAGGAAGAGGAATGATATCTCTCTCTGCTAGACACCCTACAAGCTCGATGTGTGAGCCGTGGTGATGGGCAAGCCTGGAGACTGAAGGCCCATGAGGAAGGAAAGGAGCTCTTTCCTCCTCTGCCCACTTGTAGCCTCCTAGGCCCAAAGGAGAGGTCCAGGCTCTATTTAGCATTTGCAGTCTTGAGGGATGAAAAATAAATCTGAGCTTGGATTACATTTCTAGATGGTTAAAATTCAGAATTTCATAATGGACAGTCACAAGGCTTAATGGATTTTGTGCTTTGCTCTCACTGTTGGAAATTTGTTGAAATTCAATGTGGAACTAATTCATCTTTGAAAACCATCTTAAACTTTCAAATATCCCATAAGCCTGTTGGAAGACAGGCAATGACAGAAAACAGGTTCTTATCATTTCATTGGTATAGTTCTTTGTAGGTCTGAAATGAATTTACATTTTTCATTTTATTAAAAAAACTTTTTTTGGCTGACATAGTATATAATAAGGGAAAATAGCTGGATACAAAACCCTGTAAATAGTGAAGGAAAACGAGAAAGAGAGGGAGACAAAGAAAGAGAGAGAGAGAGAAAGGAAGAGAGAGAAAGAGAGAAAGAGCTATCTATCTCCCTCCAGACTTTTTTCACAAAAATGTATTTTGTGTGTGTGTGTGTGTGTGTGCACGTGCACATGTGTGTATATGCATAAATACTAGAAGGAGATCTGGTAAGTTGTTATTTCTGAATTGTAAGATTCAGGGTGTTTTTTATTTACTTTATATGTCTGTATATTTTTCAAATTTTCCACCATAAGTATGTATTATTTTTATAGCCATAAGAGCAATTAATTTTATCAGTAATGTTTAGAAATTTTACATCATTTTCTTTGAAGATCTATAGAATACATTCTCTATGTATGCTCATTATGTTGCTTTGGATCTATTTGCTTTTTCTTAAGCCCTGCCATAATATTGAAAGCAATGGAAGTGTCTTACTAATTAAAAGACACTAAGACTTTTCCACGCTAAAAAATAAATATATTTTTAAAAACACAAAATCATTTATTCAGTGATTTATTTTCTCCAAAAGCTAATGAAAACACAGACCTGCGCACACAAAATACCTTTTTTTAAACTTTGGAGAATGGATCCATAACATACTCCCTGCCTCCCATCTCCCACCTCCCCATAGATTCATCTACTTCATAATTTTTTAGTTCTTAATGTATTTACCAAAGGTCTGGAAGTGACATCTAAACTACTTGTTTCCTCGACTTACAGATGGAGACAACAAAGACCCAGCTGGGAGAGGCACCTACTTTCTGAAATGGGGGCACCTACTTTCAAGCCCAGGCTTTCAGAGAGGTAAACCTCATACCTAATCCTTCCAAGTAGATTCCAGAAAGAACATGGATGAATCTTCTCTTGATCTCTTTTATTTTCCTTATACAAATTTAGTACTTCGATCACTTATACCCAAAAAGCAGTATTTAAAGAAATAGCACAGGTCACTTTTATTATATATAGTGCAGTTAGCAAGATATTACCTTGAGTAGCTATTTAAAGGGATCACACTTCAAAAGGTAATTGACCTAAATTCTCCTTCCTGCTCTGCACTCCGGTGAGTCTTGCCCACGTGCAGCCCTCCCATGTGTCTCACACATGGAAGAGATACAGTATGGGTCCTGCAGAGGATGAGAATCTAGGCCACTGTGATTAAAACTAACTCAAACATTATTTTAATGCCTGTGTTTAGTTTGCTAAAAATTCTCAACTTCAGTGGGTGCCTAAGGGCTGACAGCTCCACTCTGGAGTGAATCAGAAGGTGATTTATAGAGAAGAACACTTTAAAGTGATTACACCTGCTCTGGTCCCATCTGGTTGGAGTATGATGAAATGGAGTTCTGTGCTTCCAAAGTATTTGTTATGGTTTGAATCATGAGCAAAATTACAAATAACACACATATATGAAAGAAGAAACTGTACTGTGAGCAGCCGAATGTTACCTAATTTTCTTTGTTAATCTTATAAAGAACACCAGTGTAAGAACTTTTTTTGGCAGATGTTCATTAATTCAGTCGCATTATCGGGCGATGTTCACATTCCAGGTCCATTTCATTGCTTTGCACCAGTGATGTATTTTAACTTGTAAATTTAAATGATATCTGCTAGTAATACTCTTAGGATAATTGTGCAATTGGTTAAAGTTCTTTAGAACCTACAGGAACACCAATTTAAAGTTTTAAATATCCAACACATTTACTGGTTGTAGAAATCCTGTTAGTGTCAACTAATCATTGTTCCAAACATCTTTGGAACAAAATGGAATCAACAAATATCTTTGGTACATGATCTTCCTGGAGTGTTTTTGTGGCTTTCTCCCATTATTTTGGAAAATAATATTGTTGCTATCATTTTAGAACACTTCCAGAAGCAGACTTGAGATTGAAGTTCTGACTCATTTATAAAGCCATATGTTACAAATTGCAGCTTTCTGTTCCGTACATGGTAGAGCAAGGCAGATGTTAAGGTGGGAAATTTTTGTATAAGCCGAGGTTGTGTGCTAGCAAAGAAAGGCATGGGAACCAAATTTCTAACTAATATTTATATTTCTGATATGTGTCATTGTATTAGCAAGTGCTCTCATTGTGTGTTCCTCAAACAAAACCACAGCTATTGCTCTTTAAATTATAAAATTAAACAGAATAAAAAATAAAAATATATACACTAAATCTCTAGTACATAAAGAGTGGAGAAGGCAAAAAGAAGATGAAACAGGCAAATGGCTGGGTTAAGGAAACAAAATCAAGCTCCTTGGAGTCTAAGATTATATGAATGTGAGCAAAAACCCTTATGAAGTCACTTAGTAATGAGATCAAGAATGTTGAATAGGGGGCTTGCCGGGTGGCGCAAGTGGTTAAGCGTGCACGCTCCGCTGTGGTGGCCGGGGTTCGCCGGTTCAGATCCTGGGCGCGCACCAACGCACTGCTTGTAGAGCCATGCTGTGGCGGCATCTCATATAAAGTAGAGGAAGATGGGCACGGATGTTAGCTCAGGGCCAATCTTCCTCAGCAAAAAGAGGAGGATTGGCATCAGATGTTAGCTCAGTGCTTATCTTCCTCACAAAAAAAAAAAAGAATGCTGAATAATTTAACGTACCCTTGGATCTTGATATGTGATTGTCCAAAACTAATATTTCACAAGCCACATTGCACCTTGTCACAGAGTCCTATTTCTCCCTCAAGATAATGCCCAAGTGTTAATGGACTCAATTTTGTGGAAATTACCTAATTGGCTGCAGTCACTTCAACTTGAACGTGACATTGTGGACTGTTCTGTAGTCACAGGGATAAGTTAGAAGCTTGAGCAGCAGACTTGCTCTTTGTGATAATTGTAGCTGAAGCTTGTGTTATCACTGAAGCTTATTATTTTGCAAGTTGTACACTCAGCTTTCTGTAAAAATTGTACTGTAGGGAAAAATCCCTGAGGAGGCTTCTTTTCTCTCCTGGGTCTTCGAACACCCCCAGATGAGGATGACTGAACAAAATGCTATGTGATTGTGTCACAGTGCACTTAACTAAAATGTCACCTGAGAAAATATCTTAGTACCACAAATTAAATAGTTCCTCAAGTCTCTGTATTCTTTAGATGTTGTGCTTGTTCAGCTAACCAAATCTCTCCTAGTGAAGGACATTAGTTAAGGGCGCTCTTTCTGTCTTGGGGAAATTGTTTACCTGCCTCTCCATGAGGCAGGTGAGAGAGGAGCAAGCAGTCCGCTCCCTGCTAGCCTTGTCCTTGGCCTCCACTTTGGGCCTGAGCGTTGTGCTCGTGAAAACAGTGAGCTCATTCCTGCACAGTATGAGGGCATCGAACAGTGGCCCTCTTTTTCTTGTTAGCAATTCTTTGTATTTCTATAATGCTTTATAGTTTCAGGAAGGCATATCTTCCCTTGCTCCCTATCCTCCTTCCTTCCTTCTATATTCATTGAGTAAATAAGATGATTCAGCCCCTGTGCTGGGTACTGAAGATACAAAGATAGATGATGTGTAGTCTCTGCCCTCAAGGAGCATCCTGGTTTAGAGGGGGAGAAAGAGGAGTAACTACTTAATTATAATCCTGTGAGATGAGTACTCTCTGTGTACTACAGAAAATGCCGAGAAATCAGGAAGCTTCACAGAGAAAGTCACTTTGGGGCCAGATCTTGAAAGATGAACAGGTGTTTACAACTGGAGAAGAGGGAATGATGAGAGGGAATTGGGAAAGTGGTTGCCTCAAGCAGACGAGGTGGCAGATGTGAGGCCATCAAGGTGTGAAATATGTAGCTGAAATGGCAGGAGAGGCCAGATCAGAAAGGACCATATGTGCCTTTGTGAAATAATAAAAAATATATATATTGGTCTCTGCCCCCAGTTTCTGCCATACAGCTCCTAAATCCCTTGGAATTTTATTGGTGATGGGAATGTCTTTTGTTCTAATGAGATGATTCTTGGTGGGCTCTTGGATAGCTTCAGGATGGAGTCTGGTGACGAGAAAGACCAAGCCCATGATTAGAAGCTTGGAACTTTCAGCCCCACCCACTTCCCCTGGAAAGGGAAGAGGGGCTGGAGATTGAGTTAATGATTAATCAATCATGCCTATGTGGTGAAGCCTCCATAAAAATCACAAATGTATGGGGTTCAGAGAGCTTCCTGTTGGGTGAACATATCTATGTGCTGGGAGGGCGGTGCACCCCAATTCAATGGGAACAGAAGCTCCTGTGCTCAGCACCTTTCCAGACCTCATCCTATGTATCTCTTCAACTGGCTCTTCATCTGTATCCTTTATCATATCCTTTATTATATGGTGGAAGAGAGGGAGAGAGTAACATCAGCAGATGATAAAGAGACCGGTGGCAGTCTGACTTTGGGAAGGGCACCATATAGAGCAGGGCATCTTGGGAGGACTGCACATCACCTGCACAAAACCTGGCCAGAGGGATCTTGTGATCTCAGGGAACCTGGAGGGAACAGAGTGGCCATTGTCAGCCATTGCCATGATAGTGGGAACATGTATCTGTAGGGTCTATGTTTTCAGGACCATGTGCAGTACTAATTCAGGAAGAACATCCCTTTCCTGAAATGAGTGGACCCCTTGTGCAAAAGAGGGTGAATGGGGGGTTCACAGCTTATTAGAGTATACCTCTGGAGCCAAGCCATCTGGGTTTGAAAGCCAGCTCCACCATTTACCAGCTATATCACCTTGGGTATTGAACCTCACCACACCTCAGTTTCCCTATCTGTAAAATGGGAGCAACAATCCTACCTACCAAATGAGGTTGTTGTGAAAATAGAATGATACTTGTAAAGAGCTTAGAATAGTGCCTGGCATATACGAAACGCTTGAAGATATTAGCTATTATTATTATGACCGCTGTTGTTGCTATTTAGTTTTCTGTCTGTAAAATGAGGAAAATTGACTAAATGACCCCTGAAGTCCCTCCCAGTTCTAACATTACCTGAATTCACTAATCCCTTCTATCCTAGGAGAAAACTAACTTGAGGGTTTGACTGCCCCCGCCTAGTTTACATGAGGAGTAAGAAGCAAGATGCAAAACTGGAATTGGAACCCAGGTCTGCCAGCCCCTAATCCCGTGCCCCTTGTGCCCTTTGATATTCCAAAAGCTGACCAAAGCAGCACCTAGCTGGGCCCCCTGCTCCTTAACCTCTTGCATCCTTGCAATCACAGAGCCTCAGGCCACTCGTTGTTTTTGTTTTTATTTTTTCAACCCTGTCCATTGTTCTGCAAATCAAGAAGGGAGGTGGCAAGCCTGGGGAGCAAAAGGGGATTTGTTGCATTGGAGGAAATAAAACTTAGCATAATATTAAATAATCTAAAGAATATTCCTCCCAGTATTTCCAGCTCAGGCACCTGCTGGTGGCCCCAGTGCCATTAGGAGATTGATCATCTTTGCAGGGCAAGTGGTCCGCATTTCTCTCAAGGCTACAATCAGTTTGCAGAAAAGCCAAATCTTTGGGCATAGCCCTTTGTCTTAACTACTTTGCTCTTGTTTTATGTGGCTGGAATCCTAGGCATACTTGTTCCCCTTCCAGAGCAATGATGGCGATTCTACAAGGGCTCTGTAGAGACGGAGGGGAGCAGGCAGAGGGAAGAAGAGGGATGTGGAAGGGGAGATGGAAAGAGGACATATTCTCAGCAAACTGACCTCTCCTCTGGTGTCAATTTTGATAAATTTTGCTTCTGTATTCTTTCCTACACTTTTGAAACCCATTTACATGTAGCAGGGACTCCGGTCTCTCACTCTTGGGAATGAAGCTTTCCCCTTTTGTTTATTATCTCTCTTTTTCTCTTGTCTCTGTCCACTTAAATATTAGGATAATCATTACTCTTTTAACAGCTAAAATATCCATGTAGGTTTTTTTAAAATAAGTATTTTGTATTTGACTGACCTAACTTCATCAGAGGAGGTTAATGTGACCATTTGAATTTGCAAAATTTCTTTCTCTTTTTATTTCTTCCACATTTGATTTTGAGCACACATTTAATAATTTCTCATAGTTTGTGTTTTAGCATCAGCTGGACATGCAGAATAGACTCTCAACAGTCTCAGAATTTGTTTATGACCAAGGAACCACTATTCTATCAACACTGAAAATTGGAAATTATCTCTAGAGTTGTTTGTTAACGAAGTGGAAGGCTAACCTTTAGGGCTCATTAAAATTCCACTGATGAAAACTCTCATGCTGGTCTCTTTTTCATGGATCCATCCCTGTGTTACCAGAGCTGGTGTGTGGAAATTGGTCTGGGCCCTCCCCTTTTGCCCTCCCCTTTAATCTCTTGGTCAGGTTTAGGCAGAGATTTTTAAAGCTTATAGATTTCTCTTTCTCCCTCTCAGACTATGTGTTGTGAATCCAAACAAACATGAATGGGTCTCTGAATGTGTAACTGTTACTGAGCCACTCTGACCAGGCGGTCCTGCTGAATCTGTCTTCCTCCATCAATAAAGGAATGAAGTCATTTAGGGGTAATTAAAAGGGGCAAAAGAGGGATATGTTTTCTGAACCTGACAGTAGAAATAAATATAGAGGCGAGGGAGAGAAATGACAAACCTCCAAGTGTAATGCAAAATTGGTGGAATGCAATGAGTTGTTTTAATTAATCTAAATTTGCTAAATGACAGTCAGTTAAAATACAGCCATTTCTATCAAGAGATCCCTGTGTGGTGACAGTAGCCACTCTCCTGTCCTGCTAGTGGATAAGACCTTCTCAATCCTCCCAAAGTGCTGCAGCATTCATGTGCCGAAGAGCATTTGAATTCACTTGGTACATCCTTGCGAAAGAAGGACACATTGATGGCACATTACTATTGCTAAACAGATGGAAAATAACTGTTTATGGAATTTGTGTTTTAATCACATTAATGTATTTGGCAGGGAGATCCACCTAAGTACGCAATTGAAAGCCTGCTTTTGATCTGGGCCCCTTTAGGGCATTTTCCATGACTGATAAACTGCTCCTCTGAGTTCATAGGCAAATGATGAAAATGATAAAAAGAAAAAAAGAAGAAGAAGAAAGCCAGGCACCAACCTCCCATTTGGGTATTTTGTCGCCTTGGAGAATCAGACAAGCTAGCCAGGCTTGCAGTCCTGCTGATGACTCAGCCTACATCTCACCCGCTTATGCACCAGCACAGGGCTCGCTATGAATGCCCTCATCTCTCGCCTCCCTCCTTCTCCAGCTCCCCCCTCCCCTTTGCACACAAACACACACACACGCTCGATGTAAGAATTCATATGCTCTATCTTGTCAGAGATTCCTACTGCCTTTTTATATGGGCCAGTTTAGATGCTTATAAAGTATTTATCAATAGTAGCCCTCACACATATTTTCCCTCTTCACGCATCACACATTTCTTGGTTAGCATTCAACTGTGACATGATAGAAATGAGAAGCTTTGCTTTTAACGAAAATGAACGTTCTAATTGTGAAATAGCTTGTCTTCTAACTATTCTGCTGTAAATCAGGCTGAGTGCAGCCATAGACAAGAGTAAACCCTGTTAACTTGCCAATTTCCCTCTTACCGAGACCCAAAGAACAGAATCTGTGGAAAATTTGATAGCCACTGACAGAAAGGGTCCTATAGATTCCCGCTTCAGAAGCACGATCCCCATCTTTCCTCCTCTTGAGATGGATGATCAGACACTTCCCTCCCTTCTTAGAAGAAAGAGATTTGAGGAGGTTTTAAATTCTTGGATGGATTTTTCTGTTTGTTTGTTTGGTGGATTTTTCCTTCTCATTCTTTCTCCTCTGCAGAACACAACTAGCATATGATTGGCTCTTTGACAGAACAAAGGTATTTTTGACGGGCTCTGTAATCTAGTGCACTAATGCGCCCAGTCCCCTCAATGTCTTGCTGTCTGATCCCATCCCTCTGCCAGACAGTCACTGCGGGATGAGTCACTTTTAATGTCTGATAATCAAGGTGAATTTTCAAAAAGCTGCCATTTTGGAATTATGCACTATATCACAGTGTCAGGGACAAGAGGAGGGGGAAGGATGAAGGAAAGGCTAAGATAGACACCTACTGCACATTCGGAGAACTGCAGGACACAGCCAGTGCCGTGCCAGCTGAGATGTGTCTGGAGGGTCTAAGTCAATCAAGTCGTCCATAATGAGAAGGAGACTATGTTAATTATAAATTAAAAATAACTTCTACGATAATGAAGATTATACGCACAGGAGAACACGTCTTAGTTAAAACAGACTGGAGGGATGGAATTAAGCACAAGCCATTTGGGGGTATGGATTCTGTACCTACTGAATATATTGTGGTTCATTAAATAACCTAATACAAACTTACATTGGGAAAAAGAATAGACGTGAACTGTGGCTGTCTCCGTGGATGCTGTATTATTGTCTGCCGTCCATATTTAAAGCAACATCAGCTAAGGGAGGTTACCTAGTAGATGAATACAGCCTCCCTTCAACCAGGGAAACTGGATATTTCTGCAATCATTTAAAAGACTGAAACCTTTTTTCCTCCATGAAGTAGCGAGGGAGATATTGGAAACCCCGGGTAAACAAAGGCCAATCAAATATTCTTGCAAGTCTTCGACTATTCAAATATACATTGGTCAGTGTCTCCTCTAAGGTAATTAACTAAACCCACTGTTACGTACTGTGGCTCTGGAATTTTTCTTTTTTTAATTGTTGGCATTGTACTAAATAGTAGGGTTCTTGAAGAAAAGCGATACAAGAATAGCCTGCTGCTTCTGTTTAATATTCAGATAAGTGAATGCCTATAAATAGAACCAGGACGTTTTGACTAGGGAGATGCTGTCCTTATTACAGCTGGGAGATGCTGGGGCGATTTAAAGCTGAAGCTTCAAAGCCTCGTCCTGCTTTCTAAAAGCACGAGGGTTTTCACGGCTGTTTCAGTGGCCGGTCAGAGTCTGCAGGTGCTTTATCTGTCCTAGGGGAGGGAGGTAAAGACATTTCTGAGAATGCTATTTTGTAACCATAATGAATACTTACATATTTCCTCTAAGAGAGGGATTTAAACACTTGTATATCTTCTTCAACACAAGTTATGTTTACAGATTATTACACCTTATTATTGTCTACCAAGGTTAACTAGTCCATTGTCTCCCCATTCTCCACCCCTTCCTTCACCACTATCACACACACGCACACACACACACACACTATGTTTAACAGACGGTTGCAAAATAAGCAGAGAAAGAAGAAAATATTTAGCTACTGTGCTACTATTCTCATGTATGCAAAAGATCAGACATACATGGAATATTTGAGATGAAAGTGACCCCTTAGAGGTCTTTTGCTACAACCGAATTGTACTAAAACAACTAGAGAAGTGACTGGTCCTAGGACACTCCGTCAGAGAATGGCAGACGCCAGGCTAGCATCCTGGCATCTAACTCACAGGCTGGCACGCTTTCCAGGCTGCGTGCTCTCTTCCCTTCGAAAGACCCAGGTTTCTGCAGCAGGGCTAAACAGTGATTAACGCACAGATGTCACAATGAAAAAATAGAAAAACCTGAGGAAGAGATAAGAATCATATACATTTTCAACCACGATACAAAGGAATAAAATGGAAAATGGTATGAAATAAAGAGAAGCAAAATGTCAATAGAACATCTATCTAACTAAATGATCTGCCTAGTCAGGAATTCTATTAGAAGGCAGAATTGTCCCTTTTTAAGGAAAGTAGTACAGATATTTGGAACTAACCAAGAAAGCAAATGCTGCTTGCAAAAGTCACACTGCTTTATTTCTCTCTATATATTTTCAACTGAAATATTAGAATAATTCAGTCATATTCAAGCATAGATTCTCACTGTAGTTATTGAGATCCTGCGTAGGTTCTATAAATTAATGACACAGCTGACCAGGACTGAACCAGCCTTTCCTTTTCTTCTTCTAGAATCTAGATCCTTGGAGGGTACAGCCCGCCTTGCTCTCTAAGGAAAGGTCTACCTGATATGACCCATTAGGTACTTTTGCATCTGTGATTTCCCTTTTGCTATGTTCTGTCTCCTGTTGGACTAAGCTCTGTCTGAAATGTTCTACACATTTTTATTAAAATATCTCTCTAGTGCTTTGAGGATGCTGAGGTCCTGAACATGAAACCCCTGCACCCTCAAGTATACCCCCTATTTTAGTGTGAAACCAGATGGATTTTCTTCACAAACACTTAATGGCAATAGGAACATTCTTGGAGGCACTAGATGATAATAATGATAAACCAGACATTGTTATAAACCAGAACAGGACCTGCCAGTAGCTCTGCTTTTCCTTCTGAGAGAACCTAAAGAAAGGCCTGCACTAAGAGTTGAAAAGAAGAAATAAAATCCATATCAACTGAGAATGTGTTTTAGCATGATAGAGAATCTTTGGTAGATAAAGGAAAGATTACATATTGTGTAAGAAATCTTAACAAATAAGATGGAGATGTGGTAGTCAATAGACACTGAAGGGGTGAAAAAAAAACAAATTGTGATTCCTTCTAATATCAAAACAAATAGGCTTTCATATTCTCTGTGATCCAACTTTTTGCTTCTGGGGAAGAAAAAATTGAAGACCGTACATCTAGCGGGTGGGGTAAACACAGAAACATGTTATCTGGTTTTGCTCTGGAGAGTTATCAGGAGAGTTAATTGGGACGTCCGTTTCAATGGTACTGTTAGGAATAGGGTTTCTCAACCTCAGCACTATTAACATTTTAGACTGGATAATTCTTTGCTGGAGGGAGAGAGAAGAGCCAGGAAGGGGGCTGTCCTGTGCATTTTAGAATGTTTAGTACATCTAAACATCCCTGGCATCTACCCACTATGCCAGTAATAACCCTCCAGTTGTGACAACTAAAATGTCTTCAGACATTGCCATATATCCCCTGGAGAGCAAAATCACCTCTGGTTGAAAACCATTGGACTAGAGGGAACGGTTCTCATCTGAAAAATAGGCTTGGTTGTCCCATGTTTTGGAGACGATCATTATTTATTCAATAAGGCCTATGTTTCTGACAATATGTACAAAACGTAGCAGGCACTTCATGGTCCCTGCTGTTGCCCATGGATTGACTATTGACTGGTTCTCCCACAGAACTCAGAGTTCACAATACCTGTAATCAAGACTAGAGGGAGGCATGTCTCAAAAAGAATTGAGCAATTGGTTATTTACCTACAGAGCTGACCAGGATCAAATAGATACAAAGCCAACTACATTTTTGAAGGAGATATAATGTTAACAAAACATTTTGAAAGAAACTAAAGACCTAAATAAATGGAAAGACATCTGTAGTCAAGGATTGGAAAATTTAATATTGTTAAGATTGCAACACTCTCCAAGAGCCACTACCCTAGATTTTTTTTTTAATATGACTATTTGAGACAAAAATGACCTTGA
Source organism: Diceros bicornis minor (assembly GCF_020826845.1). Taxonomy (NCBI): domain Eukaryota; kingdom Metazoa; phylum Chordata; class Mammalia; order Perissodactyla; family Rhinocerotidae; genus Diceros; species Diceros bicornis. The sequence continues at coordinate 23,191,404 of NC_080771.1, forward strand.
AGCCCCCAATCTTCTACAGAAAGCAGGCTGAGCCACAATGGAGAGCATATTTTTCAATGTCCTTTTCAAATGTGGCCAAGGAGGATAATGGGGGGGAAAGGGACCTCCCAGGGCCATGGAGAACAATGAACTGGGAAGCTCCTCAAGGGAACAGAACAAGAGCCCAATCAAAGAACAGTCCCTACCCCTAGAGGGCCTTTACCACGTCATCCCACAAAGATTTCAGAATTGCTGTAAATCAGTGACTGCTGTACGATTTCCATAATTTCCCTTTCTAAATGGAAATATTTATTACAGTTACCCTGTCCCTCTTCCACCACTATATGTTGGGCATGTGGGGGCAAGTAACTTGGCTTGTAAGTTCATAAGTATCTAGATCAAGTGGAGCCACATGAGACCCAGTGCTTTGAGTTTGAAATGTGATTGGATAAGACCTTGATGTGTCTTCTTTAAAGAAGAGGTGACAGTATTTTGCATATAAAAGGGGGGGCAAATATTTGTCACAAAAAAAAACAGACTGAGGCAGGTTTTATTACTCTTCTCAATTATTTGCTGCCCTTCCCTATGAAATTATTATACATATCGCTCATTTTCATTTGATTTTCAGCACCTATCCCTATGGGTGACTGTCTCTTTGATGTTAGGCTTGGTCATACAACTTTATTTTGCCAATGAATATGGGTAGAAGTGATATGTACAACTTCCCAGAAGATGCTTAGCCATGTTATGGTTTAATCATCACTTCTTTTCCTCTGTCGCTTTCTCCAACTGAAAGCATTTAATGGACACCACTAAATCAATTCAGAGATTTCAGCAGAAGGCATGATGGCCATGATCTTGATTTAGTCTTGGACATGGGGCTTTTTAAAAATCAGCCTATTGCTCAAAGCATTTCTCAGTTTTATCTTTTGTTGGTTGGAAATGAAAAATAGTTGCATTTTTCAATCCCATTTACAAACCAGCAAGCTCTCTCTTGAGCTCTCTCTTCTTGTATTACCTTGTTAAATGTACTCAACAGAAACTAAGGCACAATAGAAACTTTCTGTTTCTTATCCTCTTCACTTACATCCACAAGCTAATTAGGCACATGATCTGCCTTCCTGGAAAAGCCAGACTTAAACAATGCAATTTTTTATTTGAAAACAGAAGAATATCAGAAAAAGCATTTGACAAAATCTAATATTCTTTCATGATTTAAAAAAAATGCTCAATAAGCTGGAACTAAAAGGAAAATTCCTCAATCTGAAAAAGGGCATCTACAAAAACCCCAAAGCTAATATCATACTTAGTGGTGAAAGACTAAATGCTTTCCCCCTAAGATCAGGAACTGGACAAGTTGTCCACACTCGCCGCTTCTATTCAACATTGTACTGGAGGTTTTGCCAGGGCAACCAGGCAAGAAAAAGAAATAAAATGCTCTAGGTTGGAAAGGAAAAAGTAAAACTATCTCTATTTTCAGATGATATAATCTTGTATATAGAAAATCTTAAGCCATCCACAAAGAAAGCAACGATTACAACTAGTAAACAAGTTCAACAGTGTTGCAGGGTACAAGATCAGTATACAAAAATCAATTGTATTGCTATACTCTAGCAATGAAAAATTCAAAAATGAAATTAAGAAAAAAATTCCATTTATAATAGTATTAAAAAGAATAAAATACTTGGGAACAAGCCCCTGAAGTTTCAAGCCAAGTAGAGCTCATGCTTTTCATCCATTATTTGCCTTTTTGTGGCTCCCTCCAGTGCTCACTCAAAGTGGTCTACTTGAATAATGGTCTTGCTGGGTGGTTTGGGTTCAGGGACAGAGGTGTTGGTATGTGTATGTATAATTTTTGGTGGATGGTGATTATCCTAATGAAGAATTTTTAACGTATTTCCTTACAAGTGGGAGGTTTATGTGCATACTTGACTTAAGGTGAATTAGACCTTAGGTTTCCCTTTAGCAACTTCTAGAAATGATATACCTTAACATTTTGGGAGTCACTTTACCAATGTAAATTGCTTTGTAACTTTTTCTATTTTCTTACAGTGATTCTGCCTGATAGAGTTAATCACTCTCTCTTCTGTACAACATCTGTACTTTGTACAAATTCCTATTTCTGCATTTTTTTGGTGAACTTTTTTGTTTGTTTTTGTGAGGAGGATTAGCCCTGAGCTAACATCTGTCACCAATCCTCCTCTTTTTGCTCAGGAAGACTGGCGCTGAGCTAACATCCATGCCCATCTTCCTCCACATTATATGGGACGCCGCCATAGCATGGCTTGACAAGTGGTGCGTTGGTGTGCGCCCAGGATCTGAACCCCGGGCCCCCGCAGTGGAGCGCACACGCTTAACTGCTACACCACCGGGCCGGCCCTATTTCTGCATGTTTCCTACCATTTTGTAATTATTTGTATACATGTCTGCCTCTCACACCAGACCATGAAAACAAAGAGAGTATTTTATTAACTTTGTATCCCCAATACTTAGAACATGTTCAATGCATGTTTGCCATCCTGAATTCGCATTTCCATGGGACTTCTGTTTTTCACCTGCTTGGAGGCTATCTTCCTAAGGTCTTCTGTCCTCCAAAGTCTGCATGTCAGTCTCCTCAAATTACAGGTTGATATATAAATTAATACGTATCCACTCCATGCATAATATCGATTTCCTTATTTCTAAAGTTACCACTAACCATCATTACACCATTGGCCATAATGAGAAACAGCCCATGAGAGTCACATTAAATGTGTCTTATAATGGGATTTCAAGGTACAGTATGAGAACAGCTTATCTGTAAACAAAATTTTAAGGTAAGAAATAAAAATCTCTGTGCATTCTTTCTTTTACCTATCTCTTCTTCATCGATATTTCTTAGCCCTTTTAACCTAAAACAACAGTGGATCTGAGAACCTGAGGTCTTCCGTCTGCTGTTTAAGCACACACTATGCATGTCTTTTCAGAGAGAGACAGCTGCCCTTGTACTTAGAATAAGGACAGCAAGAAGCCTGCATATAGCTCATGCTTGATGGATGTTTATCGTTCAATACAGGCTAAAGGAACCTGCCCTATCACTAGTGTTTCTATCACTGTGACTATCAGCCTATCAAATCAGACATTATGATAACTGATTGAGATCTGGGTGGGATGGAGGGACATTCTTAATGGTTGATTGACTGAAAAATCCATCACTAAACAATAGAGTCAACATTATAGTCACAGCTTATATATTCTCTGCTGAGAGTTTTTAATCCACATAGCCATTGTTATTCTAGAGGTTGACTAGAGACTTACTGGTTTGATATTTTCTCATAGAGATGGTCTCAACTTGGCCTGACCAGAGATGGAAGTTTTCCAAGACCCAAACAACCAAAATGTTTCAGTCTTTGAAAGAAAGATACATGAACATTAATTAACAGATTAGTGTCCTCCCAAGAGTATATCTTTGTGAGAAAAGTCTTTTCCATTTATCTTGAATAAATGGTGCTACTCAAAGCATGGTCCATGGACCAGTTGCTGGTCTGTGAACTGTTTTTTACTGGTTCATGATGAGATAAATACAAAAATTAAGAATGAGCATTTAGAAAATTTTATAGCAGCTTGACAGTACTTTTCTGTCTGGGTAAACTAGTCATGAAAAAACAGGCCTATTTTGTATTTCTTTTACATTCCATTTTTCTAGTATTAATTTTATTGTGTTTTATAAAAATATTTATCTGTAGTGGTATGGATATTAAAAAAAAAACTGGTCTTTACCACAGATTATTTGGGAAACACTAATTAAAATACTTTGTCTTATCTCTACTTGTTTGCTAGTCTTATTTGCTTTGTTCCAATCTCCAGACTTCATTCCATTTTATACTCACTGCCACTTTCTCTGAACGTGCTGAACTTAGATCGTTTTCCTCTCCTTAACCTGCAGGCAGTAGGTGTGTTAAAGGCTTGAGGCACTGGTAATGCCCTCATTTAAAGCCCCTCATATTTGGGGGTTCATCGTGGTCAGGAAGCTGATGAAGTCCCCTTCTAGGCACTTCGACAATGTATTTATCATTTTGAGGGTAGAAAAATTTGTTCCTGTTGGTTGTGACTTCAGTTCCTAGAATTATCAAGCTATAACAGGTTTTAGTAAGTGATCCTTTCCCTGCCCCATTCACAAAGACCGTGTGGCCCTCGCAACGCTGGAGAAGTTCCTGTTAATCCACCATGCCCTTCTAGCCTTACTAACCTCCGCATCCTCTCTGCACAATCCAATAAATGTCGGTTCTCCATGAGTATTATTTCAGGTGAACAGATATATCGTTCATTGTTATATTTCATTTGATTCTTGTGCTGAGCAGTCAACCTGTCTCCAGGAGAACTATGTTTAACTGATTATGTCTTAACCTATGACATCACATTTTTTAAAGAACATGATTTGAAGACATTGATATCTATTGCCATTTACAGCTCCTTTTCATCCAGATTGATTATATGCTCATGACAGGGATGTGAGTGATGGAATGAAGACAGTAAGACCAGACTCAGGGAGACCAGTTGAGAGGTTACTGCAGTAATCCAGGCAAGAAATAATGAGAGACTGATCCAGGATAGTGACAGTGGTGGTGGAGAAGAAAGAAAGAGTGTGAGAATTATTTAGGCGTTAGAACAACAGGATTTCATGACTAATTAGATGACGAGAATGAGAATGAGGAAGAGTTTAAAATGACTCTCATATTTCTGGTTTGATGTAACTAAGTGGTGGGTGATAAGATAGGAAGATAGGAGGAAGAACAAGTTTGGAGAAATACGGGGGAGAGAGAAGGTGATGGATTCAGCTTTGAGCATACCGAGTTTACCAGCACGACATCGAAGCAGTTGGATATATGAGTCTGAAACTCAGGAGAAAAGTCTGGGCTATGGATTTGGATTTTTTAAGTCATGGATGCATAAGGAATTAAAACCATAGAATTGAATGAGAACGTAGAGATGTGTAATATTTTTAAATGTCTTAGAATCATTTCAATTTATTCATCTTCCCCTTAAAATTTAAGATTTTTAATAGTAATGGTTTCTTTATCTTCCATGTGATAAAATAGGATAATCTAATTATATCCTAATAGTTTACACCTGGGCATTATGGGATTCTATGAAAAGGGAAGCCAATCAGAGAGGTCAGTTGAAATGTTTCCTAAACTTGGAAGTCTATCTTCTAGTGTAGTCCAGATAATCCAACTCTGCCTCATCCAACTTTCTTCATTAACAGTTAGGAAAAACACACAAATGTATGTATTAGGATTTTATGTGTGTCAGCCCATTTTGTTCAATTCAATCATCACATGACCCTCTAAGAGACATCAATAAACCCATTTACAATTGAGAAAATGAACTCAGAGATGTTACATGGATGGAAAATGTCTCAAGTCACCATACTTTAGCATTGTGAATCTCCAGCCATCTGGTAACATGTGCTATTGGACAGCAACGTATTTAGGGCCTCACTCTGTACTGGTCACCCCAAGTGCTGGCACCTCTGTCTGCCTCAACCAAATCAGGCACCAAAAAATAGCCAATTTTTGTGGCTCAAAAATTTTTTGTGATAAATCTTACCAAGAATGCATCAAGAGGCCTGGAAATGTTCATCCCTTTTCACCCTGTAATCTTGCTTCTACAAAACTATCCTAAGGAAATAATCAGAGAGGCACCCCTAAATTTATTCCTAAATTTATTTAACATTTTTTTTTGATGAGGAAGATTGGCCCTGAGCTAACATCTGTTGCAAATCTTCCTCTTTTTGCTGAGGAAGATTGGCTCTGAGCTAACATCTGTGCCCATCTTCCTCTATTTTGCAGGGGGGCACTGCCACAGCATGGCTTGATGAGTGGTGCATCAGTCTGTGCCCGGGATTAGAACCCACAAACCCTGGGCCGCCAAAGCAGAGTGTGAACCTAACCACTATGCCACCAGGCCAGCCGCTTAACAAATATTTTTAGTGAGCATCTACCAGTCTCAGACACTATGCTGGGAACTAGAAATACAACTGTCAATTCGACACAATCTCTGCCCTCTAAGAACTCCCAGTCCAGAGCATGAGGGGGATGTGGTACCCACAATGATAGAGAACTTTACTGGGTATCATGGAATAGGAAAAAGGAGGATCTCACCAGTCTGGGCAGGGAAGGCTTCCTGGAAGAAATAATACGCAGACTGAGTTGGTTGTAGGTGTCCGCTTTGAGAAGATGGGAGGTAAGAACATTCCAGACAGAAGCAACAGTATAAGCAAAGTGGTAGGAAAAGAAACTATATCTGAGTCTTTCAAGAATGGACAGTTTGAAGATGTACACCACGTTCTGGAACCTTGCTTTTACTCTGTAGGTCAGAGGGACTCCCAGTGTGTTCAGAGTAGCTCTCCCATTTCTCAGAGAAGCTTTAGAGGCCTTTGTCAACAGGGAGGTGGGGTGGGGCTGGGAATTGGTCCAGGATCTGAACCCCATCCCTGCCACAACCCAAGTTGTCTGGAAAGTTTTACTTAAGATATTTAAAAGAAGGGTTCCACTGCTGAAGAGAAAGTTTGAAAATCTTTGATGGGGAGCTATGGGAGATCTTTAAGCTAGGGACTGACCAGAACAGACATACATTTCAAGTAGATTACACTGGTGGCTATGGGGAGGATACTGCACCAGGTATTTATTTATAACTAGAAACAACTAAATGTCCGATAATAAGTCTGATAAAAAAATAATAATAAATAGCTACCATTTATTGAATGCTTACTGTGTGCAGGCACAATGCTAAGTACATATATACTCCTTTATGTGTAATCATTTAACCTTGATAGAAACCACATGAGGTAAGTATTATCATTAACCTTGATAGAAACATCATTTAACCTTGATAGAAACCACACGAGATAAGTATTATCAATATTTTGCAGATATGAGAACTGAGGCTTAATAAGGATAAGTAGCTGGTTTTGCATCATCCAGCTATCAAGGGGTGGGGCTGGAATTCCATCCCAAATCTGTCTGACTCTTAAGGGCATGCCATTCTGACTCCTGAGCTATGATAAATCCACATGGAAGAATGTTATTCAACCCTTTGAAATCGTGTTGTCAAAGACTATTTAATGATATGGGAGAAATGTCTATAGAATGTCAAATAAAAAAAAGTACAAAAAATATGTAGAGTCATTCCAATTTTATTAAGCATTTTTATTAAAATGTTAAAAATATTTATCACTGAGTGATAGGACTGTAGGTAATTTTAATTTTTGTTCTTACATTTTTCTTCCAAATTTTCTAGAATGAGCATATGTTCCTTCAATCATTGGAAGCATAACAAAAAGTTACATGTAAAAAAAATATTCAAGGTGGATTGCTGTCATCAGTCATTCTCACCTTAGACCCCAGAGGAAGGATTAGTTCTTTAACAAGTCTTTCAGAAGAACAGTGCAAACTAGCACGTGCGCAGGATGTAAGGGAAATTGGTCTGTGCTAATTACTAGTCATATAACCTTGAAGTTCAATTCTCTGGATCTCAGTTTCTTTGCCTAGGAAATGAGGAAGTTAAGCTAAATAGTCTTTACAATTCCTAAAAACACTAAATCTTATAGGGTTTTTTTTTAGTTCAAATGAAATCAGACAGGGGCATAAAAGAAATATATTAAACTCTTGCTTTAGTTACATTTTCATGGGCATTTAGGGAAGGATCTTTGATTAGGTCTTTGCTATCTGGTAATATGATAACATATTCAACATGTTCAACATCTGAGCACCACTCAATGCTTTCACAAAAATTTTTCTCATCTCGTCTACACTAAAACCTTTTGAGGTGAGCATTATTATCTCTATTTTTGCTGATGTAGATCAAGGAGTTAAGGAATTCATAAAAGGTCTCTCTTGATAAGCTGTAGCTAGATTCAAGCCCAAACGCCTCTTTGTGAATTCCTAGAATCTTGTTAGTTCAAACGCAGAATTATTTGTTTGCTTATTTGTTGTCTTATCATTTCAACTACCTACTATATTGGTCGTAAAAAACACAGTTCCTGTCCTCAAATATTTTGTATTCTAAAAGAGAGACAAGGTTCTTTTAAAGAAACTATTCTGAAACTAAATTAAAAATGATATGTAACGGGGACAAATGGAGGCTTTCGGCAATGTCTCTGCTTCCCTTAGTGAGAAGCAAACAAAAGGACAATATTATAAAATTGCAAGTGGGGGCAGAAACAGTCACTTGTCATTAGTGTCAGGGTCATTTTAATGAAAATTAACCCCAGAAATGCTTGACTAAGCAGTGGAAACCTAGGCGTCATTTGGACCCTGACAGAACCAGGGCAGCTAAATCTTTCCTACCTGTATATAAGCTTAAGAGACTAAATCAGTCCAAAGCCACTGGCTGTGCTAATTGCTCTAATTATTATTGCAGGAAACACTAGATAATACCTATGAGGTATACAAGATAGCCACAGCCCTGAATAATCTTGTAACCAAAGAATTCCCAGAGGAATGCTCAGACAGTGTTCACAAAGCCTGGACCGGCCCAGTTGGATAATCAAGCATACAAATATGTAGTTTGACTGAGAGGATGGATTCCATAGTGTAGGGTGTAGTCTGTTGCTGGGGATGACCCTGTTCTGTGGAAGTACAGCACTGACAGGAAGAAACTGGGCAGGGCATCTCAGAGAGTCACAGTGGTAGCTTAGAGACTCTTTGGCCGCTGAAGATTGCTACTCGGTGTATGTGTGTGTACCCACGTGCACACACGCACATGTGGCCTTCAGGTAAAAGAACAAAATATAGTGATTTGTTCACTGCACCCAGCCTTATTTCCTGAAATGTAACTACTCATCTAGCATTTATGGGCTATGTGAAGAGGATTATGTCTAAGTAAGAGCTTCTAGGATTTTGTAAGCGACTATCGACTTCTTAAATTCCCTGCTGTCCTGAGATGAAAGAGTGACCCAAGATGGTAAGCTTGATCTCAGAGAATAAGTGAAAGCAAGGTGTTTTTTGCATGGTTAACACTGATTTACCATCTGTACATCATTTGGGGCATGGGGAAGTGTGCATGATTTATCCTGCTCAGACCTAGCTTCTCCAGTAGGTTATCTTCTTCAAGGTGGTTACAGAAGTAACTATTGTGAAGTGCTCTAGTTCTCTGAGGAATGTTGATATATGGATAAAGCACAATGGATTAAAGAGCACTGGGCCAGAAGTTGGGGAGGTGGTCTCAGCTCTGCCACTGCATCTCACAAGTAAATTAATCTACAGGCACCATTAATTCTCCATTATCAAAAGCAGAACTATACGTTTATTTATATAAGTAGCCCAGAACAAATGAAATAATATGTCAAAGCACTTAAATTTCACTGTACATACAGTATAACAAAATTTAATGAGCCCTTACTATGTGCAAGGTACAGGTTCTGTAGGAGATACAAACGAGATATTTTTCATATCTTGAGGGAGTTGGAATCTACTGAGGTGACAGACCAATGCATGTTTGCAATCAATTGATGTGTAACAGACATTCTGATAATTGCTATGAGAAAATTTATTCAGTCATTCAACAAGTATTGGAAGACACTGTGCAAACTCTAAAAGTAAATTACTTCTCTCTGAGGTGGAGGGAGGCAAAGTCATAAAGCTTTATGGAAATGAGCATTTGGCCAGGGCTTTTTGAAGAAGAGGTTAAAATTCATTAGGCAGAGATAAATTGAGGCAGGTGTGACAAAGGTAATGGAAGAGTAAAAGGCGTGGGAATCTCACAGGTTGTGCTTGGGGAAGAGTGAGTAGTCTGGTGGGGCAAAAGTGAAAAAGGTGTAATCAGAAAAGGAGGAGGTAGTGAGAGATATGCCTGAAAAGATCACTTGTGGCCAGCTTCAAGGTGGGCAAGTTGAGGAGCTTGAACTTTATTCTGTAGATATCAAAGACTTAGGGCAGAAGAGTGACCTGATTACACCTATGCTGTAGGACAGTAAGTCTGTCAGTGGAGTAAAGGAGGAGAGGAAACTCAGTAGAAGGCTTTTTCAAGAGCCCAGACAAAAGAGAACCAAACTCGGGCATAGGGGGATGGAAAAAAGAGATGGATGCAGAAGATATGGAGGCTGTAGAATCCACAGAACATGGCACCTATTTCGACATGGGGCCAAGATGAGGACGGAGTTGAAGATGATACTTCTCAAGCATAGCTATCAGCAGCCCAGCCCTTGACAAATCCTTGAAATGGGTTAGTTTTATTTATGCAGCTTTGGAGAGCTCAGTGCAGTATCCTTCTTCTGCTGTCAGAACCATGTGCGCTCACTTCCTTTCCACTGTCAAAGTCTGTCATCTGGAAAGGGTGTGAAATTCATCCCATCTGGAAAGAGCTTACGATGTTACCCTTCCCAGGTATTTGCCCTTCAACAGATTTCTAAGCTTTAAGGTAGAGATAGAAACCTTTAAAAAGGAAACTTCTAATGTTAGTTGACAATTTTCCAATGTGTTTCTCTTTAAGTATTGTATTCCTCTCAGAATAAGGCTTGAAGTATTAGAAGGTAACCCCTGTAGCCCCATCCTCTGAGAGTTTCCTAGTGCTGCTGACCATCTGGCAGCCTCCCTTGGCATGTCTGTAGTAGGTCTACTATTTTCAGCTCTTTGTTTGTCCAGGGTACTCACCAGGTCCTGTTTGTTGGCCCTCACTTAACGATTTGGGCAGGTGACCTACTAACTAGGAAGTATTTTATTCTCAAGTTTCATATATTTCAAACTTTGCCTTGGTCCAGTCTTGTTTATTGGCAGAGGTGATATTCCAAATATCACCTCATTAAATAACCGCTTACGCACAGTTACTGACTGCTCCTGAGGAACACCAACTGCAAACAACTGATGGGGCCATATCCGAACAGCTGAGTATCAGCTTGGATATTGGCATCTCTGAGCTATTACAGCCTTACAAGTAAGGATGGGTGAACAGGCCTGTAGTCGAGAATTACACCCAATCTTTTGAAAACTAGGTTAAAACAGAATGACAAGTAAACTATCATCCACTGCACTGTCGCTGAATCTCCAAAGGCTCCTCTTGCTGGTCCACTAACTGCTGATCCAGAGCTGTTTCCTAGGCAAGGTAGGAAGGAGTTGTGAAAATTCTGTGATGTGATACACCTCCTCAAAATGAACCTTTCTCCCTTGGGCATGGGGTTTTTTCCCCAGTGCGTCTGGGATGCTCTGGAGGAAACGAAGCAAAGCTGCCCCCTCTTCCTTGCCTTGCTGCATTCTCCTCTCATTCACAGCCCAGAGCAGCGGACCCTTGGCCCAGTGAGGCTGTGTGTCTCTTATTATCCACTCAAGATTATTCACTCCCCCTTTTATTTGAAAGATCCAATACCACCCATAAGGCTGCAGCTGTCCCCAGAAATGGAGTTCTGATTAAATTCCTACTGCTCCTTTAAGAGCCAACTTAAATGTCACCTCTAAATAATAACTGCTGACATTTACCCAGTGCTTTCTCTGAGCCAGGCACTTTGCAAAGGGCTTCTAATAGATTTTTTCAATTCATCCTCAAAATAAACCTCTGAGGTAAGTATTAGTGATATCCCCATTGTACAGATGTGGAAACTGAGAGGTTAAATAATTTACCCAAGGTCTCATAGCTAGTAAGCAGGAGAGCCAGCAGTCCAATGTCTGGGTCCTCAGTGCTGGTGCATAGCAGGAACTCAATAAATGACCCGAAAGATGGCCAGTCTCTGCTTCCCTTTGCACAGTGTTCTTGGCGTGTCCTTTACAGCAACCCTCCCATTTGCAGTGACTTATCCAGTGCCTGTCTTTTCAAACTCAACAAGGCCACCGTTATATTCCCCGAGACCTGGTACCGTGCCTGACATACTGTGGGTGTGCAATAAATATTTGTGGAAGGAGAAGATAAAAGGAGGAAGGAAGGGAAGAACAAAAAGGCTTTCTAGTTTGAGGTTTGACAAATACAGTGACCCAATATGTACTTTTGAATGAAAAGAAGCTGTGTCACTGAGGGCTGCGCTGGTCTCACATTTGAAACACCATGGTTGCAATCCCAGCTCTGCCGTTTCGTGGGCAAGTAATTCCCAGGCGTATCAGTTTACTTTGAGCCTCGGTTTCCACATCTTGTAAAATGATTTTCTTCTTTGGAGAGAAGAAAATTCAATGAGATCACATACATGAACGAGGCCAGCCAAGCGCCTGCTACTCAATAGTTGTTGCTTGTGTTGTTGAGTAAGAGATACACGGAAGGGATGACATATTTCAAATCATATAGAGGAACACTTAGTCATCACTGATACATAACATATTGCAGGAGACCAATAACTGTTTTGAGTGATTAGGCCAAATGGCTGTATGTTGAAATATTAAAATATGAAACATGCAAGTATCATCAGGAATAGCTATTTTACATCTCAATGCCATCTTTACTGAGATGTGGATCTGTTTACATTTATAACGCAAGTGCCTTGTGCTATTCCTGGTCAGAATAACGTCGGTTCTTTCTCTCCCCCGCCCTTCCTGTCTCCCGAGCAAGCGTGTATTCCTTCCCCATGCTCTGCCTCCAACACCCTTCATCTGCCTGTCACTTTTCAAAGACCAGCTCCTCGGAATGAAATCTCTGCTTTCTTTGTTTTCCTGGTTTCCATTTTGTATCCTAAAATATTCACTTCAAGTTCCGCTTGACAGACGTCCCTAATCTAATCTCCACGTCTGCTTTCTAATTTTCACAGTCAGGATAAAACAAATAGGTTGGAGTTAATTGCCGGAGCAGCGGCCGGAGCTCTGAGCTGTGATTTATGAGCTGAGTGCAGGCGCTCTGCAACACATTTTTCTTAATTTATTTTTAATGAGTCTCTCAATTAATTTTCTTGGAAACATCTTAATGATGTTGGAGGCGGGTGTTAATGAGGTCTGCACCAGCTCCTAATTTTGCATATTTTAAAGTGCCTAATGTCATCTTGCACCTTTTCTTTCCATTTTAAGAGTTGAGGGAGAGGGGAGATTATTGTTGAATGGAGAATTTTCACTCTTCATGCCTCAGTCTTTGCTTAACCTTTCAGACTTTATGAGCTTATGGTGTGTCGCAGAGCAATCGCGAGCTTCCCGCTCCCTCCCCCACCTGCTCTGAGCTCCTGAGTCTGAGGAGCTGCTGCAGGAAAAGGAGAAAAGACACAATCCCCAGTAAATTGCGAGTTCTGGGGAGCAGTCAGTAGCCCTGGGTGAAGAAGATGTCCAGATGGTGCTTTTGCTAGGTGACCTAACCTTTCCCAAAGCAGACACTGAATAGGGGGAAATACCAGTGGAAGAAACGGCTCAACGGGTGTCTTATAAGCATCTGGCCATTTGTTCAGAGACCCTGGTCCCCTAAATATCTGGGCAGAGCTTGGAGCACCAGATCAACCTCTGCACCCTGCAATGCCCAGAGCAAAGGTCCCTAGTACTGTCTGAGCCCTCTCTGATACCTTTCAATTTCAAAGACAGTCTCCACTAAGTCCTCATCAGTCTTTATTCTGTATTTGCTAGTTAGAGCTTATTTTTCTGATTAAATTGTCATTCAACGCTGATGACAGAAAATTTGGCAAATGCAAAGGAATGGATCAAACAAGGGAAAACCAAGTTTTAGTGCCTAAAAACAGCCACTGTTGGGGCCAGCCTGGTGGCATAGTGGCTAAGTTCGCCCGCTCTGCTTCAGCGGCCCAGGGTTCGCAGGTTTGAATCCTGGGCATGGACCTACACACCTCATATCAAGCCATGCTGTGGAGGCATCCCACATGCAAAATAGAGGAAGATGGACACAGATGTTAGGTCAGGGCAGATCTTCCTCAGCAAAAAGAGGAAATTGGCAACAGATGTGAGCTCAGGGCCAGTCTTCTTCACTGAAAAAAACGAAAAAACAGCCACTATTAAAATTGTGGTGTTTCCTTCTAGACATTGTTCTTTTTCTGTTCGTGGGCTTTGGTTTTATTTACGCAATTGTGATGATACCAAATATCATTTTTTCCCATTTAACATTATAACATAAATAAACATCTTTCAAACGTTGTTTTTAAGGGATGTTTTAAATTCTATCTAGCAGATTTGTAATAATTTATTAAACCATTCCACTATAACTGGGCGTCTAAGCTAATTCTCAAACTGTTATCACAAAATATTATGGTGAAGGACATCTTCGTACAGAAAGCTTTTTTTTTTTTTTAATTAGGGATTATTTCCTTTGAAGTAGCCTGAGGAATTACTGATTTAAAGAGTATAATCCTTTTTAAGTTTCTTGATATATATTTTCAAATTACTTTCCAAAGAGTTATGTCAGTTTACTTCCAAGAGTAATACATGAGTGTGTCTATTTCTTCAATTTTGCAATAGCATGGAGTGTTACAATTGTGAAAAATCTTAAGTAATCTGGCAGATTTAAATGAATTTCTTTAATTTCTCCACTAAGTCTCCTCTTTGGGTAATGTTTCAGTTAACTGAAGTTTGCTTTTGCTAGAGAACTTCCTGGACCATGAACCCCGATGTGGCCAAGACCAGGTTCTCCTCTTAGCACGTAGTAGAGACTCAACAAATGTGTGTTAAATTGACTTATCCACAAAACGGAAAGTGGAGATGTATCTCTGAGTGCCCTATTTCGTCTGGATCTGTCCAATGGCCTCTCCAGCTCAATGTTTCCAAAACTGAGTGCGTGTCTCCTCACTCACCTTTCCCATCTTGAGTCAAGGTGCCCCCATTTAGTAGCTCCCATAGGCTCCAGACATGGGAATCTTCTGCAGTGCGGCCCTGCCCTCACAGCCCCCAACACGTGCACACTCAGTCAGTCATCAAGTCCTATAGATACACTTCCCCACATCATCAGGCTACCTCTTCCCGTCCATCCCCACAGTCCTGTCTCAGACCCCTGTCTCTCACCTAGACAAGTACAAAGCCTCCCAGCTGTCTCCTGCCTACAGTCCTTCCCTCTGCCTTTTAGCCCTTTACAGGGCCAGAGTGCTGTCTTTCTAACACAAGCAAAAATCCTGCAGTGATTCCCTCCTTGTATGCAGAACATAGTCCAAAATCCTCACTATGTCATTAGGGGCTTTCCTACAATTTGACCCTAGCGTATTACCCACTTCTCCAATATGCCATGCTCTTTCTCCAGGCCATTTGCTAAGCCTGGGATGCCCTTTTTCCCACTCCCTATATAGCAATTCCATGCCACCTCCTCCATGAAGGCTTATTCACAACTATGGCTTCAACCAGGTACACACCTTGCTCATGGCAGATGCCTCGTGAATGTCTGGAGAATGAAGGTAGGAATAAGGCATCTGTAGAAATGTGTTTCCTTCACAGCTGTTACCCGCTGTACTTCCTGGACTGTTTTACATTCTAGGTTAGATGTTTACATTTGAAATTTTAAAGAACCCTTCAACCTGGGGGTTAGATGTTTATATTTAAAAATTTTCAGAACCCTTCAGCCTTGGAAAAAAATAGTCTCTTGAAGCATTTCCGTTTTCTGGTAGACTCCATTGATTTATTGCTGGACATTTCTTAATTTCCGTTAAAGTATCCTTTGAGTGCTTTTCCCCCTGATTCCTTGCGCTTAGTGTAAGTATTGTCAGAATATTCCCTGAGAAAAAGACCACAGGTTCTAGCTTTTGGGGATAATTTGTCGAGATAAGATTCTGTACCCAGATGCAGACCTTAATATCTAGTGGTCTTACAGTTAAAACAGGATCTTTCAATCCTTATCTTAAAGCTGAAGGATGGTTTTTTTTAAGACTTCTGACCAACAGCAACGATTTACCTGCAACCGTGAGAGTCTGGTCTTTGACCCCAAATATTTGTCAAATAAGTTAATAAACTATAAGTGAAGCTCTGACATCAGAGGCATTGTTTTTGAGATGCTTTTAAGCCCTGGATTTATAACAGGGATTTATAACAGGGCTTATTTAGAACAGAGATCACCAGTGGATGAAAGCCAAGGTAAGCAGGCAAGAGTAATAATATAATGGTTTTAGATATGATGTTGAAGATGGCTGGCATTTAATATGTTACATAACATTACTATTATTTCTAATATTGACCACTGTATTTTAGAGTTATTTTTAATACTGTAATTACATAAATCCCTCATTTTATTTTTAATATTTAAAATTTTCCAGCAAAGTATGTTAGTCATGATAGGTTTTGCTATAACAAACAACCTCAAATTTCAGGGACTTGACACAACAAATGTTTACATTTTGCTCACACAAAGTTTAAGATAGATATTTTTAGCAGGATGGCACTTCTGGGCATCTCCCTAGTGACTTAGGGATCCAGGGTCTGCCGTCCCTTAGGGTGTTCTTGGAGTTCGCCACTGGGTTCTCTGCATTGGGCTGGCCAGTGAGTGAAGAGAGGGTACGTGAAGGGTTATGCTGCACATTTTAGAGGTCAGATGTGTAAGTGGCATACCTCATCTCAGCGGTATGCTGAAGCCAACTCATTACAGCTCACAAAAACCACCTATTAAATTTTCAGGTATTTTGCAAACTGACTGTTAAACACAGACATTATTAAAAATTAAATTATATAAAACATACAATTAAGGGGGCCGGCCTGGTGGCGCAAGCGGTTAAGTGCGCGAGCTCCGCTGCGGCGGCCCGGGGTTCACCAGTTTGGATCCCGGGCGCGCACCGACGCACTGCTTGGCAAGCCATGCTGTGGCGGTGTCCCATAAAAAGTAGAGGAAGATGGGCACAGATGTGAGCCCAGGGCCAGCCTTTCTCAGCAAAAAGAGGAGGATTGGCAGATGTTAGCTCAGGGCTGATCTCCTCACAAAAAAATAAATAAATAAAAATAAAATAAAAAACATACAATTAAATTTAAAAAACAAATTAAATAAAAAACAAAGGTAATAATTATTTAAACTTCTTATTCTACTACATTTTGCCATTATCCATGCTTGAGATTATTTATGTCTCTTGTATCTATACAATAGAATGGTGGCTACTGTGCGTCTCTCTCTGACTCTATGTTCAGTGACAGCATGTTGGTTGTTTGAAATAGGCAATAGTGAGGGTATTTACACTATGGAAATTGGCAAACACTATGAACCAAGGCTTGATTTATTGTTTTGTTGATTGTCTAGAGACTTTTAAAAGTTTTAGAGAAAGTATTAAAAATCTAGATTAATTAAAAGCATATTGTAGCTGTAGCCATTACATTGTGAATAGCACAAAATATCTAGGAAATATTCTTCTAGCATTTGATAACTGTTAACCAATTCAGCAAAGAAGTTGCCCACATTTCTCATGAAGGAGTAAATCGGACATATGTCTTCATTATTTCACTTAATAATGTAAAAGAAAATATCACCCAATATTCATGTTGGAACTACCCTCATGCATCAATTGTAACAATGGGTTGGCTGTAATACAAGAGTTCAGTAAAAATCAAGAGCATTCTGAGAGAATCATTGCCTATATGGAAATTACAATAAAGAGTATTGTATATTTTAAGTGTAATTGTTGTATTAGTAATTCTAAATATGTGCTACACATCCTTTATATCAGTAAATTTATAATAAACAAGTACATATGTATATATTGTTTTATGGAGAGCCCATTGTTAAACATTTACCAGCACACCTCTGCCTCTACCTATGCTCTATCGGCCAGAACTCAATCACATGGTTTCACCCAGATGCAAGAATTGCAGAGTAATTAGTGTAGCTATGTGTCCAAGAAGGAGAGAGCTGATAGTCACGAGCACTAGCAGTCTCTTCCACAGTCTATCCTTCTGGTCACCAAGTATCAGTTTCTTTCTTCTTCCCACATGTAGAACCTGCTCACCCCTCCCCAAGTGGAACAACCCAAAGTCCCATCCAGTAACTGCATTCTGGCTCAAAGTCCAGGATCTCTGGATGAAGAACAGATTTCTCTAACAGGTCAAATGTAACTCTTCTTGGCATGGCAACCAATGAACTAAAAGAAGAAGTTATCTTCTATCCCCCCAACCCCCCGCCTATATACTGTAGTGAACAGGGGCAAGAATTGCAGTTAAAAATTCCACGTCAGAAAAGCAGTGAAAAGGGGATATGCTGCAGTCACTCATTCTTAACAAATGCTGGAATCCTATGGGGCTGGCATCATGAAGACCTCCTACCCTGACAAGAACCCAATTCTGCTCTCTGGGAAGAAATCCCTTTGTCTATAGGCCACGTCTGAAATTGGTGTTGGGAAGTTCACTCTCCTTGGGGAGCTATATAGATTTAACAGCCTAGGGCCTGCTTTCTGCTTAAGCTGGGGAGCCTAAAGGTGTTTTATGTCTCAAGCTGTTAAAAGCTTCTTGAATCCAGACTCATGGTTTCTTTAGCAGTACAATTCTCTCAAAAACTAGTATAGGCTTCTGGTCTATTTGCTTCCCTGTCAGTTCCATGAGCCAATAATTACAACCAACATTATTTCCTAGATATTATTTTCAACCCTGCCTCATTTCTCTGCTTCCTTGCCCTCATGCCGATCTCTCTCAATTTAATGGCGGCTGGCTTGAGGCCATCTGGAACCATCGATGGGAAGGTCATACCTTCAATCTCATCTTTGCCACAAGCTGGGTTGCACTGTTCCCCTGAGAGGTTTCATCAGGCCTCTGTCATGTATCCTCTACTGTTTGGGGTCTAGGAACTGTGAGCTTTTTCAACCCTTTGACTTTGCAGGTGTCTGGACTCTTTTTATTCCCATTTATTTCTGCTTACAGACCTGCTAGTTCTCTCCTGAGTTCATCTCCCTCTTATAGTAACAGCTCAGCAAAGGCAGCCAATGATAATCAACAAACATTACAAATAGTCTGTTTTCTAGACTCTTCCTCTAGAGCTGCCAGCTTAAGACGAGACCTTATGATGAATAGTTACCACAGGTGACAGTTTTGTCATGCTTTACCACTGCGTACCGTGGATTTCATTTTTCTAGCCACCAGTAATAGCGTCCTTGCCACTCACTACCTGACCACTAAGCCAGTGCCAAATATTTTAGGTTTTTATTAGGGCAGCACCTCATTTCAAGGTACCAATTGCTGTATTAGTCAAAATAGCATAGGCTAAGCTATGGTAACAAAGAAATCCTGGCAGCTTGACACAATACAGTCATTTCTGCCTAGTGGAAAGGTCATGCAGATTTTTGCAGTAGGGCAACACTCCTCCAGGTACTGATTCTGGGATACTGATTCTTCAACCTGGTTGCTCCATGTCCCCTGGGGTTTCCTGGGAGTCCTCAGCCCTGGATCCTCTGCACTTAGCTGACCAAGAAGCAAAGAAAGAGTGTAGAGGACCATATGGGGTATTTTAAGGGCCAGGCTTGCAACGGGTATATATCACTTCCACCACCCTCCATACCACTGGGCAAGACTCTGTCACATGGTCCCACCTAGATGCAAGGGAGCTGATGTGCTTTAGTTGTGTACCCAAGAAGAAGAGAAAAAACAGATACTGATGAACAATGGCCTCTACATCACACAAAGAGGATAAAGTTCATAATTATTTTGATCCCTTTCCTGACCAAAACAAAGATCTTAAGATGCCTTAACTTCCTTTCACCCATCTTCCCTGTTAGGATTTTCTAGTGTTTTAGTTTCATCACCTTTTTTAAAAAGCCAAATGAGATTTTTGTTGGTTGGTTGGTTGGTTTTTGTTCGTTCGTTTGTTTGTTTGTTTTTACAGTTAGTACTTATTTAGTTTACCAACGTTTCACCTATTTTTTACTCACTGTTGCTTCCCGCAACCTCTTCTCTTCTGGTTTAATTTGCCTTCTTGAATTCCTGTATTTGTTCTTTCAGCAAGAGTCTAAAATAAATAAACTCTTAGTCTTTATATGTCTGGAAATATCTTTATATCACCTCACTTTTTGAATGATAATTAATTGGGTAGAAAATTCAAAGTTGTCAATTATTTTCCCTAAGCATTTTGAAGGTTGTTCTATTCAATTTTTTTGCTGTTTCCTCTGATACTTACTCCATACTTATAAACAACATATTTAACTGCTATTTTTTATTTGCAATGTTAAAAATTATCCAGTGACTTCATGTTACAATAAATAAGAATTTAGTTCTCTTATTCCACCTTATATCACTCCTGTTTTTAAATTATATATTCAATGTTTACAATGTATGATTACGTTAATACTGTTCACTGTTGAGCCAAGTAGTGAACTATGATTGCGTTTATGATTCAAGTTCAGTGCAACTTTGGGATTTTCTGGAAATTTCTTTTTGCTTTTTATTTATGTGTGCAAAGTTTGCTACCTACTTATCCTTGACCTTTTCCCTCAAATGCTCCATCACATTAGGTTTTCATTCAATTTCCTTGTATTAGTTATCTGTGGCTGAGTAACAAATTGCCATAAAATTTTGTGGCTTAAAACAACAAGCATTTATTATCTCACAATTTCTGTGGGAAAGGAATCAGACTTGAGTTAGTTGGGTCCTCTGGCTCAGGATCTCTCACAAGGCTGCAATTAAGGTGTCAGCCAGGGCTGTGGTCATCTCAAGGTTCAACTAGGAGAGGATCTGTTTCCAAGCTCATTCAAGTGGTTGTTAGCTGGATTCAGTTCCTCCTGGGCTTTGGCCAGAACTATTCCTCAGTTTCTCGTCAGATGGGCCTCTCCATAGGGCAGCTCACAACCTGGCAGCTGGCTTTCATCGGAGCAAGAGATGGCAAATAAGATGGAAGCCAGAATCCTTTTATACCCTCACCATGAAGTAATATCCCATCACTTTTCCATATTCTATTGATTAGAAGCAGGTCCCTAGATCCAGTTCGTACTCAAGAGGAAGGAGTTATACAAGGGTGTGATTACCAGGAGTCTGAGACCATTAGAAATCATTTTAGAAGCTACCTACCACACCCTTTTGTTTTTTCCTGGAGTTCTCTTTCCCTCTCTTGCTCTAATCTGGACCAGTTAATCTCTAGTCCTGCTCTCAGCCAACAGAGTTCCCATCGCCATTTCCCTGCACTAGAGTCTCTGTTTCCTGGATCCCATCATCTCCTTTCTTGGTTTATTCTTTCATTTTAGGAGAGCGTATCGGCAACTGCTACTCCCTAACAAAGGTACTGGGAAGGTAAATTTTCTAAAGATGTTCATGTCTGAAATGTCTGTATACTAATTATTCCTAATATTTGGCCAGGTATAGAATTCAAGATTAAAAATTGCTTTCCATCGGAATTCATAAGGCCTTGCTCCATTTTCCTCCAGCATCAGGTGTAGCTGTTCCGAAGTCTGAGGGTTCATTCCTCTGTAAGGGACCTGTTTTTCCATTCCCTCTGGAAACCCTCAGGATCTTCTCTGTATCCCAGATGTTCTGAAATTTCACAATGAAATTCTTTGGTAAAGGTCTAATCTTCGTCTATTGTTCTGGATACCCCATGCACCTTTGCAGCCTGAGACTCGTGTCCTTAAGTTTTGGGAATTGTCCTTGTATCATTTCTTTGATAATTTCCTCTTTCCATTTTATCTCTTTTCTTTCTAGAATTCCTATTAGCCTTCCAGATCAGGGATCAGCAAATGTTTTTTGTAAAGGGTCAGATAGTAAACATTTTAGCCTTTGGGGTCCATATGCAGCCTTTGTTACATATTCTTCTTTTTTTTATGTAAAACCCTTTACAAATTTAGAAAGGATTCTTAGCATAAGGGACATACAAAAATAGGCCATGCCAACCTCTTCTAGATATATGTATCCTATGTCTCTTATCTGTTCTCTCATATTTGTTATTACTTCTTGTATAATTTCTGGGATTTTTTTTTTGATGTTATATTAAATTTCTTCCACCACAATTTTTTTATTTCAGAAATATTATTTTTAAATTCTAAGAACTCTTTCTTATTCTCCAAATGCTCCCTTGTATAACATCTTCTCAAATCTCTCTAAAGATATGAACTAGAGTTCTTTTTAAAGAGTTCTTGTTTCTTTTTAAAAAAAAATTTTTTTTCTATTGCCTACATTATGTTTGTTTCCTTTATGTTCATTCTTTCTGTTTGTCTAGTTTTGTTTCTTCCTTTCGCTTTAGGGGTTTTCCTCAAAAATCCTTGCCTGTCACTCCTATTTAAGTGTGAGATTCTAAACAGGGTAGGAGGAGGGCTTGCCAACTAATGGGCTTCACTTTAGGGTTGCTGGGTAGAGAATGCTAGTGTGGAGAATTCTAGTCCCTCGGGCCATCCAGAGAATAAACTTCTGATGTCTTGCCTGGAGGAGAGATGTGTTGCTGCTGGTGTTCTGTGCATTGAGACCAGGAGGTGGGAGGAAGGTCAACTGTTCTGGTCACTGATTTTAACCAGTACCTGTGCCTAAATCCCAAGCTTTTATTCATATCACCCTCTAAGTTAACTCTAGGCTGTGGTTTCCTCTATCTGCTAAATGAGTCACCTCACTTAATCATCTGCTTTCTGACTTCCAAAAATTGTTGAACTTTCATATCTGTTGGGTCACCTCTTTCATTCTCTTTCTATAATGCTTTTATACCCTTTAAAAAGTCCCTGTACAGGGGCTGGCCTGGTGGTGCAAGCAGTTAAGTGTGCGCACTCTGCTTCAGCGGCCCGGGGTTTGCCGGTTCAGATCCCGGGTGTGCATCGACGCACCGCTTGTCAAGCCACGCTGTGGCGGCATCCCATATAAAGTGGAGGAATATGGGCATGGATGTTAGCCCAGGGCCAGTCTTCCTCAGCATAAAGAGGAGGATTGGAAGATGTTAGCTCAGGGCTGATCTTTCTCACAAAAAAAAAAAAAAATTCCTGTACAATCATTTTAATAACATCTCTGATGTAAGCAGAGATAAACATATGTAGTTAATCCACCATATTTAATCAAGAGTCTTATATGTGTTATTTTAGGATTTTAAGATCACCTTTGATGAATGGAATGTCATTTACGAGATCTGGAAGACTGAGTACTCCAGAGTGAGTGATCTGAGTGACGATATTCACTAGGTAAAAGTGGTTCATCACTGCTGGGCAAAACCTTCACCATATTGGGTGACACAATATGGAACATTTTTTACTTACCACTCAGACTATCATGAGCAGAAAAAGCTGATTGTGACCTAACTATTCTACTTTACACTTGAATCTTCTTTGGTCCACTTCTGTCACATAGGTTGATATTCACATGTGCTATTGATACCACCCTTAATATTAGAGCAGGTGACTATTTCTTCACTGAGTTTGTTTTACAGTAAGATTTACTTTCAATATTGCTACCATTTTCATAAAGCACGTTTTTTGGAAGATTGGATGGACTATTTAGATATCTCACAGTACCCTCTATACAAAAAAATTTGTGAGAATCAAAATATTTAACACTTCAGCTTTTTCAAAGGAAATTCTGACACATGCTACAACATGGATGGACCTTGAGGACATTATGCTAAGTGAAATAAGCCAGTCACAAAAAGGCAAATGCTGTATGATTCTGCTTATATGAGGTACTTAGAGTAGTCAAAATCATAAAGACAGAAAGTAGAACGGTGGTTGCCAGGGGCTGGATGGAGGGAGAATGGAGAGTTATTGTTTAATGAGTATAGAGTTTCAGTTTTACAAATTAAAAAGTGTTCTGGAGATAGATAGTGGGGATGGTAGCACATTATGAATTTATTTAATACCACTTAACTGTACACTTAAAAATAGTTAAGATGGTAAATTTTACTGTATTTGACTGCAACAATAAAACTAGAAAAAATATATAACATATCATGTTTTATATCATATCATTATTAAATTCATTCAATAAACACTAATTGAGTACTTCCTATGTACCAGGCATTGTTGTAGACATTGAAGAGTCAACAGTGAGCAAAACAGACACAATCTCTTCCCTCCTGGAGCTTACATTCTAGTTGGGAAAGGTAGATAATAAACTAATAAGTATATAACATAAAGCAGGATAAAGGAGGATGAGTGACAAGGATGCTATTTTTTAGGGTGATCACGGAAATCCTCTCTGATTATGTGGCACCTGAGCAGAGACCTGAATGATTTTCATTTCTTATGCCATTTCCAGAGATAATCTTTTTTTAAAGATTTTATTTATTTATTTATTTTTCCCCCCAAAGCCCCAGTAGATAGTCGTATGTCATAGCTGCACATCCTTCTAGTTGCTGTATGTGGGACGTGGCCTCAGCATGGCCGGAGAAGCGGTGCGTCGGTGCGCGCCCGGGATCCGAACCTGGGCCACCAGTAGCGGAGCGCGCGCACTTAACCGCTAAGCCACGGGGCTGGCCCTCCAGAGATAATTTTTAATTGTGAGTTAACCAAATACCCCCACACACACTAAAGAACTATACTTGGTAAAAGCTTTTAAATTTCAGTTACTCATTGTCCTTATGGTTGATGTCATCACTATTTGAGTATTCATCTATGCATTCTCTTCAGCTTTTAGCCCATATGATTTCATTGTTTCCGTTCACATTAATAATGGTTATTTCCTGACATAGACTGAACTTTTCATCCAAAGGAGTCAGTTTCTTAAATTGATTATCTCTCATCTATGAGGATTCAGCATTATTTTCATTTTATGTGTGAGGAGACTGAGGCACAGAGACATAAAAGCACACGAGAAGTTTCTGGTGAGACCACACACAAACTTAAGCCCTCTGGCTCCAAGTCTAGATTGTTGCATAAGACCTGAGTCACCATGTTGCTGTGGGGATTTAATAAGACAACTTATCTGAAAGCATCTACCATAGACTTAAGCGCATTGTAGAAATTGTTTTTCCTTTGGCATCCTTTTAGTAATATCTGGCCCCTAGGTGATAAAACCACTCCTTGCCGCCACTCACTACCTGGAGAAGGACTCACTCAGCAAAGGATCCACTTGGTAGGCATTTTTCTTTCTTCTTTGATTGTTTCTAGCCCCTTCCAGCGTATGGTAGTAGCTATCTCGGTAATTTGGAGTACTGAGAAGACTTGGCTACTGGATGATTTTAGCGACAGTGGCCCTGAGACTAACTTAGTGTGTCCTTTGTCCTGTGAACTCCTGGATAGCATTGCTCCTGCTGGAGAGGGAAACACTTCACCTCCTCAACACTCTTTGCTTTGCTTCGGATCAATCCCTGGGAGACTCAGTAGCCATGGGAGGGAAATTGCCCCTGGTTTCCTCGTCACCTGATTTCCTTAAATCAGAGAAGGCTGAAAGATGGATTCTTTTTTTGTCCAAATGTGGTAGCTGTGTAATATTAATTAGCAAAGCTTGAAAAAAAATATTATGGCAGGAGTAATTAAAGCAAGAAGGGTTCCTTGCTCATCTCCCCTCCTCCTCGTAACTGAGGATCTGCAGCATCCCCCCGCAGGGCTGTGAAGCTTGGGATCTGGGGAATTCTGGTGCCGGGGGCTTTGATGTAGCTCTCCTTTCAAACAAGTGACAGTTCAGAAGCACAAGCCTCCAGGAAGGATTCATTTAACTTTTTAAAGTCTAAAAATTAGCTGTACAAATCAGATTTATCTACACCCAAATGCCAACTTGCTCCCTTCTAGCCCTTGCTTTTTCCTCTCTGTTAGGTAGTCTGTCTGCTGAAAAAGCTCCTCTTCCTCTCCTGCTGGGGGAGGCCAACCCCCTTCTCTTCTATGAAACAAGTATTTGTTCTGTTTGATATACTAGAATCTCTGCCAAGAAGCAAAGCAACCCCCTACCTGCAACTTCTTACGTTTCATTGCATCAGTCAGGGTGCCAGCAGGAAGCAGAATTCACTCCCAATGGCAAAGGTGAAGAGAATTTAAGGAAAGGGCTATGGAATACAGAGGAGAGGACAGGATTAAGAGAAACAAGGAAAGCTAAGGCGCCCAGAGACTAGCAACAGCAGGAATCTGTTACTACCCCTAGGGCAGAAGGCACAAGGGAGGGACATAGTGTTATCAGAGCCACTAAGAACTGGGAAAGTGGCCCAGCAGAAACCGAAGTCATGGAAGGCTGTGACCTTCCCAGAGAGGCTGAAGCAGGGAAGAAATGCCCTCCTGCCTCCCAGTCTCCTGCAAGTGCCTCCATGGCCAACCCAGCCGAGGCAGTTAACTGTACTTCTTGTGTACGTGTCTTGTTTCCCCAGTTTGTATGTAGTCAACCTGAGGGCCAATATTATGTCTTCAATTTGTTCTGTATCCTATGAGTCTTAACTGAATACTGAGCTCATAGGTGCTCAATAAATGCTTTTGTTAGATCATTTGAGTATAATTAATTATTGTGTAAAATACATATAATTGGAAAAAAGAGATATCAGTAGATATTACAGGCACACCTTATTTTATTGCACTTTCCTTTATTGTGCTTCGCCGATATTGCGTTTTTTACAAATTGAAGGTTTGTGGCAACCCTGCATTGGGCAAGTCTATCAGCACCGTTTTTCCAACAGTATTTGCTCGGTTCATGTCTCTGCATCACATTTTGGTAATTCTCACAATATTTCAAGCTTTCTCGTTATTACTATATTTGTTATGGTGATCTGTGATCAGTGATCTTTGATGTTACTATTGTAACTTTTGTAGGGTGCCACAAACCGCGCCCATATAAGATAGCAAACTTAATCGATAAATGTTGTGTGTTCTGACTGCTCTACTGACTGGCCATTCCCCCATCTCTCTCTCTCTCCTTGGGCCTCCCTATTCCCTGAGACACAAGAATATTGAAATTAGGCCTATTAATAAACCTACAATGGCCTTTAAGTATTCAAGTAAAAAGAAGAGTCTCACCTGTCTCAATTTAAATCAAAAGCTAGAAACGATTAATCTTAGTGAGGAAGGCATATTGAAAGCTGAGACAGGCTGAAAGCTAGGCCTCTTGCAGCAAACAGTTAGCCAAGTTGTGAATGCAAAGGAAAAGTTCTTGAAGGAAATTTAAAGTTCTACTCCAATGAACACATGCATGATAAGAAAGCGAAACAGCTCTGTTGCTGATATGGAGCAAGTTTGAGTGGTCTGGATAGAAGATCAAACCAGCCACAACACTCCCTAAAGCCAAAGCCTAATCCAGAGTAAGGCCCTAACTCTCTTCAATTCTATGAAGGCTGAGAGAGGTGAGGAAGCTGCAGAAGAAATATTTGAAGCTAGCAGAGGCTGGTTCACGAGGTTTAAGGAAAGAAGCCATCTCCCTAACATAAAAGTGTAAGGTGTAGCAGCAAGTGCTGATGTAGAAGCTACAGCAAGCTATCCAGAAGATCTAGCTAAGATAATTAATGAAGGTGGCTACACTAAACAACAGATTTTCAATGTAGATGAAACAGCCTTATATTGGAAGAAGAGACCATCTAGGACTTTCATAGCTGGAGAGGAGAAGTCAATGCCTGGCTTCAAGCTTCAAATGACAGGTTGACTTTCTTGCTAGGGACTAATGCAGGGTGACTTTCAGTTGAAGCCAAGGCTCATTTACCATTCCAAAAATCCTGCAGCCATTAAGAATTATGCTAAATCTACTCTGCCTGTGCTCTATAAAAGTAACAACAAAGCCTGGATGACAGCACATCTGGTTACAACGTGGTTTACTGAATATTTTAAGCCCACTGTTGATACCTGCTGCTCAGAAAAAAACTTCCTTTCAAAATATTACTGCTCATTGGCAATACACCTGGTCACCCAAGAGCTCTGATGGAGATGTACAATGAGACAAATGTTGTTTTC
This sequence comes from Diceros bicornis minor, assembly GCF_020826845.1. NCBI lineage: Eukaryota > Metazoa > Chordata > Mammalia > Perissodactyla > Rhinocerotidae > Diceros > Diceros bicornis. The sequence goes on from NC_080771.1 coordinate 23,218,957, forward strand.
ATGCCTACTAACACAATATCCATTCTGCAGCCCATGGATCAAGGAGTAATTTTAACTTTCAAGTCTTAAATTATTTAAGACATACATTTCGTAAGGCTATAGCTGCCGTAGACAGTGATTCCTCTGATGGATCTGGGCAAAGTAAGTTGAAAACCTTCTGGAAAAGATTCACCATTCTAGATGCCATTAAGAACATTCATGATTCACGGGAAGAGGTCAAAATATCAACATTAACAGGAGTTTGGAAGAAGTTGATTCCAACCCTCATGGATGACTTTGAGGGGTTCAAGACTTCAGTGGTGGAGGAAGTAAGTGCAGATGTGGTGGAAATAACAAGAGAACTAGAATTAGAAGTGGAGCCTGAAGATATGCCTGAATTGCTGCAGTCTCATAATAAAACTTTAATGGATGAGGAGTTGCTTCTTATGGATGAGCCAAGAAAGTGGTTTCTTGAGATGGAATCTACTCCTGGTGAGGATGCCATGAAGATTGTTGAAATGACAACAAAGGATTTAGAATATTACATAAACTTAGTTGATAAGGCAGCAGCAGGGTTTGAGAGGATTGACTCCAATTTTGAAAGAAGTTCTACTGTGGGTAAAATGCTATCAAACAGTATCACATGCTACAGAGAAATCGTTTGTGAAAGGAAGAGTTGATCAATGTGGCAAACTTCATTGTTGTCTTATTTTAAGAAATTGCCACAGCCCCCTAGCCTTTGGCAACCACCCCCCTGATCACTCAGCAGCCATCAACATTGAGGCAAGACCCTCCACCAGCAAAAATATTATGACTTGCTGAAGGCTCAGACGATGGTTAGCATTTTTTAGCAATAAGTATTTTTTAATTAAGATATGTACTTTTTTTTTAACATAATTCTATAACACACAATAGACTACAGTATATGGTAAACATTTGTATGCACTGGGAAACCAAAAAGTTCTTGTGACTTGCTTTATTGTGATATTCACTTTGCTATAGTCATCTGGAACCAAACTCACAGTATCTTCGAGGTATGCCTGTATGATTATATCATATGTGTAATATATAGTGATATCTCTTCTTTCCTTTTTTGGAATTATATATATTTTATTATGGAGATATAATTGATATATAACATTGTGTAAGTTTAAGGTATACAATGTATTGATTTGATATATTTATATATTACAGTATGATTACCACTGTAATATTAACTAACACCTCCATCATGTCCCATAATTATCTTTTTTGTGGTGAGCACATTTAAGATCTAGTTTCTTAGCAACTTTGAAGCATATAATACAGTATTGTTAACTATAATCTCTTTTCTTCAATTATATTTTTTATGCTATAAGAAATAATTATATTCAAATAATTTAACAGGAGTATTTATTGAGCCCCTATGTGTAATATGATAATAATATAGAATGATAACTCTGAAAATATATGTGGGGGTATCATTGTACAGTCTGCTTTTCATATCTGCGGGTTCCTCATCCACGGATTCAACCAACCACAGATCTAAAGGCCTACAGTGGTTGCGTCTGTACTGAACATATGCAGACATTTTTCCTTGTCGTTATTCCCTAAACCATGCAGTATAATAGCAATTTCCATAGCATTTATATTGTATTATGTATTACAAGTAATCTAGGGATGATTTAAAGTATACAGGAGGATGTGTGTAGGTTGTATGCAAATACTACATCATTTTATATAAGAGACTTGAGCATCCAAAGATTTTGGTATCTGCGGGGGTCCTAGAACCAATCCTCCATGGATACCAAGGGATAACTGTAAATCAATGAGTGGGTCTCAACCAGAAATACAGAGAGGACCCTCTGTTAAATAAAAGTGGAGTCAGTGAGAAATGACAATTAATGGGCATGTTTGGCCAGATACACTATGCACATGACTTTCTGGACGTAAGTGCTGTTTGAGAGGCATCTGTATGGTCTTTTTAAAGAGGTTAAGTGATGAGAGGAGAGAAATGTACTTTCCAGGAAGAAATCTCCCCAGGGCTGAATGCCCAGGCCCAGGTGGCTCCGTGGGATCTATTTAAGAGCAGAAGTATGTGGGAGAAAGGGACAGCACTGGTAAAACATGGAACTCAGGTTCTAGCAAATGGTCTGCAAGCTCAAAAGGGTTTTGTCATTATTTACCTTTAAGATTTTGCAGAATCTGGATTCTTCCATTGTGAGCTTTGCTGTCTCTCTCTCTCTTTTGCTGGAGCATTAATTAGATGGGGACCAGTGCAGGAACATGTCACTGTGCCACAGTTGACTCACCACTTGGTTGAGGTGACCTAACAGTAGGTTCCTTTGCTCCTTCCAACTTATCTGGCTCCAATGCTTGAAAGGAGTATTTCCCTGTATTTAAGTTACCACTAAGGCAGTCGACGTGCTGGCAAGAAACAGAACCATTCTGCATCAATGACAAAAAAACACAAACAACATAGAACTATTAACTTTGATGATCTCTGTGAGCAGTGTGCACCTTTATCCACAACACATTTTCAATCATGAGCTAAATTTTTCCTTTGCCCCAGACCGTTTTTGAGCTACCTGCTTCTGCCAACAGTTGGCATGCCAAAGTGCAAACTAACTTAAACTTATCTTTGGGCAAATATAGTTAGAATGGAAAATTGTGTATTCAATTTGATAACCTTGTGGGGGAAAAAAAATGAAAGAATGAATGTCCATATGGATTAGAAAAGAAGAGTCAAGTCAAAAGATCTCTATCATTTAAAGAAATCTTGGTTGACATGCTGCCCCTTCAACTTAGTATGTGATTTTTCTCCTTCTTTTGGCTGCCAGCATTCTCAAGTGGACGGGTTACGTCTTTCTGCCTCATTTTCCCCACCACACATACCTTATTTAGCCCCCAAAAAGCTGATTCCATGACACTTGTGATGGTTAATTTTATATGTCAACTTGACTAGGCCAAGGGGTGCCCAGACATTTGGTCAAACATTATTCTGGGCGTGTCTGTGAGGGTGTTTCTGGATGAGATTATCGTTTGAATCCATAAAATGAGTAAAGAAGATTGCCCTCCCTAGTGAGGGTGGCCCTCATCCAGTCAACTGAAGACCTGAACAGAATAAAAAGTCTGAGTAAGAGGAAACTCTGCCTGCCTGACTGCTGAGCTGCAACATTGGTCTTTTCCAGCCTTCAGACTCAGGCTGAAACATCCGCTCTTCTTGAGTCTTGCTTGAGTCTGCTGGCTTTCAAATTGGAACTTATACCATTGGCTCTCCTGATTCTCAGGTCTTTGGACTTGGACTGGAACTACACACCAGCTCTTCTGGGTCTCCAGTTTGCCAACTGCAGATCTGGGGATTTCTTAGCCTTCATAATTGTGTGAGCCAATTCTTTATAATGAATCGATTTGTCTGTCTGTCTGTCTCTCTCTCTCTCTCTCCATTCATATATATATATATATATAATGGGTTCTGTTTCTCTAGGGAACCCTAACTAATACAGCACTATTGCAACTATACTCTCGAATGTCACCAGTGGTCTTCCTGTCAGGTTCTGAGGGCTGGTTTCCAGCTTTACCTTTGTTGGTGCTGACACTCACTATTCTGCCCACCTCCCTGGAGCTCCTCCTTCCTCTCCCCATCTCTTAGTTCTCAGTCCTCCTCTCACAACTTTCTCCAATTCTCACTGCTGAAATTCTCATTTCTCTACTAAATCATAACCCTGAGTTATTCTCCACCTGCCAACACAGTGTCTGCTACTACCTAATAGCCGTTACTCCTCAGTGCTCCCATGTCACCTAAAATTCAGGGTTCCTATCTTCTTTCCCTCAAAATCATCTCTTCCTCCTCTTAATTCTCTTACCATGGCTGAAGACCTCTGCGTCTGCTTCCCCCACCCCAGGATCCAATTAATCACCAAGTCCTGTTGGATTTTCCTTCCATTTCCAGATTCCCCCTTTTTTCATTCCCTCTGCTCAACTCTGCATGCAACAGCCTTCTCACTGGCCTTCCTGCTTCAGTCTCTCTCTCTTCTCCTTCACCATGCACACTACTACCAGATTGACTGTAGCAGAACATTATTTCATCACATCTGTCCCCTCCTCAATCATCTCCAGTGACTCAAGGCAAAGCCTAGACTTCTTTCCTGAGCCTCTAAGCCTCTCTGCCATCTGATTCACCATTCCAGGCTGGCTATCAGGACAAAATAGAACTCCAGGTAATTGGAACCGTGTTGCATAGGACTGCCTTCCTGACACACCTTGTATTCCTTCCAACACTGAAAAATGCAGAAATGTAAAGAACTCATATTTTCCAATTCAAAATCCCCTTCCTACTGATTGTTTTTTTTTTTTCAACTTTGAGATCACATACATTCTGGGTGAAAACATGATTCACATGAAGTTCACTACAAAACTTTTAGGAAGCTAAACATTTCCTAGCCTGCTTTGCTGTTGTTATCATTAACTACAGTCATCCACACCATGTTGAGCTGGTTGAGAGCAGTGTTTTGGGAGGCAGTGGTTAGCAGCGTGGACTCTCAAACCAAACTCCCTGGGTTTGAATGCCAGCTCCACTACATACAGGCTGTGTGGACTTGGGCAAATCCCTCAACCTCTTGGGGCCTCAGTTTCCTCATCTACAAGATGGAAATAACAATAGTCACACCCATAGGACTGTTGTAAAGCTTAACAAAAAGTGGTTAGTTCAGTGTAAATACTCATAATAAAGGCTCTCTGAGCTTTAGTTATGATCTTGTTGTTACTGATGGTGAGCTGCCAATGCAGTATTGGAATTACGCCATGGAGCTGCTCTCCTGGAATGCCGATATCACAGCCATGAGTGAGTGGGCATCCTGATGCTTACCCCCTTCCTACTCCCTAACCCCTAACCCCACCTTGGCTCACCCTCAAAAGTTGTAAGTAGGTGCAGGTCCTAGAGGCCCCCTACCTGGAGGTGCCTCTGGTTCTATCTATTTGTCAGACACTCTATAAGGACTGTTACTGCATTATCTCATTTCAAACTCTCAACAACGCAAACAATGAACCTGAGTGTCTGAGAGGCTAAAGTAATTTGCCTAAGGCTACACAGCTAGAATTTGAGCTCAGATCTAGCTATGCTTTTTTCTTGTGTCTTGCTGGTTTTGTCCTGTCTCTGCCATACCCTCGAAGTCACTCTCACAAATTGCCCTCTTACAAAGTGATAGGTATCAATTTTTACTCACACAAAAAATGGTGGACCTGCTATTTAAATATTGAAGACAGTAAGAAATTTTCATGAATTTTGTTAGGCATGACAATAATATTTTTTAAGTTCTTATCTGTTAGAGATAATTACTGAAGTATTTGTAGGAGAAATGATCTGATGGCTTAGATTTTATTTTTAAAAATCTCAAGCAAAAAATGTGGATGGAGGATGGATGAAATGAGAATGACAAACTATTGATCATTGTTGAAGTGGGCGATTCATTATACTCTTCTCTTGACCTTTGTATATATTTGATATTTTCCACTATAAAAAGTTAACTCTTTATCGTTATTCTAAGAGGAGATGTGTGAGAGGCTCATCACAGCACATTATCAGCTTCCTGATTGAAGTCAGATGTGGCCTGAGTGAGAGAGGTCTCCTGTGGCCAGTCAGCCAGGCGGAGCTGGAGAGAGATGGGGATTTGGGATGAGGAAGAAAACAGAGTTATTGGAGGAAGAGGAGGAGGAAGTTGGAGATGGAGAAGAAGGAGAGACATTACCAGTTCTCTTGGCCCTCGCTTCCCTCCAGGCGAACTCCACAGAAGCTCCTTCGTTCCAAGGCGGAATTGCACCTGGGCTTGTAAGACTGTGCACAGCAAGGGAGGGTGCCTGACAGGGGTAAACAGAGAGGGACAGGGTGGGCAGGGCGGAGAGAGGAAAGGTTTCCAACTGAGTGTGCAGCATCTCCCTTGGGGAAGTCACTGAGCATGATGGTAAAGCACCTGGGCTTTATGTTCAGAATTCAGGTTCATATCCCTCCCTGGGCCAAGCAGGAGTGCTTATCTTCCCAGCAGTGCGCCCAAAATTGTTTGGAGATCAACCAGGATCAAGCCAACATTTAGACGATTCCCCTAGTGCCACTAAATTCTAGATTCACAAGTTGTGACCATGGATGTACAACTTTACATAGATGTAAATCTATGTGCCCAGCAGGAAAAATAAATTGCATATATGAGAAAATTCAGAAAGAGAAAACTCTCATTTTCAGGCAAGAATATTAGCCCTTAGCAGAGTGAACCCAAGTGTGGTTGGTGATTATATCCTCCTCTGGCAAGTTCATTGCAGAATTGACTAAATCCAAGGACTATCTTCTCTTAGGATCTGAAACACTGATCTCTAAAAACTCTATGAAAGAGATCACTATAAATAACCCTGCATGTTTCCTTCTCCTTCATGGAAGGAGGGCACTGTGCAGCCAGGTGACCACATATGTGTACCAAGCATATGTACTATACTCTGCATTTACATCCTTGATCTCAGTCCTCTCCTTGCATCATACCCTTTGTATGTGTAGCAAGAGCCAGCAAAGTGGACAAGACTAGGATGTATGGGGGTCAACCTACCCACAGCAATCCAGGACACCCACAGGGGGTTGTTTTCATCCTTGACATCCAGCTGCAATTGGACACGTGCACTCGCGGTTGCTGTAGGAGATGCTACAGAGTGGGAAAAAATGTCTTGCTGAGAAACTGATTATCCTTTCCAAGAGAAGTCATCTGTTCAATGCTGATCCATGGCAGGAGATCCACTCAACATGTGCCCAAATGATTCTTCCGGCGACATTCTGCCTCGTGCTACCACAGCCCTGCACTGTGGTGGTATGAGAAGTGGGAAATGTCTTTCATTTCTAAAAAGTCAGATCACTTTTCATAATTAGGGAAAATTTCTCTATTTGTAAAATCCCTCTCCCCGCCCCTTGAAGCCACCACTTCTCTGTTTTCTCCCGAGCTTTAAGGCCCTGGTCCTGGGCCACACCAGACCACCAAGGAAACTGCTGCCTAGTTCGTGATCAGGAAGCTGCCATGATCAGGAAGTGGTACAGTCAGGAAGTGGCCACCATCGAAAATCCTGACACAGCCACGCTGGTGCTGCCAGAGAAACAGTGGCCCCAGAAAACGTGGACTCCACCCTCTGTCAGCTTCCACATTTCTCACAGGTACATCTAACTGGCAGAACTTAAATCATATCCAGAACTCTAGGTGCAAAAGCGGCTAGTGAAAGTAAAAGAGAGTATGGAAAATAATGGTTGCTAGCTTTCCAGGCTTCAAAGTACAGGAAGGAATGTTGGGAGAAGTGGGAATCCATTCTGCCACCAGCCTGCCACACCCTCATACCTCCAGTGATGGGAGTGGATGGCTGGTCATACTCCAGGGTGGTTAGAGCAAAGGTTAGAAACTGAGACCTGTGGGAAGACTGCTAAAAGCAGAAAGCAGCAGACAGCACTCATATAATCACATTAGCAAGAAAGAAAAATCTGGAAAATATTTTAAAGTGCCTGGGTGTCCTTTATAAATCAAGAGTTCCAGGACTGTACAACCTCTTTGCTTGGATGCAACCACTGCACTTCCTAGCTTTTTGCAAAGAACTGCAGGAATCGGTGGGGCTGGACAGCATCCCACCCAGCCACACACTGAAGAAGACTGAGGGAGGCTATTTTTAGTGTGAATTTCCAAGTCTGAAAAATGCTAGGAGGAAGTTGGCACCCAGCTCCCAGTTTCGTTTGTCGTATCAGTCCCAGCTGAGGAAAGCAAACAGCAGGTAACTGTAGAACACACCTGTCTACGGCAGCTGTTTGATGTTGGCAGGCTTTGATTGTCAACCGAGCAATTTGCTTAGGATTTGGAAACAAAGGAAGGAGATTTTCAAGAGCTAGAGGAGCAGGTGACGTGCAGCATGCCTATGTGCTCCCAGCAGTCAGGAGGAGAATGCGTGAGCGAGAGATTGGCACCAGAGGTGGTGCACTTTGAGGAAGTGACAGCCTCCTACGGGGAAGTAATGGGATCTCTGCAATAAAGTGCCAACTCCCTATCCCAATAAAGCCCTGATGTCGCTGAAGACCACACTACTAGTAAATAATTCTAACAAGTGTCAGAGTCGGACCTAGGGGAGGAAAAATGTACGGTTCTTAGCATGGTTAGAGAAAAACGTCAGTAAGGATTCCAGAAGGATGCTAGTCAGAATGGTTTATAATTTATAGTGACTGATTTATTACTGTGGAATGTCTGAACCTACCTGTCATTCAAGATCGAGCTCAAATCCCATATCAACTCACTCACTCACTCATTCATTCTTTCATTCAAGGGTATCTACTCAACCTACTCTACTTTCTGGGTACAAGCTAGTCAGGGTGTCCATAGGGAGAGGAGTGAAAGAGACAACCTTCTCTAAAGCAACTTCTCTCTAATAGGGAGATAAGACTTGAATAAATAACTCTAGTACAAGGTAGCGGGTGAAATAAAGTGATGTGAAAATTCAGGGATGGGAGAGTTAACTTCAGTTTGGTGAAGGGAAATAAGGAGAAGGATCTGGAAAACCTTCCTGGGGAAACAACCTCAGTGAAAGCCTTCATGAATACCCCATCCTTGGGTGTTCAGTCCCTCTGAGCAATCAAGGTACTCTAACACTTGGCCAGCATCTACCTTGTAGAGTTAGTGGCCTTTCAATATATCTAGTCTTCTAGTTTATATCTGACCTAAATAATGAGCTTTGAATGTATTAATAAATATTAGTCCTTTTCTGAGATGGAAATGGGCCCAGAGGGAAAGGTAAAAGCTGTGGTTGAATATAAGCTGGAAATGCAGGAGAATCCCTTGACCAACTTCAATGTTAAAGGATTGTTATTGGCAGCTTTGCTTGAATTCTTTGTTATTATTTATTTTAGAGCCAGTCCTTTCTGTATTCTGGAAAAGCGTTCACTATCATGTTAGGGAGAATTACTCCAAAACTCCCTGCTTGTTTCTAACTATTCAGAGGAGGCATACATGATTCTAACTGAATTAAAAGCCAGATATAATGTGGGAAGTGTTAAAGATCTAACAAATACTGGGAATGAGGAGTATCTGTAACGAAAATGTGGACACAGTTCCTATAACTTGTACACCTTTCAAATTCCAATTTAGATTTAAATCCAAAATGCATTGTTCTAAGGGTAATTGTTCAGCATAAAATTATGAACTCCAATTAGCATCTCATCACCCTCGCAAGGGAAAGCCTGAGAACAGAGGACACAGAGCCGAATGGTAGCTTTCCCATCAGACACCTCCAGGTCAGTTTTGAAGCATTGCTGGGAAAGAGCTGGAAAAGCAATGATGTACTCACAAATTAGGATTCTATGACAACCTGGGGAGCTCTGCGACTGTCCCACAGGTGGGGTAGGGACAAGGAGTTATTCAGACTGTGAAACAATAAGTGGAAGGGCAATGAGGGACAGTCTTTTAGACAGAGGGTCATAATCCAGCTAAAGCGCCCAGGGACCCCACCAAGGACAGTCTCTATGTGTGTCACCCGCAGCAGGCAGCATTGGACCCACGGGCTGCTCCTCTTTTCCCAAGTCAGCCTGCCATCCCCCAGGGCCTGTAGAGAATGCCCAACTAAGACAGGAGCTGTTTCCATCATGCAGAGCCCATCACTAAGTGGACTGTTGCCTCGCCTCCCAATACAGAGGAGGTGGGGAGGAGAGCACCAATATCATGGTAAATTCTGGGTGTGTACCCAACCTTTGTGGGTATTCCACTGAAGCCAAAACCCTGTGCTGCCAGAGCACGAGAGCATGTAGCTCAGAGGAATTTTCCACACACTGCTGAAGCCAAGACACACATAACACTACACACTTTAAAATGCCCACTTATTCTTGTCAATTCAGTAAGTCTTCTCATTTGAGCAGTGCATGTCAAATATAGAAACATTTGTATCACAGGAGACTGTAAAACTCCTTAATCTTTAAAAAGTATATGTTGGGGGGGTTTTCTCGCTGAGCTGATAGATGAGGCCAATGAATTGGCTTAGACAAAGGAGAATGGTACCACGGTCAGGCCTTACAGCAGAGAAAATCAGGGGCTCTGGCAGCACATGGCCTGAGCTCAAATGCTGGCTCTGCCACTTACTAGTGTGTGACCTTGGACAAGTTTCTCTCTGTGCCTCAGTTTCCTCATCTGTAAGATAAGGTTGTGCCTACTTCCTAGTGAGGATTGAATGAGTTAAAACTTATAAAGTGTTTAGAATGGTGCCTGGCACCTAGTCAGCACCAGAGACGAGTTAACCATTACCATTACTATTACTACTTCTGTTGTTGCTGTTGTCGTCCTTGTCTGATTCCTAAAGGCAATTGAGTTTTCGACCCTTGGCCTAGAACAGTGGGGACAATTTTGCCCACCAGGAGGCATTTGGCAGTGTCTGGAGACATTTTTAGCCGTCATGACTGGGAAGAGGGGTGCTACTGGCTTCTAGTGGGTAGAGGCAAAGGATGCTGCTGAACATCTGACAATGCACAGGACGGCCCCCGCAACAACGAATTATCTGGCCCAGATGTCGACTGTGCAAGGTTGAGAAACCCTGGCCTAGATGCACCACACATGCACGTCACTCTGAGGTCTTGCTCCTCACTTGGACGTATTGTCAAGTCTCAGGGAGCAAGTCTCCTCCGCAGTCAGGGCTCCCAGACTTTTCTCTATGCCTCCCCCCTCTGTTTCCCCTCCTCCCCTCCACTCTTCCCAACTTTGGGGCAATTTCTTTTAGACCCTGGGGAGTCCTTCTGCCTTCGTGTTTCTTCAAAACAGTAGGCCTGTGCTCCTAAATCCCCTCTCCCAAATTGAGGCGGAGGCCACCACAGGCATTTGGGGCAGGACAACTCCTGCCCATTCATTGTTTGATGTTTAGCATCGCCAGCCCCTAGAGAACAAAATGCCGATAGTACTTCCCATTCATTTGAACTACCAATAAAACCCATGGCATACATTTCCAAAGCTAATACCCCATCAGAACCGTTGCCCTAAAAACTTAAGCTTTAGTAATACAGAAGCCAGAAAGACCTTCGCCCTGCCTTGCTATGTGCCTCCCCAGAGGCAATGACCAATCAAACTACTTGCTTGTAGGAAGACAAGGAAAAGAGGAAAATAGAGAAAGCAAAAATAGATTGATATATCAAAATAGTATCCAGCCACAAGGATCCATAGAACTTGAAGCAGCACAGTGATTTATTTTTCCATCAGCCAAATAGTCATCAAGCTGGATGTTTTCATGGGGCCATTTCCTTGAAGCCTCATCCCAACAGCCAGTGTTAAACTTTTTTTATTGCTAGGTAATGTTTCTACCAGACATCCCTGACTCTCAACCCATCCCTGACCCCATCCCTGTACCACCAAGGACAGGGTAGGGGTGAGGGTCTAGATGGAGGGAGGCACAGGAAAAGGTAAAGATGACTGTTTCTTCCATTACTCAGTAGCTGAATATGCAGTGGTTTGTATTTCAGCAGAGTTGACATGACTACATCAAAACTTTAAAAGCCACCTTCGCTGGGTCCCATTGCTTCTTAGGCAGATTTGTACAGCAGGCTTCTTGCAAAGGAGAACTAGACCCGCCTTCTCATTGGTCACCAGGATTCACACTTCCCAGAAGAGAAGATTGGATTGGTGTGGGTTGCCTCCATTCAATCTGGAAAACTCTACAGAGCAGAATCCACAACAAACTTGTTCGGAGGCAACTGGCCACTTCATGCTCAACCCACAGATGGTTGCCCTCTGCTCAGGCACCAACCTCCATCTGTTCACCTGTGGGCTGTTTCTTTCCAAACATAGGACTAAAGCAAACTGTGCAGGCAGGAGCCTCTTTGGGCCATTTCCCTCAGAAAGGGCAGGCACTCTGGCCCTCAGCCCATCCAATACACAACAGGTGGTGGAAAGAGTACAGCACCAGGTGTCCTAAGATCTGGATCTCGTCCTTACTCCCAGCCCCAACTTTTCTACATCTTGATTTCTCATCTGTAAAATGTGCGCCACCTACATCACAGGGTTGCTGTGCAGTTCAGATCAGGTAGCAGTTATGAAAGTACTTTGAAAAGCCATAAGAACTGCAATAATGTTATTCCTTGACTATAGGATAACGAACATAATAAAATCGCTATTGCAGGAATTAGCATAATAGCACACATTGCCCTTCCCTTTAATGAAATTCATCAGGGATAAAATGCTCAGGCTTTCTCCTGACATTCTCTCACCATCTTTCTTCAGTAGGAGGCCATGGGGCTCAGTGGTCCCCAGCCATGTATCTCTGTGGGGGTAAAGGTTCCAGAAGGCCTCTCTGCCTAAAGGGACGTTGCTTAGATATGGATTAGACATCCTTCTGGAACCTTCCAAGGCTCTAATTGCCTGAACAGCTCTAGCAAGAGGGTCAGCAAGTATTTTAAACTAGTAATTGTGGAAATGATGCTACAGTATAAATCAAACCAGTTTTGATAAGAAAACACGTTCAGTCTTGTGAACAGCTGGACAGTGTGCCAGTTATGAGGACAGTGCTCCCCCTTCCTAGCTAGAAGGAGCTTGAGCTGGTTTAAAGTCCCTGATAGAGGCTGGAAGGCTGGCTCTACCTGAGGACACCCTGCTACTCTGCCCTATGAATGGGCAGATGTGGGGCGAAGCTGTTTGGCAAAGGCCCTCCCGAGGCTCAGTTGCAACAGGGTGGGCATAGAGCCATGTGTGCCACCAATAGCTTGGCATACGGTTCTCTCTCTCAGATCCAAATATCACACTGCTGATATAAAATTCATTGCAATGCTTCTCTTCATTTCCTCTCTGGCTGCTTTTCTCTCGCAGGCTCTATGAAGATTTCTGTAGTCACCAAGCTCTCCATGTAGAGTCAGGAATGTCCACCAGCGGCCTGTCCTAATTCCGTGCTGCCATTCCCTCTCTTCTTAGCTTCTCTCCACGTTTCCCATCCCAGCACAGCATGAGAACAATAGCTTGGTCCTAGCTGAGTAAGTGATTTGCAACTACATTTTCCCCCTTATTAGAGGAACCTACCAGCTAAAGGAAGCCAATGCAGAAACTACACTTTTTTTTTCTCGAAAGACCTTTCCAGCAATCTCCCTATGTTTTTAAGTTTCCTTTTGCTTGACCTTCAACATGGACTTCCTGAGGGCTGGACTCTGCCTTGTCTTCATTTAGCTATTAAAGCAGGTTTTACATCTTTTTAAAAGTGACATTCATAAAGCGGTGAGGGCATCGGAACGCTAGGGCCACATGAAGACTGTTAGCCAGGGAGGACGCTGCCGCCTGCTCAGAGCACAGGCAGACTTCTGACAGCACCTGAACTGCCGGGAGAGGTGACCTTGGGTTGGAAACAAAGGGCTGGCCCCAGAAGCATGCCGCTTAGTCCCTGCGACAACACAGCAACTCACCCTGGGTAGAGCAAGAACACAGAAAACAAAGGCTCATTTGGCGCCTCTGATATCATCTTTGGAAGTGAATAAGACAAATAACTTAAAAGGGGCAGGGGAGATCGATGACGCTGCTAACTTGAGACTGTCCATATGAGAGGCTCTGATTTATCAGCCTTCATAAGAGCAGATAAGCTCCAGAAATGAGTGTTCTGTGATCGGCGGCTGTACCTCCTGCTAATCTGTGTTGCTCTCCTGGTTACAGGATGTATGGGTAGAGAGGGGAGATGGCTGTGACGGGGACTGAAAATACATGCTTTGATTCCATTATTCTCTAACCCACGGCTTTGCCTTCTTGTGAGGGGGCTGTTAATTGTGGCATTCCGGGGTACAACCCAAAGCCAGTGGGAATTATATTTCAGAACACTTTTGGGTGGGGGAAAAAAATATTGCTGAGAATGAAGCTCTGTCAGTTTTTTACTGCGTGTTATTATGAAAGCTGCGTTCCTCATATTAGCAGAATGGAGTCAGAGAAACCATGCAGCCATTCGGAAAGGACGAGGGTAGCTCTCCCCAGGGCAGGGGGACATGCGGGATCCAGTAGGGGGAGGGAAGCAATTATTAAAAGTAAGAATAAGAAAATAGAGCTGTAAAGTGGGCGAGTAACTGGACTGAATATTGGTGCCGAACAGTGTCTGAGCACTGGCTAGGGCTGCCTGAGTAAGATTAAAATCTGCAGGGAAATTTTGTTCCTTAGCACTGGCAGAAATTAGGAATAAATTCAATTGCATTCTGCACAATAGCTGGAAGCGATTGAGGTTAAGTGGCCTCGCTCTCTGATGTGTTAGTATTACTGAGCACTCTCCGCCCACGTGACTTGGTGCAATCTGCTCTTGGAACACGTCGCCATGGCAACTGATGATTTCTATTACAGTACATTCAAGTTCACATTCTAGGCCTGTCATGTGCTTGGAAATTTCCAGTTAAAATATTTATTTATGAAAAAGGCAAAAAAAAAAAAAAGCCACCCCCAGACTCAGGGCTAGAAAACAAAAAGATGCCCCAATGCAGGATGATTTATCTGCAGATGAGAAGAGATTGTTGCATTTTCACATAGCTGTTACCACCAAACAAAAAATTCCCCGTGGGGTGGCCAACTTGGTTGGGGAGGGGGCAAGTTGGAATCTTACCTACTGTGGTTTGTGTGCAGGTGTGATGTTGGTCTGAGCGCAGAGTGACAAGTGGTCTGAAAAACCTGCAGATCAGAGTTTCCACTTGGCTCTCTGAGGCACATGGTTCCAATTTCAGCTTCCCACTAAGGTCCTACACTGCTTTATCTTAGTCAGCCCTCCGCTGAGAAAGAGCCGCCCTCACCCTTCAGCCATGAGGAAGGGGTGGAGGGATCTCTCATCGGGTAGGTCAATATTCTGGGGTCCCTAGGGATTCTCAAGCTGACCCCAGTAGAGGAGGAGGGCAGTCTGGGACATAACATGGCAGACTGCCCTCTCACAGAAGCCCTTGCCGTGTTCCATGACAGAGTTCTGTGTGGCTTTCTGTGTGTACCTCCCAGGCACTGCCCGCGGGCCCCAGGGACCCCCAGCCCTTTCAGAAAGGCTACTTTTTAGGCTCGTTTATGACCGCTGGCTTCTCCCTGGAGAAAGACAGTCAAGGTTTAAACTACATGTTTCCTGAGAAAGAAAGCATTGTTTCTCAGCCATGCATTACCCAGGGAGGGGTTGCTAACAAGACCTCCTGGCTTCATCTACTTTTTCCCTTTAGTCAAGCACATTAAATATATTAATAAAAGATTCCCCAATGCTTTCTCTATCAGAAGCTTCCAGGTGGCTGTGATGGCCCTAAGCGCCCAATTACCTGGTGAGGGCATCCCATGAGTCACAGATGGTTCTCTGTCTAGCTATTAAAAATCTCCAGGATAGGGGGTTGGCCAGGTGGCATAGTGGTTAATGTCACGCTCCACCTCGGCGGCCCCGGGGTTCACAGGTTCGGATCCCAGGGGCGGACCTATGCACCTCTCATCAAGCTGTGCTGTGGCAGCATCCCACATACAAAATGGAGGAATATGGGCACAGATGTTAGCTCACGGCTAATCTTCCTCAGCAAAAAGAGGAAGATTGGCAACGAATGTTAGCTCAGGGCCAATCTTCCTCACCAAAAAAAAAAAGTCTCTAGGATCTTTTTTTGCATTGTGGCTTCTGCTGTGTCTGATTGGAATTGTATCCTGGTTCATAGCTAGAACCCACTTTGTTTAGTGGGGCTAAACAAATTGTTTTCTGAATTTGCCTAATCATAAGAGTCACTGGGCTGCTTGTTTGAAATACATATTCCCAAGTGTACCTCAGACTTACTCAGTCAGAGTCTCCAGGAGAGAGGCCTGAGACTCTGTTCTCACAATCAAGCAAATCTGAGTGGCACTGCACTTGGATTGTGGAGCCCATTTAACAACATTAGTGCTATCTTTCAAAAATTATCCCACTGACACACTCCTAATGTCTCTACATAAGGCACTGAGCCAGAAGTCTTCTGGGAAATTCCTAACCATTATTGGTATAAAATGTGACAAAAAAGATTGGGCAACATTAAAGAAACACAAAGAGTGGATGGATGGTTGTGGTTCTGGATAGTCCCCAGTGGAAGCATGAATGAATTCAGTCCCATAAATATGAAAGTATTTTCCATGCAACCAAATAGTCATCCCAGGTGTAAGAAAATAACTTCTTAACACTCAGATTAGGGCCGGCCCCGTGGCGTAGCGGTTAAGCGCATGCGCTCCGCTGCTGGCGGCCCGGGTTAGGATCCCGGGCGTGCACCAACACACCGCTTGTCAAGCCACACTGTGGCGGTGTCCCACATAAAGTGGAGGAAGATGGGCACAGATGTTAGCCCAGGGCCAGTCTTCCTCAGCAAAAAGAGGAGGATTGGCATGGATGTTAGCTCAGGGCTGATCTTCCTCACAAAGGAAAACAACACTCAGATTAACCAATGCGCCAACCCAGTGACTCCAAGAAAGGAGCATTGTGGCTGTAGAACAGATAGGACTATTTGGGACGGGGTGGTGAACGGCAGGGTTAAATTTTTAGTCCCACTCAGCAGCTTTGTCTGTGAGGATTTACAAGACAGGTGTTATGTTTACAGATTGCTGACTGCGCCTGTCAGAAGGCAAGGAAGGCAGCAGAAAAGATGGTAGCACTCAAGCCAGAAGCCTGGCCGGGGAGGTGCGTGTCCTGCACTCGGCAGAGCAGACACCAAGCACAGAAGCAGCCCATGCACCCGAGACTCCATGTCTCCCTACACTCCTAACACAAGCGAGCGGTGCCTGGACTGGCGACTCTGTTGAGGGACTCCAGATAAAGACTTGGGTGTCAATACCACGCAGACTGATCATCCTCCCATATCTGGGGGCAGGGCGTGGGGATTGCTGATTTCTGTGTTCTGTTGATCCAAAAGTGTGAGTAGTCATATAAGGTGAACTGGTGGGCACTCAGAGAAATTAAAGCAGCCATGGTTAGTTCTTGAATCAAGAGTTCCGGAGAACTCCTTCGCGCGCGCGCACACACACACACACACACACACACACACACACACACACAGAGACACGCACAATTCTGTAAACTCTGAGAGAAAGAGAGATTGACTGATTGATTGAACATGCTCTTCTAGAGCCTGGACACATAGATCTGGAAATTACTTTTTCAGATTCTGGAGTGGATTATAGACCTCTAGGCCCTATCCAGCCAAGGGAACAGCAGGACCCCCCGCCAGACCAGAATGGCTCTGGCCAAGCCTAGCTCAGGCTGTCGCCTTTGTGTGGGGCAGCAGCGTCACCTAGTGATCCTGTGGTTTAAGTACAAGCCCTTTTCCTGGGAATTGTCCAATTTGATCAAACTGTAATGAGATCAATTATCCGTATTAATGAATGACAGTAGTAGTATATATAATCCCAGACAGGAAATGACCCCCAATTCCATTTTTATTGAGCCTGGAATTCATTCTGTGACTATGTAGCATCTAGATTTTCCATCAGGCAACATAAAAGAGAGTATGCCTGAGCTCATGCCAGGCAGGATGGGTATGGGAGGCAGGAATAGTTAGCAAGGTTAAAAGGCGACTGGGTCCTTGTGTCAATTCAGGTCCTCCAAGAAGCAGATGCTAAGATGGAGTTAGAAGTGCAAGAGATTTAGTGGGGTTAACACCTGTGAAATGTAAAGGGGAGGGAGAGCAGGAGTAGGCAGGGAAGGCCTTCAGACCTCTAAAAGAAGATGGGGTAGGAAGAGCCTCAGACTACAGTGCAGCTCAGAGAAGGGGTTGGCCAGCCCAAAGGAGCAATTTGGTGCAAAGATCCAGAAAAGGTGGGCTCTGCTCCCACCACTGTGCCTGGTCATTGACAGAGAGCTGCCTTGGCGACATTCACAGCTGGATGCTGGTGCTAACTGCACTCCTTGGGGCAGATTCTCTCTTGAAGGGAGACCTGAGCAGCATGACTCTATGGCTGCCACAGACTGGAAGGAAACTGTTCCAAGATCACATATTTGCCAGCAGATTCCCATGTCCACACAGACACTATCAAAAACAGAGAACGAAGGAACACTGTGGACTGATGCATCTAAATTAATGAGTGTAAAATCCAGCACTTGTGCTCTTTCCACTAACTGATGTAAACTAGAAAGTGGACTCCTGAGCAGCATTTATTAATCTCACCTTTCTAAACAGCAAGCTGCCTGCCATCTGTGCTGAGTCCTCTGCCCAGGACACCAAGTTCAAGGTCAACAACCTGAAACGCTAACGGCACTTTAGCTTCTTTGTCGAGGATGGATTTGGGTCTGAAAATGTCTATATCCTGCCCAAGGCATGAACAATGACCTCACATCTGTGCTGATTCTCTCCCTCCTGTAAACGGTCTTTGATGC